>NC_092710.1:247797523-248098210 GCF_047496885.1 Scyliorhinus torazame
CTCTCCAGATTGATGACTCCTCTTCGAAACCCTTTGACAATGGCACTTGCTTTTAGTGCCTATTTATTCTGCAACCGCAGTGGATAAAGAAATGTTCTGTGGTTCTTTGCAGCTCTATAATTTCATTGCATAATGTTAAGTTTTCATTTTATTTTTAAAAACAGCTTTAAGAACATGAGAAATCACAGAACAAGAAAAGGTCATTCAGCTCATCAAGCACACTGCTTCTGCAGATCATGTAAGAAAAGATCCTTTATTGCAACTTATACACGATGGAATACATGACCATTTTTCAATTTAGAAAGAATAGGGAAAAGGGTACGGCCCATAGGGCAAAACACCAGCATCATAAAATAGTAGGAAAGCAGATGAGGTAAATCAGGAAGTAGTGATTAAACCACTTGAGGAAAGCCAGATTGATTTTGATTGTTTTTAATTTAAAGTAAGAACTTCTGAAAATTGAGTCACTTCTTCCAAATGTACACAGAATAGTTTGGGCTGAATTCATCTGACGGGAGTCTGGTGCCATGAGATAAGACATTTGTTTAGCACAATGCCCGACTTTAATTTCTATTGACTTCAGTAAAGAAAGATTTGTGTCTGATCTAATTGCACCTAGTTTCCCACCAACTGAATCAGGTTAAAATTACACATGCCTACACAATAGCCCCTTACTACTGATAACAGATCCATTTTACAGTTTAAAACTGACCAACAAGCAATCACTGAAGATGAATTGGAAATCAATGATCAAATGACCACAAAATAATATGAGTTAATTCTTTAGAAAGCTACCCCAATAAAATATGCAGTACAGAACTACCCTCAAACATAGAGTTACTTATTCCAAGAGAACCCCTTTCATCAAACAATTCCAGTGACTATCCTTTTCTTTATTTCTGTCTCTTTTCTTATCTTTGGAAATACTTGGATTAAAGTAGACTTTTCTCTTTGCAATTGTTTTTCTATTGTTTGCCAAACATGTGATGTAATTACATAAATCATGCTGGGACACATAGTTGTGTTATGAAAACTCAATTGCACTCTGGCAGTTGATGTCATTGTTACAATTCAAACTTTATCTGAACACAAAACTACGCTCACGACAAATTGGCAGTTTCCATAAACAGGCTGTTTCCTATGAACCGAAACCTGAACTGTTATCCATGCCATAGGCAGGGTAATGTGCCATGAGACTAACAATGACCTCTTTCCTATGGTATGTTGTACTGGAGACCAGTGGGAAGGCTCAGCATCTTCCCCTCCCTAAGTAAAAAGGCAGTAAAAGTCAAACTATCCAACATACTATGTACATACAGGCTAAAATTAGTTACAAACAAAATGCCACACAGAAAGGGAACATTCAACAAGTTACTGGTAGTATGAATGCTTAGAAAACAGCAACATTAGAATGAGTCGAAAAAGAGTCAAAATATCTTCTTCAGAATGTATCTCCTACACACTCAGATAATTTGCAAGTCTTTGGAGGTCAAAGTATTTTGTATACTTCCTGATGCAGTGTGTATGTGGGCGAAACAATTCCTACATTGATCCACAACGTGTAAATGTCAATCCCAAAGACTTTAATGAAATGAAAGTAAACCACTTTTAGTAATCACAGACTAGTAATCTGTGTGGTAGAACTGCAACAATATTGTGCTTGTTTTATCATCCCAATGATGACAAATGTAACAGCGGGAAGGCCTGAGCTCAATTAATGTGTGCCCAGGTCAATGCTGAACTAGGCAGGGCATTTTCTTAGGCAGCAATGGCAGCTGTTGAAGGAAGGGTGGGAAGATAAATACAAGTTGACTCCATAATCTGTTTCTGTGCTGTAAATGCTACGTACTTCTATGTAATGGGAAAATGTATTCGATTTTTTTGAGGATGGAACTAGTAGAAGAAATATAAAGGAACCAGTAGATGTATTATACCTGTATTTCTAAAAAGCATTTGATAAGGTGCCCCACAAAAGTTTACAAAGCAAGGCAGGGACTCATGGAGTTGAGAACAAACTATATAAAAACATTGTTTAGATAAGAGAAAACAGACAGCAGGAGGTGAAAGAAGTGTTTAAGAGTGTTTGGAAGTGATTAGTGGTGTTCCACAAGCTTCAGTGCTGGAGTCTCTTCTGTTCACCATGTATTTGGATGTAGGCCTAGAAGGGGTGGTAGTAAAATTTGTAGATGATTAAATCTACTGTCATCTACTTTAAATGTACCATCATCAGCCCTCTCCTCAAAACATCAATCATTGACCTACTGCCCTTGCAAACCACGGTTCTATCTGCAACCTCCAGAACCAGAGGTCACAGTCCATGGATACAGGATAAACCATTTAGAACAGACAATTGTTTGCAGCAAACTACCCAGCCTTCAGGAGAACAGCAACCATGACACCACACAATTCTGCCATGGCAACCTCTGCAAGACGTACCTGATCATCGACATGGGTACCACCATTACACTTGAGAACACCACCCACCAGATACGCGGTACATACTCGTGCGACTCGGTCAATGTTGTCTACCTCATACGCTGCAGGAAAGGATGACCTGAGGTGTGGTACATTGGCGAAACCATGAAGACGCTGCGATAACGGATGAACGGCCATCGCGCGACAATCGGCAGGCAGGAATGTTCTCTTCCAATCGGGGAATACTTCAGCAGTCAAGGGCATTCAGCCTCTGATCTTTGGGTAAGCATTCTCCAAGGCGGCCTTCAGGGCGCGCAACGACGCAGAATTGCCGAGCAGAAACTGATAATCAAGTTCCGCACACATGAGTACAGCCTCAACCGGGACCTTGGATTCATGTCTCATTACATTCACCTCCCACCATCTGGCCTGGGCTTGCAAAATCCGACTAACTGTCCTGGCTTGAGACAATTCACACCTCTTTAACCTGTGACTATCCCTCTCTCCAGTCGCTCCGTCTGGACCTGTAAAGACTTAATTACCTGCAAATACTCATATTCAAAGTATCGTCTTGCATTATTGACTTTGTCATATATGTGTTTGTGCAACCCACCTCTTCACTCACCTGATGAAGGAGCTGCGCTCCGAAAGCAAGTGATTCAAAACAAACCTGTTGGACTTTAACCTGGTGTCATAAGGCTTCTTACTGTGCCCACCCCAGTCCAATGTCAGCATCTCCACATTTAGGACTGAGAAGAGGAGAAATTTATTCACCCAGAGAGTGGTGAGCCTGTGGAACTTTTCACCTCAGAAAGAAATTTAGGGCAAAACATTCTATGTTTTCAGGAAGGAGTTAGTAATAGCTCTTGGGGCCAAAGGATATGGGGGAAAGCGGCAACAGATTACTGAGTTGGATGAGCAACCATGATCATAATGAATGGTAGAGTAGGCTCAAAGGGCCGAATGGCCTACTCCCGTTTTCTATGTTTCTATGTTTCTCCCTTTTCACTCCAAAGTCCTTGAAGCCTGCCAAATTCATTCCCAACGTTCCCAGAACTCCATGTTTGAATCCCTCCAATCAGGTTTCCTGCCACGGTACTGAAACAACTCTTATCAAAGTCACAAATGGCATCCTATGTGACTGAGACAAAGATAAATTTTCCCTCCTCATCAGTATTGAACTTTGACCACATCCTCCTCCAAAACCTCTCCACTGTTGTTTAACTGGGTAAGACTGCTCCAACCTTGTTCCATTCTTATCTATCTAATCATAGCCAGGGAATCGCTTTGAATGACAAAAGCAAAATACTGTGAATGCTGCAAATCTGAAACAAAAACAGAAAGTGCTGGAAAAACTCAGCAGGTCTGGCAGCACCTGTGGAGAGGGAAAGAGTGTTAACGCATCAGGGTGTGACCTTTCATCAGAATCTGTTGAACACCGCTCCTCCATTGGTGGCCACACCTTCAATTCCCTAGGCCCTAAGCTCAGGTATTTCCTTCCTACACCTCTCCGTCTCTCTACCTCACCATCCGCCTTTAAGACACTTCTTAAAACCTAACTCTTTGACCAAGCTTTTGGTGGTCTCATCTAATTTTCTCCTTATCTACCTATTTTTTGTAAATAGTTCCTTTGTTAAATGAAAAATGTAATTAGGAACCGAAAGGGGGAGGGATGTGGCAGCGTGCCCTTTTAAGGGGGTGAGTTCCTGCAGTGTCATGTGACCCGATCGGCTAATGTGGCCGGAGTGACGACGCTGGAGGTGGAGCCCATGTTTCCCAGTTAGGTAGAAGTTTTGGAACATGGTAGCTTTTATTTCACTGTCTGTATATAGATTCTTGCTTCAATAAACCTTACTTTGTTAATCTACCTGGTGGTCGCCCATCAGTCAGGATGCTGGAGCGTCAAATTTCATAATACTCCTGAGAAGTGCCTTAGAATATTTTATTACATTAAAAGGATTGATATAAATATAAGGCTGTTTAGCACAGGGCTAAAATCACTGGCTTTGAAAGCAGACCAAGGCAGGCCAGCAGCACGGTTCAATTCCCATACCAGCCTCCCCGAACAGGTGCCGGAATGTGGTGACTTGGGCTTTTCACAGTAACTTCATTGAAGCCTACTTGTGACAATAAACAATTTTCATTTTCATTTTTCTTGTTATTGTTGTTCGTGGTGATGATAGCAACTTAGAAAGTATAGTTAATTCTTTAGAAGACCAAAGGAAACAGCAAACAAAATGGGAAAGTTGGAGTATTGGGTAAAAGGTGGCAGATGAATTTAATGTTAGTAACTGTGAGTTGATGCATTGACAGCAGCAATTATAACTTGAGTGAAAATAGGCTCAGTGCAGTGCTGTGAAAGAACTTTGGGATTTAGAGAAACAGGTGCATTGGATATTAAAGGCAACATCTCAGATTGATGAGACCACAAAACAACCAATGGAATTTGACACTTTATCACAGTGTAGAGAATGTAAAAGTCAAGAGGTATTGATGAATCTATATAAAACAGTGCTGTGCACTATTGGTCGGCTATTGAGGTTCTAGGGAGGGTGCAATGTTAATCACTAGGATACTGCCTGGTATGAGACAATATAAAGAGGGACTTGAAAAATGTTAGGGCTTCATAAGAATGACACAGATTATGGGAGATATGTTAGAATGTATATCAATGTATATCTGTTCACCTGTACCAATTCTTAATAAATAAATCCACAAAATGAATGCACAATCCCTTCTGAGAGATTGGTGTCTTTATATCACCAATCACTACAACATGCATAACATGCTGTCAGCGATGTGATATGCCTTCAAGGGATATTAGCATGACACCTCTTTTTCTAAATTAACTTGTCATAGAATCATAGAATTTACAGTGCAGAAGGAGGCCATTCGGCCCATCGAGTCTGCACCGGCTCTTGGAAAGAGCACCCTACCGAGGCCCACACCACCCTATCCCCATAACCCAGTAACCCCACTCAACCAACCCTAAGGCCAATTTTGGTCACTAAGGGCAACTTAGCATGGCCAATCCACCTAACCTGCACGTCTTTGGACTGTGGGAGGAAACCGGAGCACCCGGAGGAAACCCACGCACACACGGGGAGAACGTGCAGACTCCGCACAGACAGTGACCCAAGCCGGGAATCGAACCTGGGACCCTGGAGCTGTGAAGCAATTATGCTAACCACTTATGCTACCGTGCTGTCCACTATGGGAACTTATGGGATGTGGGCTTCGTTGGCTAGGCCAATTGTTCTTGAGAAGGTGGTGGTGAGCTGACCTCTTGAACTGCTGCAGTCCATGTGGTGTAGATACACCCATAGTTCTGTTAGGGAGGGGGTTCCAGGATTTTGAGCCAATGACAGTGAAGAAATGGCAATGTATTTCCAAGTCAGGATGGCGAGTGGCTTTGGGGAATTTTTCTAGGAGATGGTGTTCTCATGTATTTTCTGCCCTTGTCCTCTAGATAATGGTGGTCATGGGTTTGGAAGGGGCTGCCTGAAGAGCCTTGATGAGTTGCTGCAGTGCATGTTGTAGATGGTAGACACAGCTGCTAGTGTGCGTCAGTGGTGGAGGGAGTGAATGTTTGTGGGTGCCAATCAAGTGGGCTACTCTGTCCTGGATGGTGTTGAGCGTCTTGAATGTTGTTGGGCCTGCACTCATCCAGGCGAGTGGAGAGGATTCCATCGCACCCCTGACTTGTGCCTTGTACATTGTGAACAGTCTTTAAGAGTCAGGATTCCCAGCCTCTGACCTGCTCTTGCAGCTAAAGTATTTCATAGAATCATAGAATTTACAGTGCCGAAGGAGGACATTCGGCCCATCAAGTCTACACCAGCCCTTGGAAAGAGCACCCTACCTAAACCCACACCTCCACCCTATCCCCATAACCCAGTAACCCCACCTAACCTTTTTGGACACTAAAGGCAATTGATCATGGCCAATCCACTTAACTTGCACATCTTTGAACTATGGGAGGAAACCAGAGCACGCAGAGGAAACCCACGCAGACATGGGGAGGAAGTGCAGACTCCGCAGAGACAGTGACCCAAGCCTGGAATCAAGCCTGGGACCCTGGCGCTGTGAAGCAACTGTACAACCCACTGTGCTACTGTGCCGTCTATTTATATGGCTAGTTCAATTCAGCTCCAGGTCAATGGTAACCCACCATTGATAGTTGGGGATTCAGCGATGGTAATACTACTGAATATCAAGCGGTGATGGTTAGATTCTCTCTTGTTGAAGATGGTCAGGGCAGCACGGTGGTGCAGTGGGTTAGCCCTGCTGCCTCACGGCGCCGAGGCCCCAGGTTCGATCCTGACTCTGGGACACTGTCCGTGTGGAGTAGGCACATTCTCCCCATGTTTGCGTGGCTTTCACCCCCCACAACCCAAAGATGTGCAGGGTGGGTTAATTGGCCACGTTAAATTGCCCCTTAATTGGAAAAAAAGAATTGGGTACTCTAAATTTGTAAAAAAAAAAAATTTGTTGGAGGTGAAAGAGAAAATGCTGGAAAATCTCAGCAGGCCTGGCAGCATCTGTAGGGAGAGAAAAGAGCTAACGATTCGAGTCCGATGACTCTTTGTCAAAGCTTTTGTCCATTTATGAACCAAGGCTGTAATAAGTTCAGGAAGTGAGTGACTGGTGGAACCCACACTGAATGTCAATGAGCAGATTGCAGCACTGGTGATGACCCATTCCATTGTCTTACTGAGTCGACTGGTTGGCTGGGTTGCAATTTCCCTGTTTTTTGTGTACAGGATATACCTGCGCAATTTTCCACATTGCTGGGTGGATGGCGGTTTTGTAGTTGTACTATAACAGCTTGGCTAGGCGTGCAGCAAATTCTGGAGCACAAGTCTTCAGTACTATTGCCAGAATGTTGTTCGGATCTATAGCCTTTGCAGTATCCGGTACCTTCAGCCATTTCTTGATATCAGGTGAAGTGAATCAAATTCGGCTGAAGACTGACATCTGTGATGCTGGGAACTTCCGGAGGAGACCGAGATGGATCATCCACTCGGCACTCTGGCTGAAGGTTGTTGCAAATGCTTCAGCCTTTTCTTTTCATTGATGGCTAGACTTCTCCATCATTGAGGATGGTGAAATTTATGAAGCCTCCTCCTCCAGTGAGCTGTTTAATTTTCCACAACTATTTACGTTGGATGTCCAAAGATGTGCAGGTTAGTTGGATTGGCCATGATAAATTGCCCTTAGTGTCCAAAATTGCCCTTAGTGTTGGGTGGGGTTACTGGGTTCTGGGGATAGGGTGGAGGTGTTGACCTTGAGTAGGGTGCTCTTTCCAAGAGCCGGTGCAGACTCAATGGGCCGAATGGCCTCCTTCTGCACTGTAAATTCTATGGTAATCTATGTAGCAGGATCTTAAATCTGATCCATTGGCTATGGGATTGCTTAGCTCGGTCTTTTGCTTGCTTCTTATGCTTTTTGGCATCAAAGTAGTCCTGTGTTCCACCTTCACCAGGTTGGTGTGGTGTTGCTCCTGGCATGCTCTCCTGCACTCTTCATTGAACCAGGGTTGGTACCTTGGCTTGGTGACAGAGTGGGGGATATGCTGGGCCATGAGGTTGCAGATTGTCATTTAGTACAATTCTGCTGTTGATGGCCCACAGCATCTCATGGTTACCCAGTCTTGAGTTGATAGATCTGCTTGAAATCTATCCCATTTAGTACGGTGGTAATGCCACACAACACGATGGAGGGTATCCTCAATGTGAAGATGGTACTTTGTCTCCACAAGGACTCTGCAGTGGTCACTCCTACCAATGCTGTCATGGACAGATGCACCTCTGCCAGGCAAGTTGATGAGGTGAGGTTCTCTTACCAACTGATGTGCCTAAGACATATTAAAACAATCTGTTGCTTGGAAGGATTTTTATTCACAATGTCTCCTTGTGTCAGACATCTTCACCAACTGAGAGGATGAACAAAAATGGGCTTGCTGATCTTTGATGTTGATATTATTCAACCAGTTGTAGTGGGTACATCTGAGCATCCTGGCATCAGTGAAACTGGCTCAGTACCTCTCCATGATGGCATTCCTGACATTAACAATTAACAATGAGGGGAATCACAAATGCAAACTCACACCCTGGCACCTCTATTACCTTTTCAAAGTTACCATTGTAATCTACACAAAGCCCACATGGCCCGGCCGATTATGTTCCCCGTGAGTCTCATTGGGTACGAGTTTCCCCACTGAGGGGCAGAGCTCGCTCATCAGCAGGGGAGCAAATCAGTACATTCCCTTTTTAGGGAAGTTATTCCCTTCTAGGACCAGTATAGATAGAGTCTTCGTTCTACATCAATAAAGCTTTCATTTCCTTGCGCTCCTGTTTGGTCGCTTCCTCAAACTCAACAGTTACAAAATAAATTCTTCACAGCCTGTGCTCACAGGGTCTCACTCTGTCAACTTTCTTTCTTACGCTGACTGCAATTTGCAGTCTCTCTCCAGCTGGTTAAAATTGGGTGGGGGTAAAAGTTAAAATAAGGGCAGCAGCATTCCCACTGTGATCCCAGTATCTTCCTGCCGTGCCCTGATGTTAACCTGGTCTTTTGATCAGACAATTGTGGAACATGCGGGAAGACAGCAAGATCCTCCTTTTGCATAAACACATCGGGTCCCAGCAATGTCATCAGGGACTGGTGGCAATTTTAGTTCAAGGTCTAGTTGAACTTAGTTGATGGCTCCTTGTGAGCCTTGCATGCAGGTTTTAATTTTTATTTAGTTATTTTGTTGTTGACCAGAATGGGTCGCAGTAGACTTCTGGGCATGATAGGAAAATCATGTGTCCGCTCTTCTGCCAATTGCGATCACCCCTTCTCCATTCCACCCCACCCCTATTCCTGAGCATTTAGGTTCTGTTTCATGCTGCCGAATTCTTTACTTGTCCACGGAACATGGATTGAATTTGGATGGGGTCCGAAAAATATGCTGAAATGAGGTTCAGTGATTAAGCCTCAGCAACTCCATTCAGTCCAGTTGAGCCGCCTTCTTTGGGATTTTTCCTTCTTCTCCTCAATCTCTTTAAAATCAGGACCTATTACTCTACTTCAGGACAACAATCTTCGAGAAATTGTTGCCATATTCTTTCTGGAGGTCAATATCTGAGCTTCTGAGTTTTGTCCAATTCCAATTAATTTTGGTCTGGTTTGTCACTGTGAAAAATAATATGGTGCAACATAAAATATCTCGAGGCAGAAGTCCAGGAGGAAGTTGGATGCTAACTGATGGGATAAGAATGACAACTTCAGCTTAAGCAAAGGCATGCATTTTATACATCGAGCTATTCCCTACCCCCATGATAAGATATCCCACATCAAAAATTGCAAAAGCAAGAAAGAAAATCAGTGAAGGACATTGAATTGTTACTGATTTTAAAGACATCTCCAGAAGCAGCAACTGTGATAGATGGCCTTCCTCTTTGCTTGACCTAATCGTTTTCAACCTGAAAGTCCCAAAGAGAAGAATCCCTCTCCATCTAAACTCTAATCTTCCTCACTCACACTGTGCATCGGAAAATAATAAATCAAACTTCAAGAGATAGAATTTGATGGAAAAGTGAATGAGAATTCTGAGTTGACCATGAATCATCCTGAACTAGTCTTACATCCCAAATAATATTGCACCAAAGATTTAATGAAAGTATTGTTTTACTGCAAAATGAGAGATTAGATTGGATAGAGGGCAAGCCTGGATTCAGAATGAAGGAATATGCCGAAAAATGCTCAAGTTATGTAGCCGAGATTCCAAATCCAGAAATAACAAGTGTTTATCCCCAGTGTGATGGGCTTGCGTGCGCTGTATTAAATATACTTAGTTGCAATAAAAGAGAATAAGCTAAAGCTGGGACCTAAGCCTGTAGATGTGATGAAGCAAGCCATTGTTTTGTAACTAGAGATTAAAGAATGCTTTTTCAATCCTATTTGCAGTTCCTTTTTGCACTGACAGAATTATCCCTTTCAGCTGCAGAAGGCCAATGCTGTTAATGACAAGGATAACAATAGCACAGTAACCAATACTGATCAGAGAATTAGCTCATCCTTCTTTAATACCTCTTTAAGTCGCAGAGAGATGGTCATAATTATTTTCACTGTCCCTTCACAAAGTAAACTTCTGAGTAATGAGTTAGTCAAAAATAGGATTATTTTCTTCATAATTGCAGTGGCACGGAATGTGTAAACAGGAGTTGGGAAATGAGGTGATTAAACCTAACCCTAAACCACTGCCTCAATCCTTAATCTATCCCTAACCCTCACACTAACCCTAATCTTTTGGACATATTTCTCACTCTTTCCAAATCCTTCTATCCATCTATTTTATGATGTGGAGATGCCGGCGTTGGACTGGGGTGGGCACACTCCATAAAATAGCCATCTATTTTATGGCTGTCTGCATTTTCTGTTGAGATTGGACTCTGCGTTTAGTATAGGATCTATGTAACAATGTAATCTCTGAAATGTTTTTTCCGCTGAATCATTCTGTTTGCTACCAATACTATTTAAAATGGATTTATGGGCAATCGATATTGTTAGGCCGTTTAAAGGTGAATAGCCCTTGTATGTATATTTCCCCAAATAATTATATTGCATTTTTAAAACTGTGATGTTGTTTCCATTGAGAATTTTGCAATGCCTTTGAATTTCTTAAAATATACTTTTCAGCTAGTTTTCGACAGGTAAGTTCTATTTTAAGACACCCCCCATAAAATAGTCTATTACCATCTGTTAACTTTTGGAAAGTGTTTTTTTTTATTCGTTCAGGGGTTGTGAGCCCATTCATAATTGCCCTTGAGAAGGTTGTTGTGAGCCACCTTTTGAACTATTGCAGTCCTTGTGCTGTGAGGGAGTTCCAGGATTTTAATCCTGCGACAGTGAAGGAACGGTGATATTGTTTCAAGTCAGGATGATGAGTGACTTAGAGGGGAACTGACAGATGGTGGTGCTCCCATGAGACTGCAGCCCTTGTCCTTCTAAGTGGTAGACCTCTGAGGTTTGGAAGATGCTGTTCACAGGGCCTTGCATCTGGTAATCAGTACACTCTTCTGCCACTTTGTGCCAGTGGTGGAGAGACTTTACGTTTAATAATAATAATAATCTTTACTGTCACAAGTAGGCTTACATTAACACTGCAATGAAGTTACTGTGAAAAGCCCCTAGTAATAATAATAACAAGCGCTTATTGTTACAAATAGGCTTCAATGAAGTTACTGTGAAAAGCCCCTAGTCGCCACATTCCTGCGCTTGTTCGGGGAGGCCGGTACAGGGCTTGATACCGCGCTGCTGGCATTGTTCTGCATTGCAAGCCAGTTATTTAGCCCACTGTGCTAAACCAGCCCCAGTTGCCACATTCCAACACCTGTTCGGGTACACGGAGGGAGAATTCAGAATGCCCAAATTACCTAACAGCACGTCTTTCGGGACTAGTGGGAGGAAACCCACTGAGTGCTGAATTTGGTGCATTTGAGTGCTATAGTGAGAGTTTGGTGACTGAGGGAGTGCTGAATTTGGTGCATTTGAGTGCTATAGTGAGAGTTTGGTGACTGAGGGAGTATAAGGGTTCATTTTTATCTAAAGTCTAGTCTTTCTTTTATTTAGTTAATTAACTTAAAAGTTGCTGTTTGGTTTAGAAGAAGGTGAATTTTCAATCAGCTTTAAACAAAGGTTCTACTTGTAGGTACTTGCAGTTGGAGCTTGTTAGTTAGGTAATTGGATTAGGCCAGTTTTCAGAGGCTAGATTCACAGTATAAAAGTGATTCACCTACAGTGCAGACTTTGTTTGCAGTGAGTGCTGAATTTGGTGCATTTGAGTGCTATAGTGAGAGTTTGGTGACTGAGGGAGTGCTGAATTTGGTGCATTTGAGTGCAAAAGTGAGAGTTTGGTGACTGAGGGAGTGCTGAATTTGGTGCATTTAAGTGCTATAGTGAGAGTTTGGTGACTGAGGGAGTGCTGAATTTGGTGCATTTGAGTGCTATAGTGAGAGTTTGGTGACTGAGGGAGTTCGGTGAGGAGGGAGTAAGGTGCTCCTTTCATTTTGTTTCCTACATTTCCGCAAAGAGTGAGAAGGGAGCCAGGAGTTTACAGAGAGTGCATCTGACTGGGAGCAGAGTCAGAGGGCGGAGGTCCAGTTGGTCCACAGGGCAGCTATATTCTGTAAGGTAAGAGGGGATGGAGGCTAGGCCAGTTGCATGCTCCTCCTGTAGGATGTGGGTGGTGAGGGATACCACCAGTGTCCCAGCTGACTATACCTGTGGGAAGTGCACCCAACTCCAGCTCCTCAGAGACCATGTGAGGGAACTGGAGTTGGAGCTGGATAAACTTTGGATCATCCGGGAGGCAGAGGGGGTTATAGAGAAGAGTTACAGGGAGGTAGCCACACCCAAGGTACAGGACAAGAGTAGCTGGGTTACAGTCAGGGGAAAGAAAACAAACAGGCAGACAGTGCAGGGATCCCTTGTGCTGTTCCCCTTCAAAACAAGTTTACCGTTTTTGATGCTGTTGGGGGGGTGACCTACCAGGGAAAGGCGCTAGCGGCCAGGTCTCTGGCACGGAGTCTGGCTCTGGGGCTCAGAAGGGAAGGGGGGAGAATAGAAAAGCAATAGTAATAGGAGATTCAATGGTTAGGGGACTAGATAGGAGATTCTGTGGTCGCGAGCGAGACTCCCGGAAGGTATGTTGCCTCCCGGGTGCCAGGGCCAGGGATGTCTCAGATCGTGTCTTCAGGATCCTTAAGGGGGAGGGTGAGCAGCCAGAAGTCGTGGTGCACATTGGTACCAATGATGTAGGTAGGAAAAGGGCTGTGGAGGTAATAAACGAGGTTAGGGAGTTAGGCTGGAAGTTAAAAGCCAGGACAGACAGAGTTGTCATCTCTGGTTTGTTGCCGGTGCCACGTGATAGCGAGGCTAGGAATAGGGAGAGAGTGCAGTTGAACACGTGGCTGCAGGAATGGTGTAGGAGGGAGGGCTTCAGGTATTTGGATAATTGGAGTGCATTCTGGGGAAGGTGGGACCTGTACAAGCAGGACAGGTTGCATCTAAACCAGAGGGGCACCAATATCCTGGGAGGGAGGTTTTCTAGTACTCTTCGGGAGGGGTTAAACTAATTTGGCAGGGGAATGGGAACTGGATTTGTAGTCTAGCAACTAAGGTAGCCGACATTCAGGACGCCAAAGCGTGTAGTGAGGCAGTAGGGAAGGGAACACTGACAAAGGAGAGTACTTGCAGGCATGGAGATGGGTTGAAGTGCGTATACTTCAACGCAAGAAGCATCAGGAATAAGGTGGGTGAACTTAAGGCATGGATCTGTACTTGGGACTACGATGTGGTGGCCATCACGGAAACTTGGATAGAAGAGGGGCAGAAATGGTTGTTGGAGGTCCCTGGTTGTAGATGTTTCAATAAGATTAGGGAGGGTGGTAAAAGAGGTGGGGAGGGGGGGCTGCATTGTTAATTAGAGATAGTATAAGAGCTGCAGAAAGCCAGTTCGAGGAGTATCTGCCTACTGAGGTAGTATGGGTTGAAGTCAGAAATAGGAAAGGAGCAGTCACCTTGTTGGGAGTTTTCTATAGGCCCCCCAATAGTAGCAGAGATGTGGAGGAACAGATTGGGAAACAGATTTTGGAAAGGTGCAGAAGTCACAGGGAAGTAGTCATGGGTGACTTCAACTTCCCAAACATTGAGTGGAAATTCTTTAGATCAAATAGTTTGGATGGGGTGGTGTTTGTGCAGTGTGTCCAGGAAGCTTTTCTAACACAGTATGTAGATTGTCTGACCAGAGGGGAGGCCATATTGGATTTGGTACTTGGTAATGAACCAGGGCAAGTGATACATTTGTTAGTGGAGAGCATTTTGGATATAGTGACCACAATTCTGTGACTTTCACTTTAGTAATGGAGAGGGATAGGTGTGTGCAACAGGGCAAGGTTTACAATTGGGGGAGGGTAAATACGATGTTGTCAGACAAGAATTGAAGTGCATAAGTTGGGAACATAGGCTGTCAGGGAAGGACACAAGTGAAATATGGAACTTGTTTAAGGAACAGGTACTACATGTCCTTGATATGTATGTCCCTGTCAGGCAGGGAAGAGATGGTCGAGTGAGGGAACCATGGTTGACAAGAGAGGTTGAATGTCTTGTTAAGAGCAAGAAGGAGACTTATGTAAGGCTGAGGAAACATGGTTCAGACAGGACGCTGGAGGGATACAAGATAGCCAGGAGGGAACTGAAGGGATTAGGAGAGCTAAGAGAGGGCATGAAAAATCTTTGGCGGGGTGGATCAAGGAAAACCCCAAGGCCTTTTACACATATGTGAGAAATATGAGAATGACTAGAGCGAGGGTAGGTCCGATCAAGGACAGTAGCGGGAGATTGTATATTGAGTCTGAAGAGATAGGTGAGGTCTTGACCGAGTACTTTTCTTCAGTATTTACAAATGAGAGGGGCCATATTGTTGGAGAGGACAGTGTGAAACAGACTGGTAAGCTCGCGGAAGTACTTGTTAGGAAGGAAGATGTGTTGGGCATTTTGAAAAACTTGAGGATAGACAAGTCCCCCGGGCCTGACGGGACATATCCAAGGATTCTATGGGAAGCAAGAGATGAAATAGCAGAGCCGTTGGCAATGATCATTTCGTCCTCACTGTCAACAGGGGTGGTACCAGGGGATTGGAGAGTGGCGAATGTTGTGCCCCTGTTCAAAAAAGGAAATAGGGGTAACCCTGGGAATTACAGGTAAGTTAGTCTTACTTCGGTGGTAGGCAAAGTAATGGAAAGGGTACTGAAGGATAGGATTTCTGAGCATCTGGAAAGAAACTGCTTGATTAGGGATAGTCAGCACGGATTTGTGAGGGGTAGGTCTTGCCTTACAAGTCTTATTGAATTCTTTGAGGAGGTGACCAAGCATGTGGATGAAGGTAAAGCAGTGGATGTAGTGTACATGGATTTTAGTAAGGCATTTGATAAGGTTCCCCATGGTAAGTTTATGCAGAAAGTAAGGAGGCATGGGATAGTGGGGAATTTGGCCAGTTGGATAATGAACTGGCTAACCGATAGAAGTCAGAGAGTGGTGGTGGATGGCAAATATTCAGCCTGGATCCCAGTTACCAGTGGTGTACCGCAGGGATCAGTTCTGGATTCTCTGCTGTTTGTGATTTTCATTAATGACTTGGATGAGAGAGTTGAAGGGTGGGTCAGTAAATTTGCAGACGATACGAAGATTGGTGGAGTTGTGGATAGTGAGGAGGGCTGTTGTCAGCTGCAAAGAGACATAGATAGGATGCAGAGCTGGGCTGACAAGTGGCAGATGGAGTTTAACCCTGAAAAGTGTGAGTTTGTCCATTTTGGAAGGACAAATATGAATGCGGAATACAGGGTTAACGGTAGATTTCTTGGCAATGTGGAGGAGCAGAGAGATCTTGGGGTCCATGTTCATACATCTTTGAAAGTTGCCACTCAAGTTGATAGAGCTGTGAAGAAGGCTTATAGTGTGCTAGCGTTCATTAACAGAGGGATTGAATTTAAGAGCCGTGACGTGATGATGCAGCTGTACAAAACCTTGGTAAGGCCACATTTGGAGTACTGTGTACAGTTCTGGTCGCCTCATTTTAGGAAGGATGTGGAAGCTTTGGAAAAGGTGCAAAGGAGATTTACCAGGATGTTGCCTGAAATGGAGAGTAGGTCTTACAAGGAAAGGTTGAAGGTGCTAGGCCTTTTCGCATTAGAACGGAGAAGGATGAGGGGCGACTTGATAGCGATTTATGAGATGATCAGGGGAATAGATAGAGTAGACAGTCAGAGACTTTTTCCCTGGGTGGAACAAACCATTACAAGGGGACATAAATTTAAGGTGAATGGTGGAAGATATAGGGGGGATGTCAGAGGTAGGTTCTTTACCTAGAGAGTAGTGGGGGCATGGACTGCACTGCCTGTGGAAGTAGTTGAGTCGGAATCATTAGGGACCTTCAAGCAGCTATTGGATAGGTACATGGACTACGGTAGAATGATATAGTGTAGATTAATTTGTTCTTAAGGGCAGCACGGTAGCATTGTGGATAGCACAATTGCTTCACAGCTCCAGGGTTCCAGGTTCGATTCCGGCTTGGGTCACTGTCTGTGCAGAGTCTGCACATCCTCCCCGTGTGTGCGTGGGTTTCCTCCGGGTGCTCCGGTTTCCTCCCACAGTCCAAAGATGTACAGGTTAGGTGGATTGGCCATGATAAATTGCCCTTAGTGTCCAAAATTGCCCTTAGTGTTGGGTGGAGGTGTTGACCTTGGGTAGGGTGCTCTTTCCAAGAGCCGGTGCAGACTCGACGGGCCGAATGGCCTCCTTCTGCACTGTAAATTCTATGATAATCTATGATTAATCTAGGACAAAGGTTCGGCACAACATCATGGGCCGAAGGGCCTGTTCTGTCCTGTATTTTTCTATGTTCTATGTTCTATGAAACTGGAGCACCCGGAGGAAACCCACGCAGACACAGAGAGAACGTGCAGTCTCCGCACAGACAGTGACCCAAGCTGGGAATCGAACTGGGACCCTGGTGCTGTGAAGCAACAGTGCTGACCACTGTGCTACTATGCTGCCCTAAAGTGGTCAAAAGGGTGCTGATCCAGTGAGCTGCTTTATGCTGGATGTTGTCAAGTTCCTTGCGTGTTGTTGGAGCTGCACTCATCCAGGTAATTGGAGAGTATTCTTCACGCTACTGACATGTGTCTTGTAAATGTGGACAGACTTTGAGGAGTCACAAATTACATGGTACAGCATTTTCAACCACTGATCTGCTCTTGTAACCATTGTATTTGTATGGCTGCGTACATAGTGCAACATTACTGATGTTAATGCTGTTAAATGTCAAGGGGAGAAGGTCAGCTCCTCTCTTATTGGAGATGGTGTGAATTGTACTTGTCATTGATTAGCCTAAACCTCAATGTTGTTGCATGTGGGCATGATACCGGAGGAGCTGGGAATGGTGCTGAACATTGTACAAGCATCAGCGAAAATCCTCTCTTCTGATCTTCTGATGGAGGGCAGGTATTAATGAGGCAGCTGCAGATAGTTGAGCATAGGACTCTATTCCCGAGGAACTTCTGCAGCGATGTCACGGGACTGAGCTGATTGACTTCCAACAACCACAACCATCTTCCTCTGGGCTAATGGAACATTTTCCTTCTGATTCCCATTGAACACAGATTTCAGATTTACTCGGGCTCCTTGATACCACACTTGGTCAAATGCTGCCTTGATGTCAAGAGCAGTCATTTTCACATCATTTCAAGAATTTATACTTGCACACAGGCTGTTATGAAGTCTGGTGCTGAGTTACCCTAACAGAATCCAAACTGAACATTGGTGAGAAGGTTGCTGCTTGAAAGCATGTTCAATGACACCTTCCACTTTGCTGATGGTTGATAGTAGACTGATAGGACACTAATTGGCAGAATTGCATTTGTCTTTCTTTTTATGGACAGGACACACACGAGCTATTTTCCACATTGCCAGGTGGATGTCAGTGTTGCAACTGTCCTGGAACAGCTTGGCTAGGGGCACGGATAGTTCTGCAGCATAAATCTTCAGTACTATTGCTGGGATGTTGTCAGAGCCCATAGCCTTTGCAAAGTCGAGTGCTCCAGCCATTTCTTGCTATCACGTGGAGCGATTTGAATTGATGGAAACAGAAGGCGAGATGAAACATTGACTCAGCACTCTGTTTGAAGATGGCTGAAAATGACTTCTGCCCTCATTTGTTGCACACTATCATCATTGAGAATGGGGATATTTGTGGAGCTGCCACCTCTAGTTAGGGCTGAAGTGTCCATCACCATTCCTGACTGGATGTGTCAGTGCGTACATCTGATCCGTTAGTTGGGGGGGGGGGGGTCGCTTAGCTCGGTTTAATAATAATAATCACTTATTGTCACAAGTAGGCTTCAATTAATTTACTGTGAAATGCCCCTAGTCGCCACATTATGGTGCCGGTTCAGGGAGGCTGGTACGGGAATGGAACCTGCGCTGCTGGCCTTATTCTGCATTACAAGCCAGCGGCCTAGCCCACTGTGCTAAACTAGCCCCTAATGAACAGTTTATAATGAACCAATTACAAAACATAGGGTAAGGAGGAAACCTACAGAAAAAACACACATAATTAACTTCAAGATCTGCAGCCCATATCTTTAGGCCTTTGTTGATGAATCTGGCCAAACATCGGGGCAGAGTTTCCATTTCAGGCCAAATTTGGTGATCCTGGCATACAGTGCACCCAGAATTGCATGTGTTTTTAGTCTCTTGTTCTCGTGTTTCTTGCATTTCCCCAAAAGTAAAACGTGCTATAGAGCAGGGCGGTAAGGCAATGTTTTAAAATGTAATATTTTGAAAAATAATTGCTTTAAAAAATATTCCTTAGATTACATTTAAGATTACTAACCTGGTAAAGCCTGATTAATACAGCAGAAAATGGATTTGTCGTTAAAAAAATGCTTTTAAAATCGCGGTACAGGGTATTAATTCATCCGAGTATCCCAATTTTAAATTACAGCAAATTACTTTAAATGAATATGCACATTTATTTTCTAATTAGATTGAGGGACAGCAGTCAGTCCTTTTTTAATAACATAAAACCTTTCAAAACACACCTGTTACTGTTGAAGAGATTTGTGGAGACTCCTCAAAGGTCTGCAATCTTGTCCAATTTGAGCAAGAGACCCTAGCTGTTCAAGTGAAGACAAGCATCCAGCAGAGGGCAGTAGAGCGGTGCTGCTGATCGGCTGTTGCGGGGGAGATTTGCATCTGTGCATTGTGGTCATCCTAACTTGAAGGTGGTTTGTCGAGGAGCTGTTGTCAAGTGACACTTAAACCCAAAAAACTTCTTCAATGTTTCCCTCCCTACCCCCTCCTCTAACCAAAAAAACCCAACCGCTGTAAAGATCAAGGGGCAGGCTCAAGGGCAGGTAGAAGTAGAAAGAAGTTGAACCGTGGCATTCAGCCTGCAGGTAAGGGATTGGCTGGTGACTGGTAAGTAGTTTTTCTTTTATTTTCCCTCAGGTGTTATCGTGCGGGGCGCAGAGGTTGCTGAGTGAATGCTTGCTGAGAAGGCGAGGGAATAACAGGTAAGCTCTTTCTTTCATTTTCTTTTTTATCTAGAGGGGATGGCAGGGAAGGTAGTGCAATGTTCCTCCTGCAGAATGTTTGAGGTGAGGGACGCCGTCAGTGTCCCTACTGATTTCATCTGTGGGAAGTGCACCCATCTCCAGCTCCTCAGAAACCACGTTAGGGAACTGGAGCTGGAGCTGGATGAACTTCGGATCATTCAGGAGGCAGAGGTGGTCATAGATAGAAGTTTCAGGGATGTAGTTACTCCGAAGAATAAAGATAGATGGGTAACGGTGAGAGGGGCTGGGAGGAAGCCGTCAGTATAGGGATCCCCTGTGGTCGTTCGCCTTAGTAACAAGTATACCACTTTGGATGCTGTTGGGGGAGGGGACTTACCAGGGGTAAGCCATGAGGTACAGGTCTCTGGCACAGAGTCTGTCCCTGTTGCTCAGAAGGGAAGGGGGAGAGGAGTAGAGCATTAGTCATTGGACACTCCATAGGTAGCGGGATAGATAGGAGATTCTGTGGGAACGAGAGAGACTCATGGTTGGTGTGTTGCCTCCCAGGTGCCAGTGTGCGTGATGTCTCGGATCGTGTTTTTGGGATCCTTAAGGGGGAGGGGGAGCAGCCCCAAGTCGTGGTCCACATAGGTGCCAACGACATAGGTAGGAAAAGGGATAGGAATGTAAGGCAGGAATTCATGGAGCTAGGGTGGAAACTTAGATCTAGGACAAACAGAGTTATAATCTCTGGGTTGTTACCCGTGCCATGTGCTAGCGAGACTAGGAATAGGGAGAGAGAGGAGTTGAACACGTGGCTACAGGGATGGTGCAGGAGGGAGGGTTTCAGATTTCTGGATAATTGGGACTCATTCTGGGGTCGGTGGGACCTCTACAAATGGGATGGTCTACACCTGGATCAGAGGGGTACCAATATCCTGGGGGGGAAATTTGCTAATGCTCTTCGGGAGGGTTTAAACTAGTTCAGCAGGGGCTTGGGAACCTGAATTGTAGCTCCAGTATACAGGAGGTTGAGAGTAGTGAGGTCATGAGTAAGGTTTCAAAGTTGCAGGAGTGTACTGGCAGGCAGGAAGGTGGTTTAAAGTGTGTCTTCTTCAATGCCAGGAGCATCCGGAATAAGGTGGGTGAGCTTGCGGCATGGGTTGGTACCTGGGACTTCGATATTGTGGCCATTTCGGAGACATGGATAGAGCAGGGACAGGAATGGTTGTTGCAGGTGCCGGGGTTTAGATATTTCAGTAAGCTCAGGGAAGGTGGTAAAAGAGGGGGAGGGGTGGCATTGTTAGTCAAGGACAGTATTACGGTGGCAGAAAGGACGTTTGATGAGGACTCGTCTACTGAGGTAGTATGGGCTGAGGTTAGAAACAGGAAAGGAGAGGTCACCCTGTTAGGGATTTTCTATCGGCCTCCGAAAAGCTCCAGAGATGTAGAGGAAAGGATTGCAAAGATGATTCTGGATAGGAGCGAAAGCAACAGGGTAGTTGTTATGGGGGACTTTAACTTTCCAAATATTGACTGGAAATGCTATAGTTCGAGTACTTTAGATGGGTCCATTTTTGTCCAATGTGTGCAGGAGGGTTTCCTGACACAGTATGTAGATAGGCCAACGAGAAGCGAGGCCATATTGGATTTGGTACTGGGTAATGAACCAGGACAGGTGTTAGATTTGGAGGTAGGTGAGCACTTTGGTGATAGTGACCACAATTCGATTACGTTTACTTTAGTGATGGAAACGGATAGGTATATACCACAGGGCAAGAGTTATATCTGGGGGAAAGGCAATTATGATGCGATGAGGCAAGACTTAGGATGCATTGGATGGAGAGGAAAACTGCAGGGGATGGGCACAATGGAAATGTGGAGCTTGTTCAGGGAACAGCTACTGCGTATCCTTGATAAGTATGTACCTGTCAGGCAGGGAGGAAGTGGTCGAGCAAGGGAACCGTGGTTTACTAAAGCAGTCAAAACACTTGTCAAGAGGAAGAAGGAGGCTTATGTAAAGATGAGACTTGAAGGTTCAGTTAGGGCGTTCAAGAGGTACAAGTTAGCTAGGAAGGACCTAAAGAGAGAGCTAAGAAGAGCCAGGAGGGGACATGAGAGGTCTTTGGCAGGTAGGATCAAGGATAACCCTAAAGCTTTCTATAGATATGTCAGGAATAAAAGAATGACTAGGGTAAGATTCGGGCCAGTCAAGAACAGTAGTGGGAAGTTGTGCGTGGTGTCCGAGGAGATAGGAGAGGTGCTAAATGAATATTTTTCGTCAGTATTCACACAGGAAAAATACAATGTTGTCGAGGAGAATACTGAGATTCAGGCTACTAGACTAGAAGGGATTGAGGTTCATAAAGAGGAGGTGTTAGCAATTCTGGAAAGTGTGAAAATAGATAAGTCCCCAGGGCCGGATGGGATTTATCCTAGGATTCTCTGGGAAGCTAGGGAGGAGATTGCTGAGCCTTTGGCTTTGATCTTTAAGTCATCTTTGTCAACAGGAATAGTGCCAGAAGACAGGAGGATAGCAAATGTTGTCCCCTTGTTCAAGAAGGGGAGTAGAGACAACCCCAGTAACTATAGACCAGTGAGCCTTACTTCTGTTGTGGGCAAAATCTTGGAAAGGTTTATAAGAGATAGGATGTATAATCATCTGGAAAGGAATAATTTCATTAGAGATAGCCAACACGGTTTTGTGAAGGGTAGGTCGTGCCTCACAAACCTTATTGAGTTCTTTGACAAGGTGACCAAACAGGTGGATGAGGGTAAAGCAGTTGATGTGTATATGGATTTCAGTAAAGCATTTGATGAGGTTCCCCACGGTAGGCTATTGCAGAAAGTACGGAGGCATGGGATTCAGGGTGATTTAACAGTTTGGATCAGAAATTGGCTAGCTGGAAGAAGACAAAGGGTGGTGGTTGATGGAAAATGTTCAGACTAGAGTCCAGTTACTAGTGGTGTACCACAAGGATCTGTTTTGGAGCCACTGCTGTTTGTCATTTTTATAAATGACCTGGAGGAGGGCGTAGAAGGATGGGTGAGTAAATTTGCAGATGACACTAAAGTCGGTGGAGTTGTGGACAGTGCAGAATGATGTTACAAGTTACAGAGGGACATAGATAAGCTGCAGTGCTGGGCTGAGAGGTGGCAAATGGAGTTGAATGCAGAAAAGTGTGAGGTGATTCATTTTGGAAGGAATAACAGGAAGACAGAGTACTGGGCTAATGGTAAGATTCTTGGCAGTGTGGATGAGTAGAGAGATCTCGGTGTCCATGTACATAGATCCCTGAAAGTTGCCACCCAGGTTGAGAGGGTTGTTAAAAAGGCGTACGGCGTGTTAGCTTTTATTGGTAGAGGGATTGAGTTTCGGAGCCATAAGGTCATGTTGCAGCTGTACAAAACTGTGGTGCGGCCGCATTTGGAGTATTGCGTGCAAATCTGGTCGCCGCATTATAGAATGGATGTGGAAGCATTGGAAAAGGTGCAGAAGAGATTTACCAGAATGTTGCCTGGTATGGAGGGACGATCTTATGAGGAAAGGCTGAGGGACTTGAGGCTATTTTCGTTAGCGAGAAGAAGGTTAAGAGGTGACTTAATTGAGGCATACAAGATGATCAGAGGATTGGATAGGGTGGACAGTGAGAGCCTTTTTCCTCGGATGGTGATGTCTAGCACGAGGGGACATAGCTTTAAATTGAGGAGAGATAGATATAAGACAGATGTCAGAGATAGGTTCTTTACTCAGAGAGTAGTAAGGGTGTGGAATGCCCTGCCTGCAACAGTAGTGGACTCACCAACACTAAGGACATTCAAATGATCATTGGATAGACATATAGATGATAAGGGAATAGTGTAGATGGGCTTTAGAGTGGTTCACAGGTCGGCCCAACATCGAGGGCCGAAGGGCCTGTACTGTGCTGTAATGTTCTATGTTCTATGTTCTAACTTCTGGAAACTCCCATTGATGATTGATTCACCACGGGGTCCGGGGCAATTTTGTGGGTGGGACCTTATTAGCTCAATGTTTTTGAAAGGAGCACAAAGGTTGGAGTAACATCATAATGCGCTGAATGCAATTTGTCTTTAAAATTTGTGCGACCTATTGTGCCAGTTACATGTATATTGGAGGAAATATGCTGTGAAAATGAACACAGTCGATTGGAAGCACAATGCCTAGATGTTTTATTGGACATAGGCAGTCAGTTATGGTGGCCGACTGATGATGGTATTGAATTAACAATGCCGAGCTCCTGAATTCAAATTCCACTATTGCACCAAAGCAAAGTAAGACCATAAGACCATAAGAATAAGACATAGGAGCAGAAGTAAGGCCATTCGGCCCATCGAGTCCACTCCACCATTCAATCATGGCAGATTTCAACTCCATTTACCCGCTCTCTCTCCATAGCCCTTAATTCCTCGAGAAATCAAGAATTTATCAACTTCTGCCTTAAAGACACTCAACGTCCAGGCCTCCACCGCCCTCTGTGGCAATGAATTCCACAGACCCACCACTCTCTGGCTGAAGAAATTTCTCCTCATCTCTGTTCTAAAGTGACTCCCTTTTATTCTAAGGCTGTGCCCCCGGGTCCTAGTCTCCCCTGCTAATGGAAACAACTTCCCTACGTCCACCCTATCTAAGCCATTCATTATCTTGTAAGTTTCTATTAGATCTCACCTCAACCTCCTAAACTCCAATGAATATAATCCCAGGATCCTCAGACGTTCATCGTATGTTAGGCCTACCATTCCTGGGATCATCCGTGTGAATCTCCGCTGGACCCGTTCCAGTGCCAGTATGTCCTTCCTGAGGTGTGGGGCCCAAAATTGCTCACAGTATTCTAAATGGGGCCTAACTAATACTCTATAAAGCTTCAGAAGTACATCCCTGCTTTTATATTCCAAGCCTCTTGAGATAAATGACAACATTGCATTTGTTTTCTTAATTACTGACTCAACCTGCAAGTTTACCTTTAGAGAATCGTGGACTAGGACTCCCAACTCCCTTTGCACTTCAGCATTATGAATTTTGTCACCGTTTAGAAAATAGTCCATGCCTCTATTCTTTTTTCCAAAGTGCAAGACCTCACACTTGCCCACGTTGAATTTCATCAGCCATTTCTTGGACCACTCTCCTGAACTGTCTAAATCTTTCTGCAGCCTCCCCACCTCCTCCATACTAAGTGGGGTGCTCTTTCCAAGGGCCAGTGCAGATTCGATGGGCCGAATGGCCTCCTTCTGCATTGTAAATTCTATGATTCAATTAGAGATGGTTAATAAATGCTAGCCTAGCCAGAGATACCTACAACCTGTGAAAGAATATAAACAATTCCAGCATGAATTACACAGGCTCCATCAATCCACTGATAGACCCAGCATGTATTACATTGGCTCCACCGTTAGGCCGAGGATGAATGACACAGGTTTCAAAATCATGGGTGACACAGGCTGCACCAATAGATCAAGGTGTATGGCACAGACTCACATCGCCAGGGTTTGATTCCCACTTGGGTCACTGTCTGAGCGGAGTCTGCACGTTCTCCCTGTGTCTGCCTGGGTTTCCTCCAGGCTCTCCGGTTTCCTCCCACAGGTCCTGAAAGACATGCTTGTTAGGTGAATTGGTGATGCGCAATCAATTACTCTCAAGACGAAGTGATTCATAACTGAAGGCTTTAATCTGCTAGAACTCTTCCCCAGCAGCTTCGGTACAGAAAGTGAAGGCTGCTGGGATGGCACCGTTTCTTATTCTCCGCCTCTCAGGGCGGAGCTACGTACATCAGCCAATGGTAGACTCCTGGGTCTAACCAATGGTCATCCATCTCTTAGGTACCGCAATACCTGGTATTACCACAATTGGACATTCTGAATTCTAATAATAATAAGCGCTTATTGTCACAAGTAGGCTTCAATGAAGTTACTGTGAAAAGCCCCTCTTGTGTACCCGAATAAGCGCCAGAATGTGGCGACTAGGGGAATAACTTTTCACAGTAACTTCAGTGCAGTGTTAATGTAAGCCTACTTGTGACAATAAGAAAGATTATTATTATACCATCTGCCATGGCAGGATTCAAACCCAGGTACTACAGAGCATACCCTGAGTCTCTCGGTTACTAGTCCAGCGATAATACTACTACGCCACTGCCTCCCCGTATGAGTCAGACTGAAGAAATCTGACATCAGTGACATCTGGCCCAATAATGCTAACATTGAAGATAATGATACAACACTTGTGCACGAACCCTGCAAATGCCTTCAGCTTCCAGTGATTCCTTCTGCATCTGTAAACCAATTCAGAAATTCAGAAATCAGTCAAACAATTATGTCAACGCACTTAAGGTGATGTAGAAGAAAGGCTGCCCATGAAGAGGTTCTTTCAATCAAATAATTAAAGAAATGAAAAGGAAGCTAAATGACAAGCACGCTCATAAACTACCGCTGATGCTTTTGATACAAAAAAGGGAAATGAATATTTTTATATGCGATGGGATAATGTGCATTTGAAATGGAATCACAGTAACTGGTATTAGCACAAAAGAGGTCACCTTCAGTTTTTTTGCATCTCACTTAAGGAAAACCTCATTCACACCAACCAGATGAGAAAGTGACATTTCTGTTCCTGGAGCAACATTGGACAGAGTCTGATTTGACAGGTGGGAGTGGGGGAACAACAGGTCCCCTGTACCCTCAGTGTATATTGGCATAAAACTAACAAACTGTCACATGAATCCATTCTGTAATGAGGCCTGCCTTCTTGCTGCCATCAAATGCAGATTTTCATTTTTTGCCAGTAGGCATATATAAACATGCATGACTTTGGAAATAAGTAGATTACCTACTCTCGCTTCTGCATATGTATTAGGATGATTTACTGCACAATGAAGCTTTCACTGATATTTTCGCACTTTGTTTATTGAATTTCCTTTGCAATTTAGCGTACACACACAGCAATAGCAATGTTCCCATTGCAGATCTCGAAAATTATATTTTGTAATACTGTGCAGAATATTGTAAATAAATGAAAATAGAAATGTGGAAGGTGGAAGCATATACAGCAGAGACTTAGTATTATAATAACCAATCTGACATCCACATTTATGATACTAAACAGGCTGAGATAATTAAGTGGGCTTTGATAAACAAATGAGGAGTGGACGGGGAACAAATAAGAATGAAATAGAAAGGAAAGTGGCAATCAAACAAGATAAGAATGGAGACAGATGGATTATAAAGGAGATTAGGAAGAAAAATAAGGGAAGTTTGCAGTGGTATTGCAAAAGGAGACGAGGTAAAAAGAGACAAATGCAAAGTTCAGTCTTTTTAACACATTCATGGGACTTTTGATCGTGGAAGTAACAGCACCATTCAGGGTAGGTATGCTTCCACATGGAATGCAGGCAGTGACTCGCCAACGGAAACAATACTAGTTTGGGGTAAATTACAAAAAGGGAAGGGGAAATTAATTGATGATTTTCAGTTTCAGAACGATAAAACATGAAATCGACATGAAGAAAGCTTGGAAAACAAGGCATGGCCATGTGTTGCAATGACCTTTGTGTGCTGGAATCTTCAAGTGAATGTGTTCTTTGTGTTGTGTACTTAGGACCTTAAGGAACGACCAGTTGTTTGTGCAGGTATATATATGCTGTCTTTTGGTTGAGGTTGACTTGTACCATTGTTACCGCTGTTTGTTGTGACAAAGCCCCTTTGCAGGATGAAACTCTGTTACTGCAGGTTTTCAAAAAGGGAAGTAGATACGTTAAGCATCCTGTGCAGGAAAGTACCTTTGACTTCCTGTTCTGTTCATTGAAAATCAGGAGATTTGGCAGACATTTCTTGCTATTCTAGCGAACGACTCTGCAATCAAAGTTCAATGCACTGATTGCCAAGGTACCCACTGACAGAGTTGGCCCCGTGATAGAATTGGTCACTGGGTTGGACTTCAGGACTGTGCATATTTATGTAGTGATATAAATGGGGATCTGTAGGCCTTGCTTTTAGCAACCTCCATTCTCTCTGCCCAATGATTATGGTGAATGGGAGGGCATATCATTTGAAAGTTCTAACTCCGAGTTCCAACTCACCATCTTCTGGCTGTTTAAATTTTGGCCTTCCCCGTGAGCGAGTTTGTAGGTGGGCAGTGGGAGGGGGAGGTGCACATAAAATATTATGGATGGTCTTCCTGCTGGGTTCCCACCGAACCTGACCTCTCAGCAATTTTACACTGAGGCTGGTGAGGTCTCAGACATGCTGCCTGGCCCCAATTCAAGAGCTTAAGTGGTCAATTACTGTCAGGACTGTACACAGAACATTAATTTTCACTGTACCTCTGTACATGTGACAATAAATCTAATCAAATCAATTATTGACTGCCTAAGGACAATTTCCCACCCAGCCTAATTTCGGCTATTGGGGAAATCTGAAAATAATCGGGTTTAAGCCTCGGGTGGGAAGTCCCCTTTAAACTTGGGGAGTTTCCCCCCCCCCCTTTTAAAGTCCTGTAACTACTGGATTAGCTTGATGTGCTGTAGGGACTATAGAGCGCTGACCAATCTGATAGATCGGCAGCTCTCTAATGTGGGATCTCTTCCCGAGCAAGGAGCAGAAAACCCCCCCGCAGCCAGTTCCTGCTTATTGGAGCACAAAATGGCTGTAGCAGAGGAATGTTGGCGGGGTGTGTTACCCGCCGACTCTTTGGATGGCAGGATAGGAAACCCATCCTAAAAATCCCGCCAAACTTGTTCCACTCTCCCATTAATATCAAGGTTAGCCTCTGCTCGCACATGCTTTCCTGTGAAGCAGTATCTGACCAAGTTCAGATGGAACACAACAGGAAAGCAGGTTAAGTGCAGTCAGTGATTTCATGCCTTGCGCCCCTGAACCTTCGCTTCATCCTCCAAAATCTACAGAAATACGGGAATATTCATACAAGCAACACAGTATGAAATATCCCTTGCAAAATGAGATAGAAGGCGCAATACAGTTTCAAGACGTTTGTTGCATAGGTTGGTGTACCTTCATGCCTACGGAAGAAAACAAACAAGGAACAAAACTACCCCAAATTATTAGAATTTTAGGAAAAAGAATAATTATGGTTGTTCAAAAGTAAAGATGGTTTTATACCCGCAGACTAAACAGCCAAGGTTTCCATGTCTGGCTAACTGGGGTTAATCTGATGTAGTGGGACATTGATCCACCTGACTGACACACCACTGACCCCAAAGATGTTTACATTTGTTGACAGTTTTTTTTTAAAGAATCCTGGGAATATTCCTGCATTTAGGAGCTCACCATAAGGGACCGTTCCAGCCGTCAACTGCGGAGTATAAAGGCCTCAGTGCCCGATAATAATGAAGATCATAACATGTCAGGGGGCACCATAAGGAGTAAAGATATAACACGATCTTCAGTACCACGAAGGAGCATATGAATGTATAGCAGAGAGATCATTTAGTGGGTTTCAGCCAACAATTTTCTAACACACCATGTATCCTACTCAATTTTATCTTCTGAAAGATGTGACTAGATAAAGCATCTAATGTGAAACAATGCAACATTTCTCTGAGCCCCTGATGATCGTGTAGAAAATGCAGTATATTGGCTCCATACTGCAATTGGTTATTCATCTCCATCATATTGCAGAGCTAACACTTGTGAACAATGATCAAATATAACTCAGATTAATTCCTCGCCAAAGTATTCCAATGGATTCCCAAAGCCTAGAATATTGTTAATAATAACATCTGGTAATATCATGTGATATTTGATGGGCTGCGTATTATGCTTCTCCTAATATTCCTGTCCATTGAATTCAGAAGGGTGGTCAGCCACTCCCATATCACCTATTGTGCACTATCACCATGACTTAAAGTTACCTCATTCAGCTTTTAAAACAATAGCATTTTTGTCTCTGTTTTGAGGGATACTGATAAATCTCAGAGTGAAGGAAACCCACCTGCGCAACTCCCGTCCCCTTGTTTGGGTCCAAAACCTTGCATTTTACACTTTAAAAATTTCCATTCTTAATGAATGATAACGCATTTCCACTTTTCCTCACCCCCTGTACAGAGCTTTGGTCCACACACTCAACATTAATGTCGTATTCGATCATGGGATAAGCTATCACCGCCTAACCATAGCCTCTTTAAGACCACTCATTTCCACCTCTGTTACATTTCCCGACACCTGCACTCCTTGCTTTATCTGCTGAAACCCCTACCCATTCCTGCTAGACCAATTATTCCAATGCACATCTGACCAGCTTCCCAGATTTTGCCCTCACTCAAACCAGCTCCACTGGACAGGACAAGTTGTTTGTATGCCTGATGCCAGACTCCTGAAATTCTACCCGGAACTTAATCGTAGTAGTAGGATTACAGCAGGATTTAGACTGTTTGGAGACTTGGGTGGAGAGATGGCAGATGGGGTTTAATATGGACAAATGTGAGGTTATGCATTTTGGAAGGTCTAATACAGGTAGGGAATATACAGTAGAACCCTCAAGAGTATTGACAGTCAAAGAGATCTAGGTGTACAAGTCCACAGGTCACTGAAAGTGGCAACACAGGTGGAGAAGGTAGTCAAGAAGGCATATGGCATGCTTGCCTTCATTGGCCGGGGTATTGAGTATAAGAATTGGCAAGTCATGCTGCAGCTGTATAGAGCCTTAGTTAGGCCACACTTGGAATGTAGTGTTCAATTCGTATCGCCACCCTTTAGAGAGGGTGCAGAAGAGATTTACCAGGATGTTGCCTGGTATGGAGGGCATTAGCTATGGGGAGAGGTTGAATAAACTCGGTTTGTTCTCACTGGAATATCGGAGGTTGAGGGGAGACTTGATAGGGGTTTACAAAATTATGAGGGGCACAGACAGAGTGGATAGTAAGAGGCTTTTTCTCAGGGTAGAAGGCTCAATTACTAGAGGTCATAGCTTTAAGGTACGAGGGGCAAGGTTTAGAGTAGATGTACGAGGCAAGTTTTTTTACACAGAGGATAGTGGGTGCCTGGAACTCGCTGCCGGAGCGGGTGGTGGGAGTAGGGATGATAGTGATGTTTAAAGGGCGTCTTGACAAATACATGAATAGGATGGGAATAGAGGGGTACGGACCCCGGAAGTGTAGAAGATTTCAGTTTAGACGGGCAGCATGGTCGGCGCAGGCTTGGAGGGCCGAAGGGCCTGTTCCTGTGCTGTACTTTTCTTTGTTCTTTCTTTGTTTTTGTGCTTAGTAGACTTCCAGGAGGACAAAGGAAATTATTTAAGAATGTCCTCCGAGCATCCCTGAGTAGATCAAACATCCCTGCAAACTCATTTGATTCCCCAGCTTGTGACCGACTGAGGTGAAGTTGAAGCATTGGAGAGAGCCCACAAACCTCCAAACACCTCATCCACCCAATCCTTCAAGTAGCATTTGCCTACATGTGGCAGGGTCTGCACATTAGGCTTAACAGTCATCTCAGAACCCGTCAAACAAGCAAGTCATCCTCAATCCCGAGTGACTGCTGAAGAAGAGAACATCGGCCATAAATGTGTGGTCATCCAAAGTTCTTCTTTCCACGTCCTAATTTGCACCAAATCCCATTCACCAATCATTACAGACCCAGATAAGCAATGCCTCAATTTTGAAATTCTCAGCTTTGTTTCCAAACCTTTCCATGACCTTTCCCCACTCAATTTCTGTAATTTCTTCCAACCCTGCGACCCTCCAAAATATCTCTGCTCCTTGAATCCTGGCCACTTGCGTATCTCGATTTTAATCGCGCAATCATTGGCAGCGTGCTTTCAGCTGCCAAAGCGTTTGAATTCTCTCCCTAAATATCTCTCCTTCCCTTCCTCTCTTTCCTTCTTGAAGCTGCTCTGTAAAACCATTCTCTTGTCAAAATGTTTGGTCATCTGTTCTAGTATCTATTTATCGCATCTTTGTTTTATATCAATCCTGTAAAATGTCTTGGAACATTTTCCTACATTAAGGTGCCATTTAATAAAAGTTGATGTTGTTACTGTTTTTGCACAACATCCTTACCGGAACCATTTTACTTGATGATGCACGGTCAATTACTGCAAAGACGAGGTTAAAGCATAATTGAAGGCTTTTATAGACTAGAACTGTTCCCCAGCAGCTCAGGTACAGAATGAGGGCTGCTGGGACAGCACTGACTCTTATACCCCGCCTATCTGGGCAGAGCTACATACTATACAGCAAATGGTAAACCCCCAGGTTTGACCAATGGAACTTCAGCCTCTCGGGTGCTGCAATACCTGATAATACCACACTTGAGTGGGAAGCAGTTGGGAAGGTAACAGCATTGTGATCACTGTCAGTACTATTAAGTATGAAGTGTAACAGTAATAAATTCAGTATCGTAAATAAAGCGCAGTTTAAAGTTATCAGGATTGGATACGGATACGGAGATCATGATTCATTATTATCCCACACCCAGACACAGACAGCACATGAACCACATGCTGACAGGCCGCCCAGCACTCCGAAGGGCCCCAAGTGCATGAATGGCTGGTACCAGTCACAGCTAATGTTCACTTCCTAAAGACAGACTGCACCTCCTAAAGTGGAGGCGTCGACTGACTACAGCAGCTGGTGGAACAGATTGGAAATGTATCTGAGAGAAGAATTGGAACAGCAGGCCAGAGAGAGGCTCTTACATGCAGTGATGGAGGCTTTAATCCAGGAGTGAGAGAGGTGGAGAGATCTAACGGAAAGTTGCTAAGTATCATTTGTGGCGTGTTTTGCTGGGAGCTTCGCGTTGGCTCTGCCGGCGAATTCCCCACCGCTATTTAACCACACTTATTCACTTTTTTAGGCCCTGGGGAGTTTCTCACCAGTTGAGCCCACATTTAGGGCGTGATTTTACAGCCACATCACGCTTGAGCGACAGCGTGATGCAGCCATTAGATTGCGAGAGAGGCCAAAATCGAAAACCGCGCTGGGTGACGATTGGTTTGCGATCTAATCTGCCCACTCCCATTGGTGAAATCAGGATCTTGCTGTGATGTGGCAAGAAATCAATAATCACCACTTAAAACCAATTTCCATACAATTAACAGGAACAACACCCTATCTAACGGCCTCCGTGATAGGTGATTCAACCACCTCCCAAGCAAGTGGTCACCCAGGCACCGATTAGTGCACCTTTTTAAATAAAGCTGGCGGAATAGCTGCTCTGGGGATCTAAGATGAGTAGCCAACTTTGCTCCCGGGCAATGAGCCCGGGGGCACTGGGATTGGTGCCCCGGTGCTCGGAGGGGGGCATGTGGCAGGCCGGGGGGACCAGTCTCGGTCAGGTGGGGTGGGCCGCCATAGATGGATAGGGGGGGTAATCCCTGGCCTTGGGGGGTTGTCTCAGTGCCCATGAGTCTGCCATGGCACCCCATGGATCATGCGAACCCATAACAGGGGCAACACCAGCTCCTGCCTGTCTGTCCCACCGACCACCCATGACTCCCACTGACCGTGGAGGCCTCTAGCCACGTGGCTGAAGGCTACTGCTAATAGGGAATTGGCAATCATAGTTAAGGAAACACTTCATATCTCCCAGGGCAGCACGGTGGCACAGTGGTTAGCACTGTTGCCTCATAGCACCAGGGACCCGGGTTCAATTCTGACTTTAGTCCCTGTCTTTGTGGAGTTTGCACGTTCTCCTCTTGTCTGCATGGATTTTCATTTGGTGCTCCGGTTTCCTTCCACAGTCCTAGGATGTGCAGGTTACGTGGATGGGCCATGATAAATTGCCCCTTAGTGTTCAAAGATGTGTAGGTTAGGTGGGGCTGTGTGTATGAGGTGGGGAGTGAACCTAGGTAGGGTGCTCTTTCAAAGGGTCGGTGCAGGCTCGATGGGCTGAATGGCTTCTTTATGCTTTGTAGGAATTCTATTCTATGGTTTTATGGATTCCCATGGGTAGGCATGCCATGTAGCATGTGGGGGTTATTGCCTAGCCTCACAATGAGACTGTGATGCTTGGACACTGTGCCATCAAGGTCACCGAAGCCCTGAACTTCGGGATCAAACTTCGGGAATAAACGGATCCTTTTCAGAGTGGCAGACAGTGACTAGTGGGGTACCGCAGGGTTCAGTGCTGGGACCCCAGCTGAACACAATATACATGAATGATTTGACGAAGGAATTGCATGCAATAACTCCAAATCTGTAGACGACACTAAACTGGGTGGCAGTGGGTGCTGTGAGGAGGGTGCAAAGAGGCTGCAGGGTGACTTGAACAAATACTTGGCAAATGCAATGTAATGTGGGTAAATGATAGGTTATCCACTTTGGTGGCAAAAACAGGAAGGCAGATTATTATCTGAATGGTGGCAGTTTAGGAAAAGGGGAAGTGTAACGAGACCTGGGTGTTTTGGTGAAACAGTCACTGAAGGTTGGCATGCAGGTACAGTAGGCGGTGAGGAAAGCTAATGGCATGCTGGCTTCATATCGAGAGGATTTGAGTATAGCAGTAGGGATGTCTTGCTGCAGTTATACAGGGCCTTGGTGAGGCCACACCTTGAGTATTGTGTGCAGTTTTGGTCTCCCAGTTTGAGGAAGGACATTCTTGCTATTGAGGGTGTCCAGCGAAGGTTCACCAGACTAATTCCTGGGATGAAGGACTGACATATGAAGAAAGACTGGATCGACTGGGCTTGTACTCACTGGAGTTCAGAAGAATGAGAGGGGATCTAATAGAAACAAATAAATTCCTGATGGGACTGGACAGGCTAGATGCGGGAAGAATGATCCCGATGTTGGGGAGGTCCAGAACTAGGGGGTCACAGCCTAAAAATAATGGGTAAACCATTCAGGACTGAGATGAGGAAGAACTTCTTCTCTCGGAGAGTTGTGGTGTTGAGGACTCGCCTGGTCGAGTGACGGGAAACACGCGATAGTTCAAGCTCGCTACCACCCTTAGAATTAATTTTATCACTGAACTCACTGGCCAAACCCGCTTCTCAGAGACCAGGCCGCCATTTTGAAAGGGTCCCCCGATCTCTCAGTGAGCTTGAGGGTCTCCCCACCCCTACCCATGGATAATGTCATCCCCCACACATATGGACATTACCCACGCCCCCCCAATTGAGGATACCCCACTGTGGGGTGCCTGAGGCCACCCTCTCTTCAACTCCCCCCACACCTCCTTACTGGCCCCCCTTCCAGGAACCCCACCCTTCACCCCCCCACCTACCAGAGGCCCCTACTTACTCGACCTGTCCATCCCCCCATTCTTCATACCACCCCCTCCACCCTCCTTTCATCGGCATGGCCCTGACCCTTGGCAGTGCTACCCTGGCACTGCGAACTTGGGAGTGCTCTTGCTGGTTTTGTGGTGCCACCCAGGCACCTTAGCAGTGCCAGAGTGGTAGTTCCAAGGTGCTAGCCGGGCAGTGCCAAGGTGCTTGTGTTCCAGGGGGAGGGCCAGATTGCCACCCTGTCCTGTCCCTGAGCACCCAGAGTTCTCCGATGGTGCACCTTTATGTGGACCAGTACTGAATGGCACCTGGCTGAGGCTTCCTTAGGGAGACTGGTACATTGCAGGTAAGAACACTTAATTAGGTTTAAAACCTACTTAAGCGCACGCGGCCTTGTCCTGCCCAATGTGGGCAGGATTCTGGTTGCATCACCTTGCGGACTTGAGTTGATCCTGCAAGGCATCTTAGCTGCCTGGAAGCCCTTGGGAGGCCTCACCCAGTAACTACTGGTTACCTTGCATTCCCAATCAGGTGCGACATGACGGGTAGGTCACGCCCAATATGTTTGCTGGGCCTAGGTGACCGTCAAGACATACACTACAAAGAAAATGGGTGCACATAGCCACGGAGGTCAATGCAAGGAATCTGGGCCTGAGCACTGGCCTCACATGGCCTCACATGGGTAGCCAAGCTCAGTGAATGCATCTTCAAATGCCATACCCTACTCTAACAACACTGTGGATGTACCTACACCTCAGGAACTGCAGCAGTTCAAGAAGGCAGCTGATCACTACAACCTTTCCAAGGGAAACGAGGGATGCACAATAAATACTGGTCTAGCCAACGACACCCACATCGTGTAAATGAATTTTTAAAAACTTACACCACCGATCTCGTGCACAGCTCATGTCGCATCCCATCGTTCACTCACCCGCAATCTCTAGCAGTCGGAACACATTTCGAACACTCATAGCTTCACCTCACACTCACCATACCTGTGGACAACCCCCTGAGAGTATTTGTCAAGAGATATGATGGTCATTGTATCAGTTTCCACTGCAGCATAAGTGGAAACCACACAATGTCTCGGGGCTACAGTGGAAACTCAGACTGAGGTCAAAGAGATCCATGCTTAGTGCTGAGGCTCAGTCTGCTCCCAACATGGCTGCAGATACCAGTGTTGAAAGGGACATATAGGGCACTCACAGGAGTCAGGCAATCTGTACTCCTGCAGATTAATAAGATGGTTAAGGCACTACTCGGAGGAGTGACAATGGCTCCATAATGCACAAACGTGCTGTCCTCTTTCAAGATAAGAAGTCTTACAACACGAGGTTAAAGTCCAACAGGTTTGTTTCGGATCACTAGCTTTCGGAGCGCAGCTCCTTCCTCAGGTTGACCTGGTGTTGTAAGACTTCTTACTGTGCCCACCCCAGTCCAACGCTGACATCTTCACATCATAGCGACCTCTTTCAAGGTGAAAGCAAGAATTCATACTCCCATCACTGCCACCAGTGCCCTTGTTATTGCCTGTCTGCCTGCCAGCCCATGCTATTACTGCCCATGCTGAAGTGATGCAGTCTGCTGAAATTCCAAACTCCCAGAATTGTACAAGGTCATCCTGCAAGGTCGACTGCATTCTCCCATAGTAACCATTCTCTGATTCTAAACGGAGCTAGCTGCGGCCACTGGTGTAGAACTGTGTAGGAGCACTAGCACTCGACATGCATCAAAGGACTGAACAAAGGGTGGATTGTCGTGTTTATATACACAGCTGGAAGAGAGCTGCGGTAAAAATTTTAAAAGTAGAAGTAGAAGGCAGAGATTGCTGCAGTTAAACAAGTTCAGATGCTAAAAAGCAAAAAAGGGGAAGACAACATTTAATGCAACAACCAAAAGAAGGAACAAAGAACAAGGGACAGAAAAACCAGAGAAGACCCCAGATAGTGGGAAACCCTAAAAAGGGGGTCTGTAAGCAATGCAAGATCCAAAGCAGGCAATGAATACCTCAAAGAAGAGGCAACGTGGAGCTGAGAAGAGATAATAAGCCCTCAAGGAAGAAGCAACGGCAGACTCAAAATAAGCACGAAAAGACACTCCAGAAAGAGAGCACCGATAGATCCCAGAAGGGGAGCACCAATGGGCCCCAGAAGGAGGGCTCCAAAAGACCTTATATGACGAAATGAAGAGCTGAAAGCAAGCAAGATTCAGTTGCAGCCCATCCTTTTGTACTGTAACGAGTAGTCCTTTGAGAGTTTCAGCAATAAATTACAAGCAAACGAAAAAGCTGTAATCAGTCAAGTAAGACAGCAGAAGAAGTAATAAGAGTGAAGAAAAAAAAGCATTTGATAAGCTTCACCAAGAACTACAGCAAATAGAAAATGAGGTAAAGGTTTGTGACTCTAATCTAAATGAGAAGCGGCCCATCTATGTCAAATCAAAGAAAAAAAACAAGTACTGTGAAAAAGTTGGAAGTTGCTAGGAAATCTAATAGGGCCAGTAAGAAACACTACAACATTCTCCAGCAAATGGTGAAGAAACTGGAGTCAGGCCACGAAGATATGAATAAAAGATAGAAGGAGCTGAGAGATAAAGCACAGGTGGAACTCAGCAACCGTGGTTACAGAGTGAAATTCGAAGAGGCAACGAAAACCCTTGTAATGGATGATATCAGTTTTGTGATAGCTGAGAGAACTACTAGTCTTGGAGTGAGACTCATCAAAGCTCCAATCCCGCGGCGGGTCGGAGAATCGCCGGGGGGGGGGGTCCGCGATTTATGCAACGCCTCCCCAACGCCAGTCCGCCGATTCTCCGGTGACCAGAGATTCGGCGGCATTGGCGTACGCGGTCGGCGGCCGAGTGCCCGCCGAGTTAGGCCGAGTCCCTCCGGCGCCGTTCCCGTATGGTCCTACCCGGTGGGACATCGCCGTTCATGGGGGCGGCCCGGTGGGGGGGGAGGGGGGGATCTGCCCCCGGGGGGGGGGCGGGCCTCCACGGTGGCCTGGCCCGCGATCGGGGCCTACCGATCGGCGGGCAGGCTTATCCCGGTGGGGGGCCTATGTTCCTCCAGGCCGGGCCCCTGTAGGTCTCCGCCATGTTGCGTTGGGGCCGGTGTGGAGAAGGCAACACATGCGCATGCGTGAACCCGCGTCGGCCGTAGCGCGCATGCGTGGACCCGCGGCGCTCATTCTGACGCCCCAGGATCAGAGAATCCCGCCCTTGATTCATGGTGCTCATGTAGGACATCAAGGGTGCGATTCTCCCAAAAGGGAACAAAGTTCCTTCGAGAGGGCATTTAGCCGGGTGTTTTCCGGCGTTCGCATTGCCGAGAAACATACGGCTATTCAATGTGACACGTGTTGTATAAGGGGCCTGAACAGGGAACATGCAGGCGTGGCCACATATAGCCCCGTTTTGTACAGTCGGATGCTCTGCTCACCAGTATAGCGAGAAGCCCCTGAAATAGTCCCCGACCTGCCCCCCCAGCCCAAATGCACTATGGGAGGGACACGACAACCTGCCAGTGTCTATGCCAACTGGCAGTGCTACTTGGGCACTGGCACTGTGCTAGCCTGGCAGTGCCAGGGCACCACGCTGCCCAAATGAATGGGAGACATTCACCTTGGAAGAAACTCAGAATCGGATAAACTGAATGGATTTCAAAAGCAGAGCGATGGACTAAAGAATGATTGTGATTCTCTTCGACAAGAGAAAGTTCTTGTGACAGAAAAAAACTGCAGAGGTTTGAGGAAGAACTCGGGTGAGTTCAGTGTTAAGCTGGCGAAAATGTCGTTTAACTGGAAATGACTTGCAAAAGGCTGGAAATCAAGGTTGGAATGCTAATGGAGCAATGTTTACAGGAGACAAATGGACTAAGAGTAAAACTTGCACATACTGAGAATCAGAAACCAACAACAGTTTAATCATTAGGTACAATCAAATCAGCTCTCAATGGAGGGAGAGATTGGGAAGGCAACAGTTGGGGGAAAAAAGGCTGAGATGGATCAAATTCGGAAACAGGTTGAAGGCTGAGATCGCTGCAGAAACTCTTTTAACAAAGATGAGCCATTTAAAATTGTCAGTTCATCTAAGGGTAATTCAGATGAATATCAAGCTAAAGGAGATGGCTCAGACCAAACTACAACTGATGGAGGCGGAGTGCAAAATGTTGGAGGGGGAGAAAGTGGATGCATTAAATAAAGAACTGTTCAGGTACAAGCAGAAGATTGGTTAATGCAGAAAACGAAAGGAAGAGATTGGAAAATGGAGCAATGCAGTTGAAGGGAGCTATGCAGGAGAGAACTAGACAAAGCAACAATTCAGGCAGAGAAAGAAACTGAGATTACATGCAGAACGAAATTGCTGAAATGGTCACACTAATACAAGAGCACAAGAATCAATATGATAACACGGTCAATGGAAAGATGGCAAATATAAATGCTGGAAAGCAAAGGAATTTTGTCACACAACCTAAGTACCAGAAACGGGGTACCATGACCATCCCTTCACATGTGAGAGACTGAGTTTGTCAATACGCTGTCAAGACTTAAGACTGTATTGTGTTGTGAGGGTACCTGCATGAATTGTACAGTGAGGGGCGTGACAGAAGGATTGGAGAGTGAAACTGTCTGCAGAGTAAAGTGTGTAGTCATTGGTCAGCACAGCATTTAAGAATCAGAAAGCCTGTATGGAAGAATCGCATGAAAGACTAAATTTGGAACTGTGCATAGTTGACACCTGCTAGTAGAAGTGTTATGTTAAATGCAAGCATTAAGATCTCATCATTGAACAATCGCTACATCAGTTGACAAATGTCTAACGTGTGTGTATAATGCTTATTTAGAATGTGGGGTTGAGTAAATCAATTTTGAAGACTGTATTAAAAAATTTGAAGAGGGAGGAGTGTTTGTGGTGTCTGTCTCTTCAAGACAATACAACCAAAAAGGATCACTTGACTTGAGGGACCAACGAGTGTGAGTGATCACCCCAATGGGTGGAGTCTACTCTTGGGCAAAATGCACCAAACAATCGTGTAGTAAGCTGTGCTTCAAGGCAGCTTTGTGCTGTGAAACCTTCTGTACCAGGTTACTTTTTATTAATAAACACCTTCTTGTTCCTCCCAAAGTCTGAAGTCTCTTGACAATGCCACAATACATAGCAGTGATTAGTTGACTTTTATATGGAATATTGGATAGTTTGGCATGTAAGTAGGTAAGTAGTTCAGTAACTATTAAAAACCATATACATAGGGACAGTAAAGGTCCAAATCAAGAGCTGTCTCCATGCTTGTTCATTAGCTGCCTGTCTGTGCCTGTCTGCATATCATGACAGCAAGGAGCTGTGACCAATTGGTCATAGACAGGGGCCGGGATTTTCTGATCCCGCGCCGGGTCAGAGAATCGCCAGGGGGGCGCGTGAATTGTGCAACGCTGCTCCGACGTCGGGCCGCTGATTCTCTGGTGACCGGAGAATCGGCACCAATTGCGCCTGCAGGGTCAATGCCGCGCGGCAATGGCCCCCCCGGCGATTCCCCGTGCCTCGACAGGCCGAGTGCCCGCCGAGCTCGGCCGAGTCCCACCAGCGTGGGTTACGCATGGTCCTACCCGGCGGGACCTCGGAGTTTTGGCTGCGGGGGCCGTCTGGTGGTTGGGGGGGGGGGGGGGGGAGAGGGATCCTACGCCGGGAGAGGGGACCTCCACGGTGGCCAGGCCCACGATCGGGGCCTACCAATCGGCGGGAGGGCTAATTCCGTGGGGGGCCTATGTTCCCCCGTGCCGGGCCCCTGTAGGGCTCCGCCATATTGTCCGGCGCTGGCGCAGAGGCGGAAACCCATGCGCATGCGCAGACCCGTTTTCGAGCAGCGGACACCACTCCTCCGCTGTACTAGCCCCTGAGGAAGGGGTGAATGCCTGGGCCTGGAGGCCCTTTGACGCCAGGGTCACTCGCGCCGCTTTTGACTCCAGCATCATAACTTGGAGGCGCGAAAGGAGAATCCCGGCTAAATTCTGACATTATAGCCACAATTCATCAATGCATGAAAAGGTAGAATTATCCCTGATAAATATGAAACTATTGTGCCAAATCCCAATGCCTTGAGCACTATTCTCAATTCTGAGCACAGTCGCTGAAATGAAACTTTTTACTGCCGTAAGAAATGCAGAAAACAACAATCGGCTCATCCTTATTGACAGGGGATTCAATTGTAGTCTTAAAAATAGAATAATGAGAAGAGACCTTGTGGGAATGTATAAAGTATTAAATGGAATTGACAGGGATCATCTGGAGCAGCATTTCAAGGTAAACCACAGCTGTATGACAAAGAGACAAGAACACAAAGTAAAACAAAAATGCAAGTTCAGGACCAATATAACAAAACACTTCTTTACACAAAGCGTGATTAATACATGTAACAATCTCCAGGTAGAATAATGCAGAATAAATCTGGAATAATTCCAGAGGCAGTTGGATACCTTGGTGGGAGGAAGTTGATACTATCCTATTGGCCAGGCTTATCAATCATGCTTATCAGTGGGAATCTCATTTAAAGGAGAAACATCTGCACCCACCCCCCCATCCAAACCCACTCACCTGAAGAGCATGATCACTCACCGCACTACACTATAATGCCCAGCATCAAATTATGCTTTTTCATTTTCTGATTGGGTTACAGAAAATCGATCCTTTAATCCTCAACACGCCATAAAAAATTCTGCTAAAATATGAAGACCCCCAGAAATGATTTTGGCTGGCTTTCTGATGTATCCCTAAGGGATGCTGGCCACCAGATGAGACACAAGCAAAGTTCTGCCTGCCGATTCCAGTGTTTCTGGTAGACATTAACAGTCTTGTGCTGCAATTCAAAAGGCAGGGAGCTCTTTCAGTGTCTCTTAACCAACGCCACCAAAACAGCTCAGATGTTCAATCATCCAATTGCTTTTTGTGGAGAGAACTGTATGTGGAAACTATCAGGAGGTTTTGGAGAGACTTGGTAATGTGCTTGTTGTAACCGAAGGCAAGGACCCCACACTTAGCCAGATAGGCAGGATACAACAAGGTTTATTCTACAACTCCACAATACAATAACTCTCTACTCCACTCTCCTCAGAGTCCCCTACCCAGACCTGCTCCCAGGTCAGGGTTTATATCCTGTGGGGGTTCCGCCAATTGGGAGGAAGCGCCGCCCACTAATCACCTGGGGCGTCGTAACAGTTCACTAGATAAATACGAGTCTCTTTTTCTTTTCTAAAGTTCCTATGCGATATATTTGATCGCAATGCACATCCTTGGATAGAACAACTCCACAGCGTTCTTTCATTTTTATCTTTGTTCGACCACAATTGTGCAATTGCAGCTACAACCAGGAGCGAAATTCTCCATCCCGCCCCGCCACATTTCTGCCCCGACCCGCCGGCGGGATGCTCCGTTACACCGGCCGGTCAATGGGGTTTCCCATTGTGGGGCAGCCCCACGCCGTCGGGAAACCCCCGGGCGCCGGCAAAATGGACACTCCCGCCGGCGGAGAATGACGCCCCAGGTGACCGACAAATACTGAAACAGAGCAGAACTATTTCAAGAACAAACAAGTCATCTTTTACAACCGATGAGGTGATTGTAGCTTGTCCCTTCTAACCTGGGGCGTCATTCTCCGACCCCCCGCCGGGTCGGAGAATCGCCAGGGGCTGCCGTGAATCCCGCCCCTGCCGGTTGCCGAAGTCTCCGGCACCGGATATTCGGATTTGTGTTTATGGTTCGAATCACACAGATAGAATTTGCCAAGTATTGACAGCTCTGTCTTTAATCTAATTAGGCAGCTCATATAATGCTTGGAACTTCTGAATTTACAATTTCACGTGAAACCCTGGTTATGTCACCCCTTACACAGAACATGTTGGCAATCCAGATAAAAATGCAGTTTGAATTGAGGCAATTGCAAGGTGTTCGCTGGGTAAACTCTGGTGTTATGGAAGCCTACCTGTCTCCTCTTCTTGCATGAAATCAGTTTGGAAAGTTTCACCCTAGTCTCAACCCCATTCTTAGTCGACATGAACACAGAACCAAACTGAGAAACTTGTCACTAACTTGCCATTCTAGAAGGATTCCACAAAGGAGAAATGAAAAAGTTCACAATTCTACAGTTGAGATATTTCTTCTGAGGCTAAGGAGAGGCCTATTATTGGGGAAGGATAGGGGAAGGCACCACATAACTGAGCTAGATGTTATCAGTGCTGATAATGCGACAAAAGTTGACAGAGTAAGGGGGTGGAATTCTCTAATCCTGAGGCTAAGAGTTGACGCGTTTTACGACGGCGTCAACAGAGCCCTAGGGACAGCGATCCTGCGCCGCACAGGGGGCCAGCACAGCACTGGAGTGCTTCACACAGCTCCAGCTGCTGATACCGGCGTCAGAACGGGCGCCGCAGGTCCGCATATGCGCGCTACGGACGGCGTGAACTTGCACATGCGTGCTTGATGCCTTCTCCGCGCCAGCCCCAACGCAACGTGGCAGAGAGCTACAAGGGCCCGGCGCGGAGGAACATAGGCCCCCACACCAGGAGAATCCCGCCCGCCGATCGGTAGGCCCCGATCGCGGGACAGGCCACCGTGAATGCCCCTCCCCCCGGGTTCGGATCACCCATCCCCCCCACCAGGCCGCCCCTCGCAGGATGAACGGTGAGGTCCCACCTGGTAGGACCACACGTGAACGGCGGGCGGGAATCGGCCTATCTCGGCGGCCACTCGGCCCATCGCGCGCGGAGAATCGCCAGGGGTCGGAGAATCCCGCCCAGGATATTTTTCATGAACACGGGCTGCGAGAAACTCCTGACACCCCTCTGACCGCCACATTCAAATTCTGAATTCATAATCCCACCCCCTCGGGGGACTATGCTCTATAAGATTCCCCGTCTTTACCACAAAGTATGAACTCCCCCGGTAATTGGGGGCAGGGTTTCCCCTTACCAAGGGGAACCTTCCAGTATAAAAACCCCCGAGCTAGGTGCAGGTCAGGGAGGGTGGCCCTCGGGGACAGTTGGTTGCTTTGTATTTATTGTGTGTACCAAAATAAACCATTGTTCATTCCTATCCTACCGTCCATTCCTGCATCTCTGCCATTGGATTCTACATGGAAAATTTGAAAATTAAAAATTTTAAATGATTTCAAATCTTGGGCTTAATAACCAAACGCTACAGAGAAATTCTTCCATTGCGTCAACTTTGTTGAGTACCTATTCGCCAATTGCATTCAAAACAAAGTTGGTTAACATCATTGCTATTGGCATCAGTCCATCTTACGAAACAATGGACTGTGCCCAGGGCATATGTCACTTCTGTTTTAAACATCATCTGTTGTGACTGTAGTGGCAATTTGTGAGTGGCAGCTCCTTCCACAGCTAGCACAGATGAATAGAATAGGCCTGAGGTCGACTGATATTTTCTCCTTCTGGTGAGAACATTTTAAATAACACTAAACCCAAACTGATATGTTATGTATGTCGGGAATTATATGGGAGATAGTTGAATCTGAGGCTTGCATTGGACGACTCTTCTTAATTTCTTCCTCATCACTAACAAAAATATAACAGCTTTCGTAAACCCAAGAAGTCCCAAAGCATTTTTAAAGTGTAGTCACTGATGTAATGTAGAAACACAGCAGCCAATTTGCACACAGCAAGCCCCCCCACACATACACACAAAACTCTGTACTTACATCATAGCATTGCTTAAACCATGAGATTAACCAAAGTTTGGTTTAAAAAGTGTTAGAGGGCTTGTTGGCCTTATTAAGCTTTCCTGGGGTTGATTTCAACGTGCAGAACGTGATTGCTTCCCTCCCGCTTCACCGAGAACTACAGCAAATAGAAAATGAGGTAAAGGTTTGTGACTCTAATCTAAATGAGAAGCGGCCCATCTATGTCAAATCAAAGAAAAAAAACAAGTACTGTGAAAAAGTTGGAAGTCCCGTAAGAAACACGACAACATTCACCAGCAAATGGTGAAGAAACTGGAGTCAGGCTACGAAGATATGAATAAAAGATAGAAGGAGCTGAGAGATAAAGCACAGGTGGAACTCAGCAACCGTGGTTACAGAGTGGAATTCGAAGAGGCAACGAAAACTCTTGTAATGGATGATATCAGTTTTGTGATAGGTGAGAGAACTACGAGTCTTAGAGTGAAACTAATCAAAGATTTGGGGCGGGATTCTCCAATCCCGCGCCGGGTTGGAGAATCGCCTGGGGGGGGGGGGGGGGGGGGGCAGAGAGGGGGCGGTCGCGATTCATGCGACGCCGCCCCGACGCCAGTCCGCCGATCTCCGGTCAGTGCCCGCCGAGTTAGGCCGAGTCCCTCCGGCGTCGTTCCCGTATGGTCCTAGCCGGCGGGACATCGCCATTCATGTTGCGGGGGGCGGCCCGGTGGGGGGGGGGGGGCCTACACGGTGGCCTGGCCCGCAATCGGAGCCTACCGATCGGCGGGCAGGCTTATCCCGGTGGGGGGCCTATGTTCCTCCAGGCCGGGCCCCTGTAGGTCTCCGCCATGTTGCGTTGGGGCCGGTGTGGAGAAGGCAACACACACGCATGCGGGAACTCGCGCCAGCCGTAGCGCGCATGCGCGGACCCGCGGCGCTCATTCTGACGCCGGTATCGGCAGCTGGAGCTGCATGAGTCGCTCCAGTGCCGTGCTGGCGCCCTGTGCACCACAGGATCGTTGCACCTAGGGGCCAGATGACATCGGCGTAAAACGCTCCTTCGATTACCACGGCGTCAACACTTAGCCCCAGGATCAGAGAATCCCGCCCTTGATTCATGGTGCTCATGTAGGACATCAAAGGTACGATTCTCCCAAAAGGGAACAAAGTTCCTTCGAGAGGGCATTTAGCCGGGTGTTTTCCGGCGCTCGCATTGCCGAGAAACATACGGCTATTCAATGTGACACTTGTTGTAGAAAGGGGCCTGAACAGGGAACATGCAGCCGTGGCCACATATAGCCCCGTTTTGTACAGTCGGATGCTCTGCTCACCAGTATAGCGAGAAGCCCCTGAAAGAGTCCCTGACCTGCCCCCCCAGTCCAAATGCACTATGGGAGGGACACGACAACCTGCCAGTGTCTATGCCAGCTGGCAGTGCTACTTGGGCACTGGCACTGTGCTAGCCTGGCAGTGCCAGGGCACCACACTGCCCAAATGAATGGGAGACATTCACCTTGGAAGAAACTCAGAATCGGATAAACTGAATGGATTTCAAAAGCAGAGCGATGGACTAAAGAATGATTGTGATTCTCTTCGACAAGAGAAAGTTCTTGTGACAGAAAAAAACTGCAGAGGTTTGAGGAAGAACTCGGGTGAGTTCAGTGTTAAGCTGGCGAAAATGTCGTTTAACTGGAAATGACTTGCAAAAGGCTGGAAATCAAGGTTGGAATGCTAATGGAGCAATGTTTACAGGAGACAAATGGACTAAGAGTAAAACTTGCACATACTGAGAATCAGAAACCAACAACAGTTTAATCATTAGGTACAATCAAATCAGCTCTCAATGCAGTGAGAGATTGGGAAGGCAACAGTTGGGGGAAAAAAAGCTGAGATGGATCAAATCCGGAAACAGGTTGAAGGCTGAGATCGCTGCAGAAACTCTTTTAACAAAGATGAGCCATTTAAAATTGTCAGTTCATCTAAGGGTAATTCAGATGAATATCAAGCTAAAGGAGGTGGCTCAGACCAAACTACAACTGATGGAGGCGGAGTGCAAAATGTAGGAGGGGGAGAAAGTGGATGCATTAAATAAAGAACTGTTCAGGTACAAGCAGAAGATTGGTTGATGCAGAAAACGAAAGGAAGAGATTGGAAAATGGAACAATGCAGTTGAAGGGAGTTGTGCAGGAGAGAACTAGACAAAGCAACAATTCAGGCAGAGAAAGAAACTGAGATTACATGCAGAACGAGATTGCTGAAATGGTCACACTAATACAAGAGCACAAGAATCATTAGGATAACACGGTCAATGGAAAGATGGCAAATATAAATGCTGGAAAGCAAAGGAATTTTGTCACACAACCTAAGTACCAGAAACAGGGATGGTGCAGGCGGGAGGGATTCAGATTTCTGGATAACTGGGGCTCTTTCTGGGGAAGGTGGGACCTCTACCGACAGGATGGTCTACATCTGAACCTGAGGGGCACAAATATCCTGGGGGGGAGATTTGTTAGTGCTCTTTGGGGGGGTTTAAACTAATGCAGCAGGGGCATGGGAACCTGGATTGTAGTTTTAGGGTAAGGGAGAATGAGAGAGAGTATAGAGGTCAGGAGCACAGATTTGACGTCGCAGTAGGGGGCCGGTGTTCAGGTAGGTGGTTTGAAGTGTGTCTACTTCAATGCCAGGAGTATACGGAATAAGGTAGGGGAACTGGCAGCATGGGTTGGTACCTGGGACTTCGATGTTGTGGCCATTTCGGAGACATGGATAGAGCAGGGACAGGAATGGATGTTGCAGGTTCCGGGGTTTAGGTGTTTTAGTAAGCTCAGAGACGGAGGGAAAAGAGGGGGAGGTATGGCGCTGCTAATCAAGAGCAGTATTACGGTGGCGGAGAGGATGCTGGATGGGGACTCATCTTCTGAGGTAGTATTGGCTGAGGTTAGAAACATGAAAGGAGAGGTCACCCTGTTGGGAGTCTTCTATAGGCCTCCAAATAGTTCTAGGGATGTAGAGGAAAGGATGGCGAGGATGATCCTGGATAAGAGCGAAAGTAACAGGGTAGTTATTATGGGAGACTTTAACTTTCCAAATATTGACTGGAAAAGATATAGTTCGAGTACATTAGATGGGTCGTTTTTTGTACAGTGTGTGCAGGAGGGTTTCCTGACACAATATGTTGACAGGCCAATAAGAGGCGAGGCCACGTTGGATTTGGTTTTGGGTAATGAACCAGGCCAGGTGTTGGATTTGGAGGTAGGAGAACACTTTGGGGACAGTGACCACAATTCGGTGACATTTACGTTAATGATGGAAAGGGATAAGTATACACCGCAGGGCAAGAGTTATAGCTGGGGGAAGGGCAATTATGATGCCATTAGACGTGACTTGGGGGGGATAAGGTGGAGAAGTAGGCTGCAAGTGTTGGGCACACTGGATAAGTGGAGCTTGTTCAAGGATCAGCTACTGCGTGTTCTTGATAAGTATGTACCGGTCAGGCAGGGAGGAAGGCATCGAGCAAGGGAACCGTGGTTTACCAAAGAAGTGGAATCTCTTGTTAAGAGGAAGAAGGAGGCCTATGTGAAGATGAGGTGTGAAGTTTCAGTTGGGGCGATGGATAGTTACAAGGTAGCGAGGAAGGATCTAAAGAGAGAGCTAAGACGAGCAAGGAGGGGACATGAGAAGTATTTGGCAGGTAGGATCAAGGAAAACCCAAAAGCTTTCTATAGGTATGTCAGGAATAAGCGAATGACTAGGGAAAGAGTAGGACCAGTCAAGGACAGGGATGGGAAGTTGTGTGTGGAGTCTGAAGAGATAGGCGAGATACTAAATGAATATTTTTCGTCAGTATTCACTCAGGAAAAAGATAATGTTGTGGAGGAGAATGCTGAGACGCAGGCTATTAGAATAGATGGCATTGAGGTACGTAGGGAAGAGGTGTTGGCAATTCTGGACAGGCTGAAAATAGATAAGTCCCCGGGTCCTGATGGGATTTATCCTAGGATTCTCTGGGAGGCCAGGGAAGAGATTGCTGGACCTTTGGCTTTGATTTTTATGTCATCATTGGCTACAGGAATAGTAGGAATAGTAGGACAGATATAGGACAGAGGACTGGAGGATAGCAAATGTGGTCCCTTTGTTCAAAAAGGGGAGCAGAGACAACCCCGGCAACTATAGACCGGTGAGCCTCACGTCTGTAGTGGGTAAAGTCTTGGAGGGGAATATAAGAGACAAGATTTATAATCATCTAGATAGGAATAATATGATCAGGGATAGTTAGCATGGCTTTGTGAAGGGTAGGTCATGCATCGCAAACCTTATTGAGTTCTTTGAGAAGGTGACTGAACAGGTAGACGAGGGTAGAGCAGTTGATGTGGTGTATATGGATTTCAGCAAAGCATTTGATAAGGTTCCCCATGGTAGGCTATTGCAGAAAATACGGAGGCTGGGGATTGAGGGTGATTTAGAGAATTGGATCAGAAATTGGCTAGCTGAAAGAAGACAGAGCGTGGTGGTTGATGGGAAATGTTCAGAATGGAGTTCAGTTACAAGTGGTGTACCACAAGGATCTGTTCTGGGGCCGTTGCTGTTTGTCACTTTTATCAATGACCTAGAGGAAGGCGCAGAAGGGTGGGTGAGTAAATTTGCAGACGATACTAAAGTCGGTGGTGTTGTCGATAGTGTGGAAGGATGTAGCAGGTTACAAAGGGATATAGATAAGCTGCAGAGCTGGGCTGAGAGGTGGCAAATGGAGTTTAATGAAGTGTGAGGTGATTCACTTTGGAAGAAATAACAGGAATGCGGAATATTTGGCTAATGGTAAAGTTCTTGGAAGTGTGGATGAGCAGAGGGATCTAGGTGTCCATGTACATAGATCCCTGAAAGTTGCCACCCAGGTTGATAGGGTTGTGAAGAAGGCCTATGGAGTGTTGGCCTTTATTGGTAGAGGGATTGAGTTCCGGAGTCAGGAGGTCATGTTGCAGCTGTACAGAACTCTGGTACGGCCGCATTTGGAGTATTGCGTACAGTTCTGGTCACCGCATTATAGGAAGGACGTGGAGGCTTTGAAGCGGGTGCAGAGGAGATTTACCAGGATGTTGCCTGGTATGGAGGGAAAATCTTATGAGGAAAGGCTGATGGACTTGAGGTTGTTTTCGTTGGAGAGAAGAAGGTTAAGAGGAGACTTAATAGAGGCATACAAAATGATCAGGGGGTTAGATAGGGTGGACAGTGAGAGCCTTCTCCCGCAGATGGAAATGGCTGGCACGAGGGGACATAGCTTTAAACTGAGGGGTAATAGATATAGGACAGAGGTCAGAGGTAGGTTCTTTGCGCAAAGAGTGGTGAGGCCGTGGAATGCCCTGCCTGCTACAGTAGTGAACTCGCCAACATTGAGGGCATTTAAAAGTTTATTGGATAAACATATGGATGATAATGGCATAGTGTAGGTTATAGTGTAGGTTAGGTGGCTTTTGTTTCGGTGCAACATCATGGGCCGAAGGGCCTGTACTGCGCTGTATCGTTCTATGTTCTATGTTCTATACGGGGTATCATGACCATTCCTTCACATGTGACAGACTGAGTTTGTCAATACATTGTCAAGACTTAAGACTGTATTGTGTTGTGAGGGTACCTGCATGAATTGTACAGTGAGGGGCATAACAGAAGGATTGGAGAGTGAAACTGTCTGCAGAGTAAAGTGTGTAGTCATTGGTCAGCACAGCGTCTAAGAATCAGAAAGCCTGTATGGAAGAATCCCATGAAAGACTAAATTTGGAACTGTGCATAGTTGACACCTGCTAGTAGAAGTGTTATGTTAAATGCAAGCATCAAGATCTCATCATTGAACAATCGCTACATCAGTTGACAAATGCCTAACGTGTGTGTATAATGCTTATTTAGAATGTGGGGTTGAGTAAATCAATTTTGAAGACTGTATTAAAAAAATTGAAGGGGGAGGAGTGTTTGTGGTGTCTGTCTCTTTAAGACAATGCAACCAAAACGGATCACTTGACTTGAGGGACCAACGAGTGTGAGTGATCACCCCAATGGGTGGAGTCTACTCTTGGGCAAAATGCACCAAACAATCGTGTAGTAAGCTGTGCTTCAAGGCAGCTTTGTGCTGTGAAACCTTCTGTACCAGGTTACTTTTTATTAATAAACACCTTCTTGTTCCTCCCAAAGTCTGAAGTCTCTTGACAATGCCACAATACATAGCAGTGATTAGTTGACTTTTATATGGAATATTGGATAGTTTGGCATGTAAGTAGGTAAGTAGTTCAGTAACTATTAAAAACCATATACATAGGGACAGTAAAGGTCCAGACCAGGAGCCGTCTCCATGCTTGCTTCTACACACAGCAGTAATCAAGTGAACCAACAGAATGGCAGATCAATAGAGTATAAACAAACCTGCAAGTGATGTGTTATGTACTCTGGGATAACACTGGCTGCAACTGGATGCAGCTTTAATCAAGAGATACTCCAGATCTTGAAGTTAGTTCAATCTGATTTATTGAACCAGTAGCACAGTTAGCACAGTTCTCTATGAGTTCGACTCTCTGCTAACCTAAGTGTGGTTACTCTGTCTGACTGAACCAGACTAGCTCTTAGCCACGTGCTGTAGGTGTGATACTGTACATACACCCTGACTCACTTTGTCGATGTTCATCAGTGGAAAGAGATGGGGTGTGAGTGCCTCATGCCTTTTATAGTGAGATACCACCCCGAGTGGATTCTAACCTAAATTTAAAAAAAAAAAAATTTGAGTATTTGGGAACTAATTAAACATAATAACTTAATTATAATTTAGAGGATATCTAAGCCAGAGATCGGAGAATATTATAGTTAGCTATCGCATTTCTATTAGAAATCTAGTGCTAGGAAACAGATAGTTGACAGTAACTTTGCAATTTAAAAAAAAAGTATTAAAAAAAAAAGACAAATTTTAATTTTAATTAATGACGCAATGTCAGTTAGAGGGGTGCTGTGCTCTGACTGTGAGATGTGGCAGGTCCGGGAGGCTTCCAGCGTCCCGGATGGCTTCATCTGCAGAAAGTGCACACAACTGCAGCTCCTCACAGACCGCATGGTTCGGTTGGAGCAGCAATTGGATGCACTTAGGAGCATGCAGGTGGCGGAAAGCGTCATAGATCGCAGTTATGTAAATGTGGTCACACCCAAGGTGCAGGCAGAGAAATGGGTGACCACCAGAAAGGGCAGGCAGTCAGTGCAGGAATCCCCTGTGGTTGTCCCCCTCTCGAACAGATATACCCCTTTGGATACTGTCGGGGGGGATAGCCTATCAGGGGAAAACAGCAGCAGCCAGAGCAGTGGCACCACGGCTGGCTCTGATGTTCAGAAGGGAGGGTCAAAGCGCAGAAGAGTAATAGTAATAGGGGACTCTATAGTCAGGGGCACAGATAGGCGCTTCTGTGGACGTGAAAGAGACTCCAGGATGGTATGTTGCCTCCCTGGTGCCAGGATCCAGGATGTCTCCGAACGGGTAGAGGGAATCCTGAAGAGGGAGGGCAAACAGGCAGAGGTCGTTGTACATATTGGTACTAACGACATAGGCAGGAAGGGGCATGAGGTCCTGCAGCAGGAGTTCAGGGAGCTAGGCAGGAAGTTAAAAGACAGGACCTCGAGGGTTGTAATCTCGGGATTACTCCCTGTGCCACGTGCCAGTGAGGCTAGAAATAGGAAGATAGAGCAGACAAACACGTGGCTAAACAGCTGGTGTAGGAGGGAGGGTTTCCGTTATCTGGACCACTGGGAGCTCTTCCGGGGCAGGTGTGACCTGTATAAGATGGACGGGTTGCATCTAAACCGGAGAGGCATAAATATCCTGGCCGCGAGGTTTGCTAGTGTCACACGGGAGGGTTTAAACTAGTATGGCAGGGGGGTGGGCACGGGAGCAATAGGTCAGAAGGTGAGAGCATTGAGGGAGAACTAGGGAATAGGGACAGTGTGGCTCTGAGGCAGAGCAGACGGGGAGAAGTTGCTGAACACAGCGGGTCTGGTGGCCTGAAGTGCATATGTTTTAATGCAAGGAGCATTACGGGTAAGGCAGATGAACTTAGAGCTTGGATTACTACTTGGAACTATGATGTTGTTGCCATTACAGAGACCTGGTTGAGGGAAGGGCAGGATTGGCAGCTAAACGTTCCAGGATTTAGATGTTTCAGGCGGGATAGAGGGGGATGTAAAAGGGGAGGCGGAGTTGCGCTACTTGTTCGGGAGAATATCACAGCTATACTGCGAGAGGACACCTCCGAGGGCAGTGAGGCTATATGGGTAGAAATCAGGAATAAGAAGGGTGCAGTCACAATGTTGGGGGTATACTACAGGCCTCCCAACAGCCAGCGGGAGATGGAGGAGCAGATAGGTAGACAGATTTTGGAAAAGAGTAAAAACAACAGGGTTGTGGTGATGGGAGACTTCAACTTCCCCAATATTGACTGGGACTCACTTAGTGCCAGGGGCTTAGACGGGGCGGAGTTTGTAAGGAGCATCCAGGAGGGCTTCTTAAAACAATATGTAAACAGTCCAACTAGGTAAGGGGCGGTACTGGACCTGGTATTGGGGAATGAGCCCGGCCAGGTGGTAGATGTTTCAGTAGGGGAGCATTTCGGTAACAGTGACCACAATTCAGTAAGTTTTAAAGTACTGATGGACAAGGATAAGAGTGGTCCGAGGATGAATGTGCTAAATTGGGGGAAGGCTAATTATAACAATATTAGGCGGGAACTGAAGAACATAGATTGGGGGCGGATGTTTGAGGGCAAATCAACATCTGACATGTGGGAGGCTTTCAAGTGTCAGTTGAAAGGAATACAGGACAGGCATGTTCCTGTGAGGAAGAAAGATAAATACGGCAATTTTCGGGAACCTTGGATGACGAGTGATATTGTAGGCCTCGTCAAAAAGAAAAAGGAGGCATTTGGCAGGGCTAAAAGGCTGGGAACAGACGAAGCCTGTGTGGCATATAAGGAAAGTAGGAAGGAACTTAAGCAAGGAGTCAGGAGGGCTAGAAGGGGTCATGAAAAGTCATTGGCAAATAGGGTTAAGGAAAATCCCAAGGCTTTTTACACGTACATAAAAAGCAAGAGGGTAGCCAGTGAAAGGGTTGGCCCACTGAAGGATAGGCAAGGGAATCTATGTGTGGAGCCAGAGGAAATGGGCGAGGTACTAAATGAATACTTTGCATCAGTATTCACCAAAGAGAAGGAATTGGTAGATGTTGAGTCTGGAGAAGGGGGTGTAGATAGCCTGGGTCACATTGTGATCCAAAAAGACGAGGTGTTGGGTGTCTTAAAAAATATTAAGGTAGATAAGTCCCCAGGGCCGGATGGGATCTACCCCAGAATACTGAAGGAGGCTGGAGAGGAAATTGCTGAGGCCTTGACAGAAATCTTTGGATCCTCGCTGTCTTCAGGGGATGTCCCGGAGGACTGGAGAATAGCCAATGTTGTTCCTCTGTTTAAGAAGGGTAGCAAGGATAATCCCGGCAACTACAGGCCGGTGAGCCTTACTTCAGTGGTAGGGAAATTACTGGAGAGAATTCTTCGAGACAGGATCTACTCCCATTTGGAAGCAAATGGACGTATTAGTGAGAGGCAGCACGGTTTTGTGAAGGGAAGGTCGTGTCTCACTAACTTGATAGAGTTTTTCGAGGAGGTCACTAAGATGATTGATGCAGGTAGGGCAGTAGATGTTGTCTATATGGACTTCAGTAAGGCCTTTGACAAGGTCCCTCATGGTAGACTAGTACAAAAGGTGAAGTCACACGGGATCAGGGGTGAACTGGCAAGGTGGATACAGAACTGGCTAGGCCATAGAAGGCAGAGGGTAGCAATGGAGGGATGCTTTTCTCATTGGAGGGCTGTGACCAGTGGTGTTCCACAGGGATCAGTGCTGGGACCTTTGCTCTTTGTAATATATATAAATGATTTGGAGGAAAATGTAACTGGTCTGATTAGTAAGTTTGCAGACGACACAAAGGTTGGTGGAATTGCGGATAGCGATGAGGACTGTCTGAGGATACAGCAGGATTTAGATTGTCTGGAGACTTGGGCGGAGAGATGGCAGATGGAGTTTAATCCGGACAAATGTGAGGTAATGCATTTTGGAAGGGCTAATGCAGGTAGGGAATATACAGTGAATGGTAGAACCCTCAAGAGTATTGAAAGTCAAAGAGATCTAGGAGTACAGGTCCACAGGTCATTGAAAGGGGCAACACAGGTGGAGAAGGTAGTCAAGAAGGCATACGGCATGCTTGCCTTCATTGGCCGGGGCATTGAGTATAAGAATTGGCAAGTCATGTTGCAGCTGTATAGAACCTTAGTTCGGCCACACTTGGAGTATAGTGTTCAATTCTGGTCGCCACACTACCAGAAGGATGTGGAGGCTTTAGAGAGGGTGCAGAAGAGATTTACCAGAATGTTGCCTGGTATGGAGGGCATAAGCTATGAGGAGCGATTGAATAAACTCGGTTTGTTCTCACTGGAACGAAGGAGGTTGAGGGGCGACCTGATAGAGGTATACAAAATTATGAGGGGCATAGACAGAGTGGATAGTCAGAGGCTTTTCCCCAGGGTAGAGGGGTCAATTACTAGGGGGCATAGGTTTAAGGTGAGAGGGGCAAAGTTTAGAGTAGATGTACGAGGCAAGTTTTTTATGCAGAGGGTAGTGGGTGCCTGGAACTCACTACCGGAGGAGGTAGTGGAAGCAGGGACGATAGGGACATTTAAGGGGCATCTTGACAAATATATGAATAGGATGGGAATAGAAGGATACGGACCCAGGAAGTGTAGAAGATTGTAGTTTAGTCGGGCAGTATGGTCGGCACGGGCTTGGAGGGCCGAAGGGCCTGTTCCTGTGCTGTACATTTCTTTGTTTGTTTGTTTGTTCTTTGTTTGTTTGTTTGTTTGTTTGAGTGTCCTGGTTACTCATTGGTCATGTCCTGTTCTCTGTGTTCATTTGCTGCCTGTCTGTGCCTGTCTGCATATCATGACAGCAAGGAACTGTGACCAATTGGTCATAGACAGGGCCGGGATTTTCTGATCCCGCGCCGGGTCGGAGAATCGCCAGGGGGGCGTGTGAATTGTGCAACGCTGCTCCGACGTCGGGCCGCTGATTCTCTGGTGACCGGAGAATCGGCACTAATTGCGCCTGCAGGGTCGATGCCGCGCGGCAATGGCCCCCCCGGTGATTCTCCGTGCCTCGACAGGCCGAGTGCCCGCCGAGTTCGGCCGAGTCCCACCAGCGTGGGTTACGCATGGTCCTACCCGGCGGGACCTCGGAGTTCTGGCTGCGGGGGCCGTCTGGTGGTTTGGGGGGGGGGGGGGGGGAGAGGGATCCTACTCCGGGAGAGGGGACCTCCACGGTGGCCAGGCCCACGATCGGGGCCTACCAATCGGCGGGAGGGCTAATTCCGTGGGGGGCCTATGTTCCCCCGTGCCGGGCCCCTGTAGGGCTCCGCCATATTGTCCGGCGCTGGCGCAGAGGCGGAAACCCATGCGCATGCGCAGACCTGCTTTCGAGCGCCGGAGCAGCGGACACCACTCCTCCGCTGTACTAGCCCCTGAGGAAGGGGTGAATGCCTGGGCCTGGAGGCCCTTTGACGCCGGGGTCACTCGCGCCGCTTTTGACTCCAGCATCAGAACTTGGAGGCGCGATCGGAAAATCCCGGCTAAATTTTGACATTATATCCACAATTCATCAATGCATGAAAAGGTAGAATTATCCCTGATAAATATGAAACTATTGTGCCAAATCCCAATACCTTGAGCACTATTCTCAATTCTGAGCACAGTCGCTGAAATGAAACTTTTTACTGCCGTAAGAAATGCAGAAAACAACAATCGGCTCATCCTTATTGACAGGGGATTCAATTGTAGTCTTAAAAATAGAATAATGAGAAGAGACCTTGTGGGAATGTATAAAGTATTAAATGGAATTGACAGGGATCATCTGGAGCAGCATTTCAAGGTAAACCACAGCTGTATGACAAAGAGACAAGAACACAAAGTAAAACAAAAATGCAAGTTCAGGACCAATATAACAAAACACTTCTTTACACAAAGCGTGATTAATACATGTAACAATCTCCAGGTAGAATAATGCAGAATAAATCTGGAATAATTCCAGAGGCAGTTGGATACCTTGGTGGGAGGAAGTTGATACTATCCTATTGGCCAGGCTTATCAATCATGCTTATCAGTGGGAATCTCATTTAAAGATGCTGGCCATCAGATGAGACACAAGCAAAGTTCTGCCTGCCGATTCCAGTGTTTCTGGTAGACATTAAGTCTTGTGCTGCAATTCAAAAGGCAGGGAGCTCTTTCGGTGTCTCTTAACCAACGCCACCAAAAGCAACTCAGATGTTCAATCATCCAATTGCTTTTTGTGGAGAGAACTGTATGTGGAAACTATCAGGAGGTTTTGGAGAGACTTGGTAATGTGCTTGTTGTGACCGAAGGCAAGGACCCCACACTTAGCCAGATAGGCAGGATACAACAAGGTTTATTCTACAACTCCACAATACAATAACTCTCGACTCCACTCTCCTCAGAGTCCACTACCCAGACCTGCTCCCAGGTCAGGGTTTATATCCTGTGGGGATTCCGCCAATTGGGAGGAAGCGCCGCCCACTAATCACCTGGGGCATCGTAACAGTTCACTCGATAAACACAAGTCTCTTTTTCTTTTCTAAAGTTCCTATGCGATATATTTGATCGCAATGCACAACCTTGGATAGAACAACTCCACAGCGTTCTTTCATTTTTATCTTTCTTCGACCACAATTGTGCAATTGCAGCTACAGCCAGGTGACCAACAAAGACTGAAACAGAGCAGAACTATTTCAAGAACAAACAAATCATCCTTTACAACCCATGAGGGGATTGTAGGTTGTCCCTTCTACCCATATTTGTGTTTATGGTGCAAATCACACAGATAGAATTTGCCAAGTATTGACAGCTCTGTCTTTAATCTAATCAGGCAGCTCATATAATGCTTGGAACTTACTGAATTTACAATTTCACGTGAAACCCTGGTTATGTCACCCCTTACACAGAACATGTTGGCAATCCAGATAAAAATGCAGTTGGAATTGAGGCAATTGCAAGGCGTTCGCTGGGTAAACTCTGGTGTTATGGAAGCCTACCTACCTCCTCTTCTTGCATGAAATCAGTTTGGAAAGTTTCACCCTAGTCTCAACCCCATTCTTAGTCGATATGAACACAGAACCAAACTGAGAAACCTGTCACTAACTTGCCATTCTAGAAGGATTCCACAAAGGAGAAATGAAAAACTTCGAAATTCTACAATCGAGATATTTCTTCGGAGGCTAAGGAGAGGCCGATTGGAGAAGGATAGGGGAAGGCACCACATAACTGAGCTAGATGTTATCACTGCCGATGATGGAACAAAAGGTGACAGAGTAAGGGGGTGGGATTTTCTAATCCTGAGGCTAAGAGTTGACGCCGTCGTAAACGCCGTCGCGTTTTACGACGGCGTCAACAGAGCCCTAGGGACAGCGATCCTGCGCCGCACAGGGGGCCAGCACGGCACTGGAGTGCTTCACACAGCTCCAGCTGCTGATACCGGCGTCAGAACGGGCGCCGCAGGTCCGCATATGCGCGCTACGGACGGCGTGAACTTGCACATGCGTGCTTGATGCCTTCTCCGCGCCAGCCCCAACGCAACGTGGCAGAGAGCTACAAGGGCCCGGCGCGGAGGAACATAGGCCCCCACACCAGGAGAATCCCGCCCGCCGATCGGTAGGCCCCGATCGCGGGACAGGCCACCGTGGATGCCCCCCCCCCCCGGGTTCGGATCACCCATCCCCCCCACCAGGCCGCCCCTCGCAGGATGAACGGTGAGGTCCCATCTGGTAGGACGACACGTGAACGGCGGGCGGGAATCGGCCTATCTCGGCGGCCACTCGGCCCATCGCGCGCGGAGAATCGCCAGGGGTCGGAGAATCCCGCCCAGGATATTTTTCATGAACACGGGCTGCGAGAAACTCCTGACACCCCTCTGACCGCCACATTCAAATTCTGAATTCATAATCCCACCCCCTCGGGGGACTATGCTCTATAAGATTCCCCGTCTTTACCACAAAGTATGAACTCCCCCGGTAATTGGGGGCAGGGTTTCCCCTTACCAAGGGGAACCTTCCAGTATAAAAACCCCCGAGCTAGGTGCAGGTCAGGGAGGGTGGCCCTCGGGGGCAGTTGGTTGCTTTGTATTTATTATGTGTACCAAAATAAACCATTGTTCATTCCTATCCTACCGTCCATTCCTGCATCTCTGCCATTGGATTCTACATGGAAAATTTGAAAATTAAAAATTTTAAATGATTTCAAATCTTGGGCTTAATAACCAAACGCTACAGAGAAATTCTTCCATTGCGTCAACTTTGTTGAGTACCTATTCGCCAATTGCATTCAAAACAAAGTTGGTTAACATCATTGCTATTGGCATCAGTCCATCTTACGAAACAATGGACTGTGCCCAGGGCATATGTCACTTCTGTTTTAAACATCATCTGTTGTGACTGTAGTGGCAATTTGTGAGTGGCAGCTCCTTCCACAGCTAGCACAGATGAATAGAATAGGCCTGAGGTCGACTGATATTTTCTCCTTCTGGTGAGAACATTTTAAATAACACTAAACCCAAACTGATATGTTATGTATGTCGGGAATTATATGGGAGATAGTTGAATCTGAGGCTTGTATTGGACGACTCTTCTTAATTTCTTCCTCATCACTAACAAAAATATAACAGCTTTCATAAACCCAAGAAGTCCCAAAGCATTTTTAAAGTGTAGTCACTGATGTAATGTAGAAACACAGCAGCCAATTTGCACACAGCAAGCCCCCCCACACATACACACAAAACTCTGTACTTATATCATAGTATTGCTTAAACCATGAGATTAACCAAAGTTTGGTTTAAAAAGTGTTAGAGGGCTTGTTGGCCTCATTAAGCTTTCCTGGGGTTGATTTAAAAGTGCAGAACGTGATTGCTTCCCTCCCGCCTCTCAAGACATATCGAGCGGGATTGTCCGACCCCCGCCGGTTCGGAGAATCGCCGGGGGGGGGGGCGTTAATCCCGCCCCGCCGCTCCAACGCCGGCTGCCGAATTCTCCGGCGCCGGTTTTTGGGCAGGGGTGGGGTTTACGCCACGCCGGTCAGGGGCCGTTGGCAGTGCCCCCCCACCCTGGCAATTCTCTGGGTCCCGATGGGGCCGAGCAGCCATCATTTCCTTGCCAGTCCCGCTGGCGTGAAATGGACATGGTCCACCATGGCTGGACCTGCCTTGTCGGCCATCTAGCAGGGTCCTCAGGGCGGGGGGGGGGGGGGGCTGCGGGAGGATCCGGCTCTGGGGGGGGGCCCCCACGGTGGCCTGGCCAGCGATCGGGGGCCACCGATCTGCAGGCAGGCCTGTGCCGTGGGGGTACTCTATCCCTCCGCGCCGGAAACACGCCAGCAGTCATGCGCATGCGCCAACCCGCGCTGGCCCTTCGCCGCCAGTTGGCGCGGCGCCAACCCCTCCGCCGCCGGCCTATTCCCGGAAGTGCGGAGGATTCCGCACCTTCCGGTCGGCCCAATGGTGGAGTGGTTCGCGCCGCTCTTGGCGCCGGTGTCGGGCCATCCGGCCAGCTGCGGGAGAATCCCTCCCATTGGGTGGGATTCCCCATCCACAATCCAACGATGCTGGAATCGTGAAATACGATCGGGCGGAGAATTCGGCGTGAGCTGAAAATCGAAGTTGGCTCCAGGCATCAAACTGAATGCTATGCTCCGGTCCCTCGACATCAGCATGAATGCATTCTAAACCGCATGCCAGCTTTGTCTTGACAGTAATATTTTACTTGTTCTGCTTTTTCTTCACAGTAGAAACAAATGATGAAAATGACAACCTTTTTTATTTATCGCTTATTATCACAAGTAGGCTTCAAATGAAGTTATTGTGAAAAGCCCCTAGTCGCCACATTCTGGCGCCTGTTCGGCAAAGCTGGTACTGGAATTGAACCCGCGCTGCTGGCCTGCCTTGGTCTGCTTTAAAACCCAGCTATTTAGCCCACTGTGCTCAACCTAGGGATGAAGAAGAGAGTCCTCACGTTTCTCCTGAATGTACCCTCTATGGTGCTAAACAGGTAGGAGCAAGGGTGGTCCTTACCCTTTCTAATTACGTTCCCTTCTCTCTTGCGGTCTTTATTCCAGACCTTGTCAACTTTCTGTAATTGTGACAAGTATTTTCCATGGTATATTCTGTTGTAGGTAGAATCTTTCTGCCTTTACAGCTGCTCGCTTGCTTAGATGTTCTGGTAATCCTTAGTTACCAAACTTTACATGAGTTTTTTCAGCAGAAATTGAGTTTTTTTTGCAAAGTTTCCTGCTCGACGGGACTTTGGATAGGGATGGGACACATAGCGTGGGTGTGGGCATGTAGGTTAGCAGAGCTGAGGGGATGTCCTCGTTATTTTTTAGGAGGAGTTTTACAGTGCAAGCCTCTCGTTCAGACTCCCCATTTGACTGTGGGTATAAGACCATAAGACTATAAGACATAGGAGCAGAATTAGGCCACTCGGCCCATCGAGTCTGCTCCGCCATTCAGTAATGGCTGATATTTTCTCATCCCCATTCTCCTTCCTTCTCCCCATAACCCCTAATCCCCTTATTAATGAAGAACCTATCTATCTCTGTCTCAAAGACACTCAGTGATTTGGCCTCCACAACCTTCTGCGGCAAAGGTATCTTGGGGAGCTGATATGGTGGTGGATGCCAAATGTGGTGGTGAAGTGCGTGAAGTGTGGATTGTGGGCTGCTTTCAAAGATGATCTCGTCCGGGATGCTGTGGCTCACGAACATCTCTTTCAGTTGTGCTAGTCATATATAGTTACTTCATCTCAATCCATCTGAAAAAGTAATCCACCAAACAAGGAATGATTGGCTGTTGATGAACAGGCCTGTACCCAGCCTCTCCTCTCACCTACTAAGGCTTGAGGTCCATTTTGATTGTAACCTTGAGGTTGATGATATCACCTGAAAACATCTTGCATGCCCACGTGACTGCGAGGGCTTCCTTTTTCATGACGGCGTATTTCATCTCCACATCTGACAGTCTTCTAGATGTGCAATACACAGGCCAATGAATTCAATCTGGTTCTGGGTGTTCCTGGAAGGGGATTACTACCAATTATGCTGTGGACGAAGCATCTGCTGCTATGGTGGTGAGCACAGTACGAAGTCTTACAACACCAGGTTAAAGTCCAACAGGTTTGTTTCGATGTCACATCGAACACATCGAAACAAACCTGTTGGACTTTAACCTGGATGACATCGAAACAAACCTGTTGGACTTTAACCTGGTGTTGTAAGACTTCGTACTGTGCTCACCCCAGTCCAACGCCGGCATCTCCACATCATGGCTATGGTGGTGGGCAGAGCTGGGTCATAGTGGGTGTGAATGTCAGTAGAGAGCAGTATTGCCTAGATGTGAGTGAAAGCTTGCTCTTGATGTGAGTCCCAGCACCATGCCTGGTCTTTCTAAAGTAGACATTTCAAGAGTTCTGTGATCTGCGATAAATTTGGTGAAAGGTTTGCCAGCTGGTTCACTGCCCCCTAAGGTTGGCGGAGGTCTGGATTTGAAGATGGGGTTGTGTACTCGCTGATAGCCTTGGTTTCTTGTTGTTGTGCTGTGATGCCTTTATTACTGTATCTTAAGAATATTTTCCTCTAAAGTCCCAAATTTTGTGATTGAGCTGAGCCTTGGATTAGTCCAAATTGATTTGGAAGTGTGAAATTCTGATCCATTTTCAAAATTTTCAACGTATATGTTCTGCTTTAAGAGCTTTCTAAATTTCAAGATGCTGTCCCGTTCACTCAGAGGCCACACTATTTTCTGCACTTGCCTGTTTAAGTGGGTTTCGCGACAGGAGCGATCGTGCTCATGACTGCCTGAAACACATCTAGCAAAGTTCTCTTGTTCAGTGTTTTTGTTTAATTGGTGTCACAATTCCTGTCTCCTGCTTGCCTTTAGCTGGAGTTAAAAGTCACAATTTTAACAAAATATTTAATTAATTCTTTCTCCTTTGGCAGATGATGCCATATGTTTGGGCTCTGACTTCGGGATTGAGTTGTAGTGACCGGTTTCTTTCAAATTACACTTCTAACACTGAATTACTTTAAAGCTTTTCGGGCATTTCTGCAGCCTGGAGTTTTAAACAATTTAGCCCCAGAACCTTGCAAGTTCTGCTGACTCTGCACTGGACTTCCAAAGGAGATTCTATGGAGTCTTCCCTTCTGCTGCAGTAAGGAATTTTGTCTTTCTGCCCTTGGCTTCCAGGCCTTTCTTTGGAGCTTTTTCTTGGTGTTTTTCTTCTGCTCCAGAAGCTTCTTCTCAGGTCAGACTGCTTTGCTGAATTTTTCTCAGTCTTCCAGCATTTACCTTGATAATGCCAAACTCTTATACTGCAGCTACCACCAAAATATCATTTTTTAAGTTACCCTGCTAGGAATAGCTAGCTGGCTTGCTGCCAGCTCATGTTCAGCCCATTTCCATTCTCCCCTCCTAACCCATTGGTCAAAGTTGGGTCCCAACAAAATGGAGAGCTACATGAGAATGACAGGTGCTGGCAGCTCACCGTTATTATTTCCATGAGGCCTGAGGCCCAATCTCTGTGGAGTCTCAGATCCAGCGATTTGGAAACAGGCTGGAAGTACATAGTCAATTATGTGCACAAAATGGGTGATAACAAATATTTAAGTGATAGTTTTCGATGATATTACCTCGTAAATTACACCATCAGTTTTATCCACACCATGACATAGGTGGAAAGCATGTCAGTGTCAGTGGCCCATTAGCCATGATACCTATCGATTGAGTAGTGTCGTGTTATTCACCCTGGGGTAACATGGACTGCAACACGATGCAGTTAAATGATCAAGCATACACCAAACGTAGGTGTTGGTTCAATAAGATTTATTGAACTTCAGTAACGAAGCACACAGCTGCCTGTGGGTTGACTCTCTACTACTCTAAGTAAACTAACATTAACTATCTAGACCAGGCTATCTCTGATCCACATGTAGAAGGTGTTGAATGATTTGTACCCTGACTGTCACTACAGTTGTCACCAGTGGAAAGAGGCAGAGTGCTGATGACTCGTGTGTTTTATAGTTGAAAGCACCCCTCTGGTGTTCTGTCTGGTGATTGGTCGTGTTCTGTTCTGTATGTTGATTGGTTCACCTAGGTGTGTCACTGCCTGCTTTTACCTCATGATGTGCATGGGTGCATATTATGACAAGTAGTTCCACATCACAGAACACTGCAAATATTTGTATTCAGTGTGTTCGATTGCTATCACAAATAAAGCATTCTATTGTATATCTTTGTGAGAGGGCCCCTAAATAAACCACTTCACGTTTGCATTTGGGCTAAATCAAGTGAAAGGGTATAATATTTATTTTTCACACTTCCCCCATCTCATTCTCAGTCACATCTTTTAGACTGACCCTATCACGGTGTAGGGGAAAACTGGGGTGGAGAATTGTTATAGTTTTGTTACGGTCATGGAATCGCTCCTGTCCAATTTTCCTCCAGGTAATGTGGCCAGACGCAAAAGACCTGTTCCACTCTTTACAATTTTGTTATGCCTAGTCTGTCTCCAAGATTGAAAATGGATTAGCGATTAAACTAAACATTTGTAAATAAATTCCCATCCAAAAATGCAGCCCATTTGCCTAATCTTGTTGAAGGAAGTGTTGTAAAGGCAATTATCATTCAAGTGCAAAAGAGGAAAATTTGCTGCATTCTCAATTATTTTTCTAGACTTAGAAAGTATGTGGTGGAAATCGTGCTTCATTTTGGATGCCAGGTTGAAAGCAGAATGAACAGAAGCAGGAGATGTTTTACTGAGCATGTATTCATGAAGAAATCCGATGCATTATGATTAGAGCTTATTTTACAAGTATATTTCAAAATGCAATTTCTAATATAAATTATTGTAATATTGTCATTATTGTTATAAAATGCAAAATACTATGGATACTAAAAAATTTAAACAAAAACTTAAAATGCTGGAACCACACAGTCTGTCAGCATCAATGAAGGAAACAAACAAGTCACTCGACTGGATTTTATGGCCCTCCGCAGGCTTATTTGAAGGTGAGGTGGATGGTAAAATAAAGTATGGGCCCTTCCTACTGCTTTCTCACCAACCCCAACCTATTTCCCACATTAAGGTGAACAAGTAAAGTGCCAGACAGCCTGTCTGCCCATAGGCCTTTTGAGACCCTTCTCCACTTGCCCCCACGGTATGTTACATTCAGCAGAGGAAGTGAGAGGGAAGACAGGTAGCTCAGCAGCTTTCACTGACAGGGCAAAAAGGATGAAATCTCTTTTGGGGGAGTCCCCTGTGCCCATCAGAGGTACCACATCACCCTTTAACTCTACCCCTTGGCCTCTCAAACCCAGGATCCAATACACATCGTTGGGGTCTGTCAACCAGGTCTATTTAAAATACCAGACTTATCTTTAACTCCAGACTTCAACTCCATCTTGGGAGCTGCTTGTATTCCCAGCAGTGGCCACAGCTCAATCTGGGCACTGCTGGGACTACAGATCTACCAACCCAACACATGGTCTGGCAGCACTCAAGGGTGGGACTTCCTCCCAGATGGGGTCGAAGTCCCAGTCTGTATCAATTAAGGCTATTTCCAGTGTAAACCCTCCACGGTAAGCTGGGTTTCAGGAGGGCAAACTGCCAACCCACTCTTTAGCTGGGGGTAAGGGGGGTGCCGGGGGGAGAGGGGTGGTGCGTGGGGGAAATGGCGCTCTGTAAAATTTCGCCAATGTTTCCGTTGCAACCCCTTCTTCAAAATTGGAAGTTTGACACCAAAACATTGACTTGTCCATTCTCTCAACAGATGCTGACTGGTCTGCTACGTGCACTCAGCATTTTGTCATTTTATAGTCAGAATTGTACTGTAACATTTCTGGATGATTCTTCCATTCTGCACTGCTGACAGCCGTTTTCTATTCCACTCTTGCTTCAGCACCAGAAAGGCAGTATTGTGATCAAATCTAATTATTTTCCTTAGAAAGCAAGATTAGGGTTCTTTGCTCCAAAGTACTTGCTGTTAAGTAACACAGACTTGCCTGGCTACAAGTTCCAACCAGATGAAATAGTCAAATGAGTTTACAGAATTGTGTTTCTGGGAGCTGTAACCTACTGTGCTCAGTGAAGATTATGGTAGGAAATGTTTAGTGTGGTCATGCCGCAGCCCAGCAGATTGCATTATACACTATCAAAAACTGATGTCACATACTTGCCAAAGGCAATAGTAGAGTTCCCATTCTGTAAGCTTTGTTATACTTGTCACAAAGAAATGAAAGCTACATACCAACGAAGTGTGGGACGCACTGTTATTTCACTCGAGCACAAGATCGTTCATAGCCCACTCATGGCTTTGTCACTGATAGCTTATAAAGGTCTTACTTACAAGTGCAATGAACTTAAGTGTCCCACTCTTGCCCATTCAGTTTCTTTATTGGACCACAATTTAAAATTAGATACAATGGCTCATTGTGTGGAGATACACTAAGGGTAGTTAGCCTTTAGGCTGCCAAGATGCCCAGAGAAATTTTACATGAAGGAAATGTAAACACTTTGTTCATCCCAATATCCTTTTTTTGTACATTCTTTCTCTTACTCCCCCTTTCCTACCCTAGCCTATTCATAGAAGAAGAATCATAGAATCTCTACAGTGCATAAGGAGGCCATTCAGCTCACTGAGTCTGCACCGACCCTCGGAAAGGGCACCCTACCCAGACCCACACCCCCGCCCTATCCCCATAACCCCAACTAATCTTCACACCCTTGCACACTAAGGGCCAATCCACCTAACCTGCACATCTTTGGACTGTCGGAGGTAACCGGAGCACCTGGAGGAAACCCACGCAGACACGGGGAGAAAGTGCAAACGCCACACAAACAGGCACCCAAGGCTGGTGTTGAACCCAGGTCCCTAATGCTGTGAGGCAACGGTGCTAACCACTGTGCCACCGTGCGACCAATTTATTATTATTTTATTCTTTATTAATTATTATTGATTAATTCGTTAATCAAACCCTGTTATCCTATCATGGAAAGTTTGTTATTAATTTGCCTTTATTTGACAGCCTGCCTGTTCTGTTCATTCGTTCTGAAGATGGGAGCAAGATTATTTTTTTTAAAGAGGGCGTAAATAGAATCTTTCCTTTCCTTAGGACTCTTTGGTTTCAAATGATTTCTATTTTATTGTTTGATCCTGTCACAGAATAAATATATACTGTCACTAACATGAAAGGCTGATATGGTCCATGCTTCTAGATCATGGTTGACTTCCTAGTTGTGACGGACATAATTTAATCATTCATAAAATTACTATGAGGGAACAATTGCTCTGCTCGTTATGTGTAAATGGTTCTTTGACAATTCGTCCTGCAGCCCATCATTATGTAAAATAAGTGATAAATTGGACCGTGTTATAGAAAGAGAGAAGTAAAGCATTCAGCCCTTAGATGCCCCCTAAGTACCAATCCTTTCCCTTTCCCCACATTCCCTTCTCAAATTTTCCTTATTCAAATATTTATCAATTACTCGTTAACAATTTAATGGGGCAGATTTGCAGCCAGAGGCTAATCACAATGCCCAAGGCTATGCTGGACAAATATAGAGCTTGAAAGGACTGATTAACTTCAAGAATATGCTCACTTACATCCTCAGCAGCATTGTACACCCCAATCCCCCATTCCTGTGTTAAGCAGCCTGGGTCTCTGCTCTGGCCACAGAGTGACATGACTCTGCCCTAATTGGATGCTGTCATATAGCACCTCTAATGACCCCTAAACGTGCCAACCCTGAGTATTTAAATGATCCCATAATTTGGTGTGGCATCAATGTCAGGCTTCAATGATGGATGGCAGTTCTGTTCTCTACACTTCTATTGGCAGTGCAGTATTCCTGAAGTTTTAAGTGCTGAGAATGCACAATACAAGATCAAATTGGCGAGCGTTTATATATGCATAGAATTAGCACACAGAAACAGGCAATTTAGCCCAACTGATCTATGCTGTTCTTTATACTTGATAAGAGCCTCATCTTACTCTAATTACCTCTTGCAAACTCGTCTCCATATCCCTATTTTCCCTTCTCATGCATCAAGTCTCGCCTTGAGTGGATCGGTGCAATCTGCTTCAAACACCCATGTGGTGCTGAGTTTCACATTTCTACCAATCCCTATGTAACAAACTTCTCTTCAGTTCTTTATTTGATGCTAATGGCTATCTTACATTCCCCCCACCCTGAACCCAAGTGAAAACCATTTTCCCACTTTCACCCCTACTAACAGTCTCCCTAATTTTGAAGAACTTTCCTTTGAGTCCAGGTTAAGCAGCGTTTCACTTGCATCTCTTCCAATTTGGTTTACTGCATTCACTGCTCCCAATGTGGTCTCCTCTATATCGGAGAGACCAAACGCAGACTGGGTGATCGCTTTGCTGAGCATCTTCGGTCTGTGCGCATTCAGGACCCTGACCTTCCCGTTGCTTGCCAGTTTAACACAAGACCCTGCTCCCATGCCCACATGTCTGCCATTGGCCTGCTGCAATATTCCAGTGAAGCTCAACGCAAACTGGAGGAACAACATCTCATCTTCCGGTTAGGCACACTACAGCCTTCCGGTCTCAACATCAAATTCAACAACTTCAGATGATTAGCTCTACCCCACCTCGACCCATTTGTTTTCATCCCATTTCATTTTAACTGTCTTTTACCATTTCTTTCTTTCTTGTCTTTCTTAATATATATTTAACCTCCTCCCGCATCTTATCCACCTTTCCTTACCCTTTCTCCTCTTTGCTTCGTCCTTCCCCTCCCCCCACATCTACATCTGTCACAGTTCACCCTCTGATGTTAGTTTCTCTGCTGTTTGGCCTTTCACATCTTTTGTTCTCTCTGGGGACTGTCACTAGCACTCTTTCCCCTTGGTTTCTGTGGCCATTAGCACCCGGTTTCCCAGGATTTCTGTGGCTATGACACATCTTTCATTCTCACTCCACAGTATAAATATTTCCCACTTTCTCTGTCTGTTAGCTTTGACAAAGAGTCATTGGACCCGAAACGTTAGCTCTTTTCTCTCCCTGCAGATGCTGCCAGACCTGCTGAGATTTTCCAGCATTTTCTCTTTTGTTTCAGATTCCAGCATCCGCAGTAATTTGCTTTTTTCCTTTGAGTCTTCTTTCTTCCAGGAAAACAGCCCCAGCTTTCTCAATATTCCCTGATAGTTACATCCTCAATCCTGGTAAAAATCCTTGTAAATCTTTTATGCACTTCCTTCATCCTTTTCTTGCAACACAAACTGCACACGGCATTCCAAGTGTGGTCTAACTAATGTTTCATATAAATTTCTTCCCAAGCTCTATATTCTATTCCTCGAGATGTGTTCTTCAGTACTTTGCACTTTAAATGGCCTTATTAACTTGCAACGCTACTTTTAGTGATTTACATACCTGTATTCTCAGAGCTCCAAGGAATAAACTAGTTAAACATGAAATTCCTTTCAGACATCCATGCTGACTACTTTTTTTATTATAATCTTTGTCCCTCGATATTTTGTTATCCTTTAGCAAAGTGCCCTACCTACAATTGATGTAAAACAAACTGGTCTCTATTTCCCTGGATTAGCTGTAACTTCCATTTTCATAACAAGAAGAGCAGTCTGATTTTTGGCTTGATTTAAGTCTCCAAAATGATGGAAGCTGGGTGAGGGGAAAGCTAAAATAAGGGCAGCATTTTACCCCCCGTGATGTCAGAAGCACGAGGCCCAGGAAATTTTAACTTGTGGGCCTCATTTCCATTTAACTGACATGCTTCCTTCTCAATCACATCAGGAATCAGATGGTCGGCTTACCTGCCTCATGCACATCTTAAAACATACTTGCATTCTTGGCTTGGATTTTAAATTGTGAAACACTGGAAAAAATCTCAGCTGTCGAGTTAAGTTGGGAGATTGCCCCCAGATTTTCTGATGCTTCCTTTGAGCTTCAAGTGGAAAAAGTCAAGGCAAGGAGGGAGATACACTTCTGTTTAGCACAGGGCTAAATCACAGGCTTTGAAAGCAGACCAAGGCAGGCCAGCAGCACGGTTCAATTCCTGTAACAGCCTCCCCAAAGAGGCGCTGGAATGTGGCGACTAGGGGCTTTTCACAGTAACTTCATTTGAAGCCTACTTGTGACAATAAGCGATTTTCATTTTCATTTCATTTTCAACAACCACAGGAGCATCTCCAGTGCTTTGAAGTAGGTCAGAGTTGGCTGGCTGACCTAACCAGCTCCATAGGTATCATACAAAAGAGGGAATTTATGCGTGGAGTCAGAGGAAATGGGTGAGATTCTTAATGAGTACTTTTCATCGGTATTCACCAAGGAGAGGGACATGATGGATGTTGAGGCTAGGGTTGGATGTTTAAATACTCTAGGTCAAGTCGGCATAAGGAAGGGGGAAGTTTTGGGTATTCTAAAAGGTATTAAGGTGGACAGGTCCCCAGGTCCAGATGGAATCTATCCCAGGTTACTGAGGGAAGCGAGGGACGAAATAGCTGGGGCCTTAACAGATATCTTTGCAGCATCCTTGAGCACGGGTGAGGTCCCGGAGGACTGGAAAATTTCTAATGTTGTCCCTTTGTTTAAGAAGGGTAGCAGGGATAATCCAGGGAATTATAGACCTGTGAGCTTGACGTCAGTGGTAGGCAAACTGTTATAGAAAATAGACTTATCAGTGATAGGCAGCATGGTTTTGTGCAGGGAAGGTCATGTCTTACAAACCTAATAGAATTCTTTGAGGAACTGACAAAGTTAATTGATGAGGGAAGGGCTGCAGATGTAATATACATGGACTTCAGTAAGGCGTTTGATAAAGTTTCCCATGGCAGGTTGATGGAAAAAGTGAAGTCGTAATGGGTTCAGGGTGTACTAGCTAGATTGATAAAGAGCTGGCTGGGCAACAGGCGACAGAGAGTAGTGGTGGAAGCGAGTGTCTCAAAATGGAGAAAGATGACTAGTGGTGTTCCACAGGGATCCGCGCTCGGACCACTGTTGTTTGTGATGTACATAAATGATCTGGACGAAGGTATAGGTGGTCTGATTAGCAAGTTTGCAGATGATACTAAGATTGGTGGAGTTGCAGATAGCGAGGAGGACTGTCAGTGAATACAGCAAAATATAGATAGATTGGAGAGTTGGGCAGAGAAATGGCAGATGGAGTTCAATCCAGGCAAATGCGAGGTGATGCATTTTGGAAGATCTAATTCAAGAGCGGACTATACGGTCAATGGAAGAGTCCTGGGGAAAACTGGTGTACTGAGAGATCTGAGAGTTCAGGTCCATTGTTCCCTGAAGGTGGCAATGCAGGTCGATAGAGTGGTCAAGAAGGCAGACGGCATGCTTGCCTTCATCGGACAGAGTATTGAGTACAAGAGTCGGCAGGTCATGTTACAGTTGTATAGGACTTTGGTTAGGCCACATTTGGAATACTGCGTGCAGTTCTGGTCACCACATTACCAGAAGGATGTGGATGCTTTAGAGAGGGTGCAGAGGAGGTTTACCAGGATGTTGCCTGGTATGGAGGGTGCTAGCTATGAAGAAAGGTTGAGTAGATTAGGATTGTTTTCGTTGGAAAGACGGAGGTTGAGGGGGTCCTGATTGAGGTCTACAAAATTATGAGAGGTATGGACAGGCAACAAACTTTTTCCAAGAGTGGGGGTGTCAATTACAAGGGGTCACGATTTCAAGGTGAGAGGGGGAAAGTTTAAGGGAGATGTGCGTGGAAAGTTTTTTAAGCAGAGGGTGGTGGGTGCCTGGAACGCCTTGCCAGCGGAGGTGGTAGAGGCGGGCACGATAGCATCATTTAAGATGCATCTAGACAGATATATGAACGGGCAGGGAACAGAGGGAAGTAGATCCTTGGAAAATAGGAGACAGGTTTAGATAAAGGATCTGGATCGGCGCAGCTGGGAGGGACGAAGGGACTGTCCCTGTGCTGTGTTTCTTTGTTCTTTTTTTTATGCAGGTCTGAGGAAACGTTCTGCTGGTTATCACCTACAATCTCCCTCAGCTAATGATGGGTACTCCTCTATGTTGACCACCACTTGGAGGAAGCACTGAGGGCGACAAGGGCTTAGAATGTACTCTGGGTGGGGGACTTCAATGCCCATCACCAAGAGTGGCTCGGTAGCAACATTACAGAGTGAGCTGGCTGAGTCCTACAGGATGAAACTACTTAGGCTGAGTCTTCAGCAAGTGGGGAAGGAATAAACAAGAGGGGAAAAACCTACTTTATTTCTGTCTCACCAATCTACTTGTCTCAGATGCATCTGTCCATGACATCATTGGTAGGAGTTGTCATGATATTCAGATAAACATCATGGTGCAAACACACATACACACTAATGGACAGATCAACGGACCAATCAATACACACACAGCATCACAGCCAATCACAAGCAAGAGCAGACACACTATAAAACGGGGAACACGACACTTCCAATTCATTGCAGCAGGAGACAGCTCAGGGAACAGAGCTCACAGCAAGCCACTCAGACATTCACCATGTGCTGAGTGCCTCTCCAAGATAGTGTTAGGGCTGGGTCTACAGGTTAGAGGGTAATGAACGAACCACAGTAACCAGTTTACAAATGTTAATAATTGTTAGTAATAAAATTGAGTTGTACCTTCCGCAACCGTGTTGGTTCGTCTGTGTAGCAGAGCACCCAACACGATAGGAGTGACCACCGCACAGTTCTTCTGCAGACAAAATCCCGTCTTCATATTAAGGTTGCCCTCCATCGTTTTATGTGACACTACCACTGGGCTAATGGGATAGATTTAAAACAGATCCAGCAGCTCAAAACTGGGCATCCAATAAGCATTGTGAGCCAGCAGCAGCAGCAAAATTGTGCTCAGCTAAATCTGTAACCTCATGGCTCAGCATATCCCCCACTCTACCATTACCATCAAGCTCAGGGGCCACCTATGGTTCATTGAAGAGTGCAGAAGGGCATGCCAATAGCAGCACCAGGTATACCGAAAAATGAGCTGTCAACCTGGTGAAGCTACAACACAGGATTACTTGCGTGCCAAAGAGTGGAAGCAGCAAGTAATAGACAGAGCTAATCAATGCCACAACAAATTAATCAGATCTAAGCTTCGCTGTCCTCACATCCAGTTGTGAATGGTGGTGAACAATTAAACAACTCACTGAAGGAGGAGACTCCACAAATATCCCCAACCTCAATGACGAGAGAGCCCATCACCTCAGTGCAAAAGACAAGTCTGAAACATTTACAGCCATCTTCAGATGGAAGTGCTGAATGGATGGTCCACCTCAGCCTCCTCTGGAAGTCCCCAGATTCACAGATGGCAATCTTCATGCACATTGTTTCATTCTACATAATATTGACAAATGGCTGAGGGCATTGGACACTGCAAAGGCTGTGGCAACATTCCGGCAATAGTACTGAAGACTTGTTTCCAGAATTGGCCAAGCCCCTAACCAAGCTGCTTCAGTATGCTTACAACACTGACATATACCCGGTAATGTGGAAAATTCCCCAGGTATGCCCTGCCCACAAAAAGCAGGGAGAAATCTAACCTGAGAAATATCCACCCCAGCAGTCTCCTCTCGGTAATCAGCAAAGTGATGGAAAGTGTCACCGACTGTGCCATCAAGCAGCCCTTACTCCGCAATAACCTGCTCACTCACGCTCAGGTTAGGTTCCACCAGGGTTACTCAGCTCCTGATCTCATTGCAGCCTTGGTCCAAACATTGACAAAAGAGCTGAAATCCAGGGGCAAGATGAGAATGACTGCCCTTCACATCAAGGTGGCATTTGACCGAATATGGCTTCAGGAGCCCTCGCAAACTGGAGTCAATGGGATTCAGAAGGAACTCTCAATTGGCTGGAGACATACCTGGCACAAAGGAAGTTAATAATAATAATAATCTTTATTGTCACAAGTAGGCTTACATTAACACTGCAATGAAGTTACCATGAAAAGCCCCTAGTCGCCACATTCCGGCGCCTGTTCGGGTACACGAGGGAGAATTCAGAATGTCTAAATTATCCATAACAGCGGTTGGAGTTCAATCATCTCAGTTACAGGACATCGCTGCAGGAGTTCCTCAAGATAGTGTCCATCTTGAGTTGCTTCATCAGAAATGGGGATGTTCACTGATGACTGCACAGTGTTCAAGCACCATTCATGTCTCCTCAGATACTGAAGCAGTCTGTGTCCATTTGCAACAAGACCTGGACAATATGCAGGCTTCGGCTGATAAGTAGCAAGTATCTTTCAAACCACACATGTGCCAGGCAATTGCCATCTCCAACAAGAGAGAATCTAACCATCTCCATGACATTTAATGGCATTACTATCACTGAACCCTCCACCAGCTACAATAGACCAGAAACTGAACTTCACCAGCCATATAAATACTGTGGATACTTGGGATTCTGCAGACAGTATCTCATCTCCTGACTCCCCAAAGCCTGCCCACCATTTGCAAGACACAGGTCAGGAGTCTGATGGAATATTCTCCACTTACCTGGATGAGTACACTTCCAACAACACTGGAGGCTTGACACCATCCAGGACGAGGCAGCCCAATTGATTGGCACCTCATACACCACCTTCAAAATTCACTCCCTCCATTACTGACATGCAGTGGCAGCAGTCTGTACCATCTACAAGATGCACTGCAGCAACACACCAAGCATCCGTTCATAGCAGCTTCCAAACCCATGACCTCTCGCACCTTGAAGGATAAGGGCAGCAGATACATGGGAACACCATCACCTCTTTGAGCACCCCTCCTAATATCTCCTTATTGGCTCCATATCCATATATTTAACTTTGTCTTGTTGAAGTACCTTGGACATTTTTCGGCATTAGGTTTGTATGTTATGTGCAATGTTAAAAAGTAACCATAATAATTTGTGCCTCAATATTAATGCCGGCGCAGACTATAGGTGGTCATTGTCATCTGTCACTGCAAAGGTTTACAGATAAATAATTCTGACCAATATAAATAAAATATAAATAACAGAGTAGATTCCAGAGAGTGATTGCAAGGCTCAGGTGGCATTGTTATTCTAAGAACAAAGATCAAATGGTTTGTATCTGCCGTGGCAATGATTTCAGCATTCAAACCACTCCTGTGTAGCTATCAGTTTTATGCATATGTATTAAAAACTTTGCCTGCAGAACATGTCATTTCAAACTAATTGATTGTGTGTTTCCGGGGTGACTCGGAGAGATTGCGATAAAGCCAGACAAATCTATGTGTTTCAGTTTGTGAGGGGAATTATCTGTCTCTTTATTCTTTGTGTCTGTTTTTTGTACAACAGTCGGGGCAGAGTGCTTAATTGTCACCCTGCAATCACCGCAGGTATATCAACTAATAATCGACATCTAATCTTCAGGAATTAACAAAGTCACCCTAATTATACACAGCTAACCAGGATAACTTAAGAACTGGATATTGAAGTCTGCTACGCTATTGCGGACAGAGAATATGGGTTGAATTTTTCTTTTTGATTTTTCATTGATATTTTCAATTCTATTGTCTGAGGAAATCCAGTTTAATGAGCAGCCACAGCTCTGCAGTGCCATCCTACTTCAACAGTAAGAAGTGCAACACTTTATGGCGCTATATTCGGTACCTATAACCTATCCAAATTTAATACTTCACATTTTCTTCCACAAGTCAGTGGAGAAGTGACCAAAATAATGCAAGCTATTTTATTTGTTTTAATCTTTTAATTTATTAAAACCATGGAAAAGGAATTAGACTGAATTTATTTCACTGCTCTCCAGAAGATGGAACATACAGTGCAGAAGGAGGCCATTCAGCTCATCAGGTCTGCACCGACCCACTTAAGCCCTCACTTCTACCCTATCCCTGTAACCCAATAACCCCTCCTGACCTTTGTTTTTGGATACTAAGGGCAATTTAGCATGGCCAATCCACCTAACCTGCACTTCTTTGGACTGTGGGAGGAAACCGGAGCACCCGGAGGATACCCACGCAGGCACAGGGAGAACGTGCAGAGTCCACACAGATAGTGATCCAGCAAGGAATCGAATCTGGGACCCTGGCACTGTGAAGCCACGGTGCTAACCACTGTGCTACAGTGCTGCCCTCCAGAGTGAAGCAACTTGCATGTCATGACCACTTTCAAATATGATGCCTTAAAGCCCTTTAGAGAACAGTGAACAGTAAGCAGGAGGGAGAAACTGAAGGATTAGGGGAATCAGGCACCGTGGAAGAGAAGGGTCTTTAGTATTTTGAAGGCAGAGAAAGGGAAGTGAAAAGATTGATTGATGTGTTGAGGGATATTATGGATGAAGAAATAACAACTGGTAACAGAACAAAAGAAATGAGGGAAAGGAGAAGCCGGTGTCGGAGAAGCAAAGGGTGGCTGTGGAGACATAGAGATAAGTAAGACAGGGCCGGTGTCCATCAAGGGATTTCAAGGTGAATAGCCAAATGAGCTTGTCAAAAACATGAAGGAGAGCATTTGGGTCATTATAAGACTATGGGCCACAGAAATCTGAATGAGTTATAGTTCCTGGATGATGGACAAAAGGAATCGGAAAGGAGTGATTAGGAGTTCGGGCACAAAGGTAGGGGCAGGTGGCATTTCAGAGGTGGAAGAGTCTCCAGTCTAGATTTTCACCGACTCGCAATCACTCGGGAGTTCTTTAAAAATGGAGGGTTAGTCCCAATTCCAGGATTCCCAACCCTTTTCCCGAGCTGCCTGTTTTTCAGGAATGCCGTTTAAGGGTGTCAGCTGGTTCCTGTCCAAAACGCTTATCTCGCACATCCTGACCTGGCTGGCTCCATTGCAGAGATAGACATATCATATGGTGTCGAGCCAGGTTTTTAAAGAGTCTTGGTTCATAGCCTCCCAGAAGAGTTGTGAGTCCTCGTCTGTGTGTGGGGACCCTTTAGAAGATAAGTTCAAAATGTCTTCCTCATGCCCCTATGTTAGGTTCTATCTTTCCTGCACTGTACATAGCCACTCATGTCCTTCATGCTAGGCTCTGTCTTTCCCCTCACCACCTATTCCCCTCCCCCATGCCCATTACAGCACTTAAATGCCCATTGACCCACTATACATTGACTAGAACAAATTAACATTGTAGTGGCAGTAGGATCTGTAAAAGCCCTTAAAGTACCAAAGCCATAAATTATTGAAACTATTCAAGGTTGTGTAAACTTGTGAAATTTACAGCAGAGATCAGAGAGCCTGAGCTGTCAATCAAGCAATACCTTCACTGGGGCGTATCTTTTTGAACCAGAATAATAGTTGTGTGGGCTTTCAGACAAGTATACATAATGAGGTTTGGCTGAAAGCGCAGACAGCCATTACTCTTGTTGAAACACCTATGCCACAGAGAAAATATTGTTTGATTGACAACACAGGCTCACTGATCTCTTTTGTCAATTTCTCAAAGTTTGCTCACATGATGCTGAGCAGTTTCAAAGGCTTGTTGTTTTTATGATTGATACTTTAAAGGGGCTGGATGATTGACACTTTTATTAGCTTGTAGTGAAATGACTTTTTTCCAGCAGAGGAGAAAGTTATAAATGAGTTACTTTTCTTCATGCTTTTTATGCATCCTACTGGCGCTACAGGTTCTAGACAGCGTATAGTGGGTCAATAAGTATGGAAGCACCATATCTTGCATGGGGAAATAAGGTGGCTTGGGGATAGGTGGAAGAGCAGAGCTTGGCATAGAGGACATGAGGAGTCATTGAGGATGCGTTGAAGGGCAAAGTTTGCCATAGGAGGCATGCAGAATCATAGGTGTGGGTGAAAGGGAAGAGGTTTGCATAGGGGGCATGAGGGTCTTAGGAGGTGGATGGGGGAATAAGGTAGCATGGATGGGACTGGGAAGCGTTTGGAGGGAGAGTGGGTTTGAGAGTTGATGATGGCAGGGTCTTTGTGTTTTTATTTTAACTGAGGCAAATTCCCACTGCACCAATGTGGGCCTTTTACGCAGTCCACCTGGCACCCAGCAGTCCCTGTTGCTGCCTTCAAACTTCTTCCCAGGTCTGCTGGCCCATCTCCAGCCCACATCTGCCACATCAGCAATGGAAGTTCTGCCTTTGTGGGCACTTCGCACAAAGGCAGAGGGGCCAAGCGGGAAATTTCCCAACTCCCCCTGTCCACTTCGAGGATGAAAATCCAGGGGCTGAATTCTCGGGATGCTCCGTTTTGCCGGCAGCCCAGGGCTTTCCCGAGGCCATGGGGCTGTCCCACAATGGGAAACTCCAGTCAGCAGTTGGCAAATCAGAGAATTCCGAAGACGTGCTGAACCAGAAATCTGGAGCCGAGGAAGGAGAAACCTGCCCCAAACCTTCATAACAGAATTGATTTGGAGGAGAAAACTAGGTTGAGTCAAGCACTATATTGGGGTTCCATGCTTCTTCAACATTTAGTCGGAGTTAACTATGGATCATGCAGGTCTCGGTATCGGACACACAGGGCTGGATTCTCCGAAAATAAGGCTAAGCGTTGACGCCATTGTGAAAATGGTGGAGTTTCACGACTGCGTCAACGGGCCTCCAGGTGGAGTTATTCAACAGCCCACAAGGGGCTAGCACGGGTGGAACGTGAAGCACCCGGGGAGCGGCCGCCGATACGCCCGGCCCGTCTTTGACGCGATGCCATGGCTGCTCATAACCATTCTCCCCCCACACACCAAGCGCCGCAGGCACATTGGCCGCCAGAAGAGCAGCTCCGCGATTTAGGATGGCGAGTTGGAGAGCCTCCTTGACTCGGTCGATACTATGCCCCGAGCCGGGGCGGAAACCACGACCCAGGTGACAGGCACACAGGGGAGAGAAACAACACACCACGACATAGGGGACCACAACACAGGGGACAGACGCCCAGCACACCATGACACAGGGGGACAGACAAGGCACACCACAACACAGGAGACCCCAGACTTCGCTTCCAATGAGGCCATAGACTTTCTGTCACTGCTATCTCCAACACCCTCTACCATTTCAGAGACTATCTCCTCGGTTGGGCTATTTAGTGATGAGGCTTCTGGAACACTCACTGGTGCGCACCACACAGCTGCTCCGGTACAGCAGGTGGAGGTAGAAGCAGCCGAGGGGCCGGACGGTCGGAGGGCAGCCCGGCCCCAGCAACCAGCTGCCGCCCTGCCGCTGTGAATCAACTGTGCTAACCAGTATGCTACCGTGCTGCCCTGGTATAGGGTAGCATATAGCTAGCTAAATCCCTTAACCACAAGGATGCTATCATACATGCCACCCAATTTTACTATGAAAATCTTTTCTTAGACGGGTTCCCGGAATATCCAGTCCCACCCATAGTGCAGGTGCAGTCAGAGACCCAGGGACTAGAGGAGGGGATGACGGCCGGCTTCCAGCACCTGCAGATGCAGGCGGAGGAGTCATAGATCATAGAATTTACAGTGCAGAAGGAGGCTATTTGGCCCATCGAGTCTGCACCGGCTCTTGGACAGAGCACCCTACCCAAGGTCAACACCCCCACCCCATGCCCATATCCCAGTAACCCCACCCAACACTAAGGGCAATTTTGGACACAAAGGGCAATTTATCATGGCCAATCCACCTAACCTGCACATCTTTGGACTGTGGGAGGAAACCGGAGCACCCGGAGGAAACCCACGCACACACGGGGAGGATGTGCAGTCTCCGCACAGACAGTGACCCAAGCCGGAATCGAACCTGGGACCCTGGAGCTGTGAAGCAATTGTGCTATCCACAATGCTACCGTGCTGCCCAACTGCCTGCAGGAGCAGGAAGTGGTGCCGGTCATGTGTGCCACCCAGGCTGAAACCGCACGGGTGACGTCCGCGGTGGAGGCAATGGGGGCGACGGTGTCAGTCATGGGTCAGGTCATGCAAGGGCTAGTGCTATCTGTGCAGGCTGAAAGTGGAGGAGAACGGACTCACTTTTTCAGTTTTGGACTGGATGACAGAACTGAGAGAGCAACAGGGCGGTGGACAATTGACTAGGTGTACTACTTGTACAGATGTTGGGTTTGTTTTTATTGTTGGGGATTGTATGGTTAATGTTGTATTTTATATTTTGGGTTTTTTGTGCCTAGTGGTTGGGTGCTCGCCTGCTGCAGCCCTCCTGCTTCTGTGCACTGGGGGCTGAGGGGTCTCTCCTGGTGCTAGTGAGGGGACGAGTGTTCTCTCTCTCTCTTTCCTCACCCTTACGCTGCCGGTCCTTCTCCGGTGGATTGTGCTGCTTGCGGGCACCTCTCCACCGATGTGGGGCTGTTGCTGGGTCTGGGAGGGTGGAGGGGGAGCAGCGCTGGCTTGAGTGCTGCCAGCTTTGCCTTGTACTTAATTGTTTGTTGGTTTTTTTGTGGTTTCTCTGCATTTTGGCTTGGTTTTTTTTTCGTCCTCTCTCTCTTCCGCCATGACCCGTATCGGTGTGTCCTTTTACGCTGCTCATTTCGGCGCTTTTCTACCGCTGTGGGGCTGCCATTGTGGCAGGGCATCGGTGTGTCCTTTTCAGGTGGTCTGTGCTGCCTGTTTTAGGTACCTTTCCACTGATGTGGGGCCAGCATTGGGGAGGGGTGGGGGGTGAGGGTGAGAGGTGGCCATATGTTGGCTTTGTAGCTGGTGGTTTGTTTAAACAAACTGTTTTGGGTTGAACTGTGTCCCTTTTGGGAGGGGAGGCCTGTTTTCTCTCACACACACACGGTGTTTTGTACAGGTGTGTCCTTTTCCAGTTGTCTGTGCGGCTCATGGGGCGCCTGTCCACCGATATGGGGCTCCTATTGGGGATGGGAGGTGGTGGTGGGTGGGTGCTGGTTTGAGAGCTGGTGGTTTTGCTTTTCTTGGTGATTTGTAAATGCTTTTAGCATCTGCTTGATATTTGTTTAGCATATTGCTGATTCTTTTGTATTCTTGAGTTGTCAATAAACTTAAAAGATTTATAGGAGGGGAGTGGATGTTATACAACTCTGTCCCTGTAGGGGGTCATAACAGACGCCACAGAGAGGTATTCAGGCCACTAGTTTGGGTTATAGAATCACAAAATCATAGATTTATAGTGCAGAAGGAGGCCATTCGGCCCATCGAGTCTGCACCGGCCCATACAAAGAACACCCAACTCAAGCCCACGTATCTACCCTCTCCCCGTAACCCAGTAACCCCCACTTAACCTTTTTGGACACTAAGGGCAATTTAGCATGGCCAATCCATCTAACCCGCACATCTTTGGACTGTGTGAGGAAACCGGAGCACCTGGAGGAAACTCACGCAGACACAGGTGAACATGCTGACTCTGCACAGACAGTGACCCAAGCCGGGAATCAAACCTGGGACCCTGGAGCTGTGAATCAACTGTGCTAACCAGTATGCTACCGTGCTGCCCTGGTATAGGGTAGCATATAGCTAGCTAAATCCCTTAACCACAAGGATGCTATCTTACATGCCACCCAATTTTACTATTAAAATCTTTTCTTAGACGTTTAAAAGTCAAGGTATTGAAGATACTCTTTTGAAAATTCCACAGCAGAAGATTTCAACTTTGAAACTGTTAATAAGCCACAGTAGATTTTGTTGATACTGCCCAAGCTTCCTGATGTTTTTGGAACAGATGTCGTACTGAGTCAATCATTATTATAAATCAGGTACAATAGTTATGAATGATGTGCTTTCAATTCATTGGCGCGCTAAGTCGGAATAAAACTCTGTCCCTGTAATGCACAGCTCATTGTTGTTTCTATTAGATTCCGGTTCCTTATTTATTCCAAAAAATGAATCAATACAGGAAAAAAAAAATTGGCTGTAGTCCAGTCAGTGCCTAAAAAGCCACAATGTTCTCCAAAAAACCGTCTGATTATTAATACGAGTGTTTTTTTACAATGGAAGTTTAATTTCAAACACATTATTTAATGCAACAAATAAAGGAGAAAGAAAGATGGCATTCTGCCGATGTAGCATTGCGAAAGAGTGTGGTAATCAAAAAAAAGACAGAAATTATGTTTCCCGCATTAAAACATTTTTCACGAGTTCTTTCCGTGTGTACAATGTTCAGGCAGTGGTATCAATCTTTGCAGTGAGTCAGTGAAGTGTGTTACATCGCCCTTCAGCCAAGCCCTGTGATTAATAAGGGCCCCTGTCAGAGTTTCACTGGACTTGAGCTAAAATACGCAGACATGCAGACATGCTCCGGACTAGCAACAAACAACTTCAAGTCAGCTTTGGGTAGGAAACAGCAGAGTGTGTCAGGATAAATGAAGGACATGATTTTTTTTTTTACTAAGAACATTGGTGGAAGGAAATACTGTAACTGTGATACTTTACTGGAAATCTCAGGGATGATTTTCTAACTTCACGTTTCTGACGGGGAAACTCACCCACCATTTGTGGAGGAGGGGGTGGAAATGTGCAACCTGCCCAATTCTGATCCGCAGGCAGCCCCCACTCGTGGCCATGGCTGACAGTGAAAGCCAAGGTCACCACTCACCCCAACACGTTTCCTTCTGAGGGTAGTAAGGGCGTGGAATGCCCTGCCTGCAACAGTCGTGGACTCGCCAACACTAAGGGTATTCAAATGGTCATTGGATAGACATAAGGACGATAAGGTAATAGTGTAGATGGGCTTTAGAGTGCTTTCACAGGTCGGCGCAACATCGAGGGCCGAAGGGCCTGTACTGCGCTGTAATGTTCTATGTTCTATGTTCTGCCTCATTTCAAGCTATCACGTGAGACAGCAAAATCCATCAGCATGCAGCTCACCGATGCATTATGCACAAAGGCAAGCAAGTTGTCCTGTTTTCCATTTGGCAACACAATTAAATGGGTTCTCACAAATTCCAAGATTCTATTAATAGAACCGGTTAGCAAACTGGGCACCTACACAACAGCTCTTAATGAATTGCAAAGGGTTCGATTTCAGCAAATTCAATTGAAAGTGACCAGCAAAAAAGAATAATGCGGTTAAGTATTCCCTGCTCAGTCAGCAGCCATACATTTATCTCTCTGTGCTGGATTATTAAATAGACAAGGCAGATAGCGCAAATGGATTCTAGGGAATAAGGTTGCCATCTTCATACCTGCTCATGACATGGTTGGACTGCCAAATACAGCAGCAGAACACAGCTACAATGAAGAGCTTGGAGTTACCAGGTTCATTATCAACATGTTGCAGACAACTCCGGCAGTTCTTCACTACGGGAGGACACCTCAGAAGGTAGTAAGGCTATATGGGTAGAGATCAGGAATAAGAAGGGTGCAGTCACAATGTTGGGGGTTTACAACAGGCCTCCCAACAGCCAGCGGGGGATAGAGGAGCAGATAGGTAGTTAGATTTTGGAAAAGAGTAAAAACAACAGGGTTGTTGTGATGGGAAACTTCAACTTCCCCAATATTGACTGGGGCTCACATATTAAAACAATATGTAGACAGTCCAACTAGGGAAGGGGTTGTACTGGACCTGGTTTGGGGAATGAGCCCGGCTAGGTGGTAGAAGTTTTAGTAGGGGAGCATTTCGGGAACAGTGACCACAATTCAGTAAGTTTTAAAGTGCTGGTGGACAAGGATAAGAGTGGTCCTGGGGTGAATGTGCTAAATTGGGGGAAGGCTAATTATAATAATATTAGGCAGGAACTGAAGAACCTAGATTGGGGGCGGATGTTTGAGGGCAAATCAACATCTGACATGTGGGAGGCTTTCAAGTGGCAGTTGAAAGGAATTCAGGACCAGCATGTTCCTGTGAGGAAGAAGGATAAATATGGCAAATTTGGGAACTTTGGATAACGAGAGATATTGTCGGCCTCGTCAAAAATAAAAAGGAGGCATTTGTCAGGGCTAAAAGGCTGGGGACAGACGAAGCCTGTGTGGAATATAAGAAAAGTAGGAAGGAACTTAAGCAAGGCTAGAAGGGGTCATTGGCAAATAGGGTTAAGGAAAATCCCAAGGCTTTTTACATGTACATAAAAAGCAAGAGGGTAGCCAGGGAAAGGGTTGGCCCACTGAAGGATAGGCAAGGGAATCTATGTGTGGAGCCAGAGGAAATGGGCGAGGTACTAAATGAATACTTTGCATCAGTATTCACCAAAGAGAAGGAATTGGTGGATGTTGAGGCTGGAGAAGGGTGTGTAGATAGCCTGGGTCACATTGAGATCCAAAAAGACGAGGTGTTGTGCATCTTGAAAAATATTAAGGTAGATAAGTCCCCAGGGCCTGATGAGATCTACCCCAGAATACTGAAGGAGGCTAGAGAGGAAGTTGCTGAGGCCTTGACAGAAATCTTTGGATCTTCACTGTCTTCAGGTGATATCCCGGAGGACTGGAGAATAGCCAATGTTGTTCCTCTGTTTAAGAAGGGTAGCAAGGATAATCCAAGGAACTACAGGCCGGTGAGCCTTACGTCAGTGGTAGGGAAATTACTGGAGAGAATTCTTCGAGACAGGATCTACTCCCATTTGGAAGCAAATGGACGTATTAGTGAGAGGCAGCATGGTTTTGTGAAGGGAAGGTCGTGTCTCACTTACTTGATAGAGTTTTTCGAGGAGGTCACAAAGATGATTGATGCAGGTAGGGCAGTGGATGTTGTCTATATGGACTTCAGTAAGGCCTTTGACAAGGTCCCTCATGGTAGATTGGTACAAAAGGTGAAGTCACACGGGATCAGAGGTGAGTTGGCAAGGTGGATACAGAACTGGCTAGGTCATAGAAGGCAGAGAGTAGCAATGGAAGGGTGCTTTTCTAATTGGCGGGCTGTGACTAGTGGTGTTCCGCAGGGATCAGTGCTGGGACCTTTGCTGTTTGTATATAAATGATTTGGAGGAAAATGTAACTGGGGCGAAATTCTCCCGAAACAGCGCGATGTCCGCCGACTGGCGCCCAAAATGGCGCCAATCAGACGGTCATCGCGCCGCCCCAAAGGTGCGGAATGCACCGCATCTTTGGGGGCCGAGCCCCAACATTGAGGGGCTAGGCCGACGCCGGAGGAATTTACGCCCCGCCAGCTAGCAGAAGGGCCTTTGTTACCCCGCCAGCTGGCGCGGAAATGACATCCCTGGGCGGCGCATGCGCGGGAGCGTCAGCGGCCGCTGACAGTTTCCCACGCATGCGCAGTGAAGGGAGTCTCTTCCTCCTCCGCCATGGTGGAGACCGTGGCAGAGGCGGAAGGGAAAGAGTGCCCCCACGGCACAGGCCCGCCCGCGGATCGGTGGGCCCCGATCAAGGGCCAGGCCACCGTAAGGGCACCCCCCGGGGCCAGATCGCCCCGCGCCCCCCCCCCCAGGACACCAGAGCCCCCCCACGCCGTCTTGTCCCGCCGTTCAAAAGGTGGTTTAATCCACGCCGGCGGGACAGGCAATTTATCGGCGGGACTTCGGCCCATCCGGGCTGGAGAATCGAGCGGGGGGGCCCACCAACCGGCGCGGCCCGATTCCCGCCCCCGCCGAATATCCGATACCGGAGACTTCGGCAACCGGCAGGGGCAGGACCCCCCGCCGGGTAGGAGAATTTCGCCCCTGCTTCCCAGTCCCACATTAAACCTTGCAATGCCCGGTACCCCTATACTACATCTATAGCAAGTCTTTACATTACAATCATGCTACCCTTTCTTAACCCCTCAGATCTGACTTTATACATTCAGTGGCCTGTAGTACGTCTGAAAGGGCATAGACAACCATTCCAACAACAATTCTGTCCCTCATTAGTTCTGACTTAAGGGGCGGGATTCTCTGACTGTTTGCTGGCAGCGGGATTCTCTGCCCAGCAGGCAGGGGGATTCTGGTCCAGCAGGCAGGGGGATTCTCTGGCCCAGCAGGCAGGGGTATTCTCTGGTCCAGCAGGCAGGGGTATTCTCTGGTCCAGCAGGCAGGGGGATTCTCTGGTCCAGCAGGCAGGGGGGATTCTCTGGTCTAGCAGGCAGGGAGAATTCTCTGGTCCAGCAGGCAGAGGAATTTTCTGGTCCAGCAGGCAGCGGGATTCTCTGGCCCAGCAGGCAGCGGGATTCTCTGGCCCAGCAGGCAGCGGGGTTCTCTGTTTCAGCAGGCAGTGGGATTCTCTGGTCCAGCAGGCAGGGGGATTCTCTGGTCCAGCAGGCAGGGGGATTCTCTGGTCCAGCAGGCAGGGGGATTCTCTGGTCCAGCAGGCAGGGGGATTCTCTGGTCCAGCAGGCAGGGGGATTCTCTGGTCCAGCAGGCAGGGGGATTCTCTGGTCCAGCAGGCAGGGGGATGTTCTGGTCCTGCAGGCAGGGGAAATTCTCTGGTCCAGCAGGCAGAGGAATTTTCTGGTCCAGCAGGCAGGGGGATTCTCTGGTCCAGCAGACAGGGGGATTCTCTGTTTCAGCAGGCAGGGGGATTCTCTGGTCCAGCGGGCAGGGGGAAAGCGCTGGTCCAGCAGGCAGGGGGAATTTTCTGGACCAGCAAGCAGGGAGATTCTCTGGTCCAGCAGCCAGGGGGATTCTCTGGTCCAGCAGCCAGGGGGATTCTCTGGTCCAGCAGGCAGGGAGATTCTCCGGTCCAGCAGGTAGAGGGGTTCTCCGGTCCAGCAGGCAGGGGGATTCTCTGTTCTAGCGGGCAGGGGGATTCTGGTATAGCAGGCAGGGGTATTCTCTGGTCCAGCAGGCAGGGGGATTCTCTGGTATAGCAGGCAGGGGCATTATCTGGTCGGGCAGGCAGGGGGATTCTCTGGTCCAGCAGGCAGGGGGGGGGTTCTCTGGTCCAGCAGGCAGGGGGATTCTCTGGTCCAGCAGGTAGGGGGATTCACTGGTCCAGCAGGCAGAGGGATTCTCTGTTTCAGCAGGTAGGGGGATTCTCTGGTCCAGCAGGCAGGGGGGTTCTCTGGTCCAGCAGGCAGGGGGGTTCTCTGGTCCGGCAGGCAGGGGGGTTCTCTGATCCAGCAGGCAGGGGGGCTCTCTGGTCTGGCAGGCAGGGGGATTCTCTAGTCCAGCAGGCAGGGTGGATTCTCTGGTCCAGCAGGCAGGGGAATTCTCTGTTCTGGCAGGCAGTGGGATTCTCTGTTTCAGCAGGCAGGGGGATTCTCTGTTTCAGCAGGCAGGGGGATTCTCTGGTCCAGCAGGCAGGGGGATTTTCTGGTCCAGCAGGCAGGGGGATTCTCTGGTCCAGCAGGCAGGGGGATTCTCTGGTCCAGCAGGCAGGGGGATTCTCTGGTCCAGCAGGCAGGGGGATTCTCTGGTTCAGCAGGCAGGGGGATTCTTTGGTCTAGCTAGCAGGAGGGATTCACTGGTTCAGAAGGCAGGGTGATTCTCTGTTTCAGCAGACAGGGGGATTCACTGGACAAGCAGGCAGGGGGATTCTCTGGTCCAGCAGGCAGGGGGATTCTCTGGTCCAGCAGGCAGGGGGATTCTCTGGTCCAGCAGGCAGGGGGATTCTCTGGTCCAGCAGGTAGGGGGATTCTCTGGTCCAGCAGGCAGGGGGGTTCTCTGGTCCAGCAGGCAGGGGGATTCTCTGGTCCAGCAGGCAGGGGGATTCTCTGGTCCAGCAGGCAGGGGGATTCTGGTCCAGCAGGCAGGGAGGTTCTCTGGTCCAGCAGAGAGGGGGATTCTGTTCCAGCCGGTAGGGGGATTCTCTGGTCTAGCAGGCAGGGGTATTCTCTGGTCCCGCAGGCAGGGGAATTCTCTGGTCCAGCAGGCAGGCGGATTCTCTGGTCCAGCAGGCAGGGGGATTCTCTGTTTCAGCAGGTAGGGGGGTTCTCTGGTCCAGCAGACAGAGGGGTTCTCTGGTCTGGCAGGCAGGGGGATTCTCTGGTCCAGCAGGCAGGGGGATTCTCTGTTTCAGCAGGTAGGGGGATTCTCTGGTCCAGCAGGCATGGGGGTTCTCTGATCCAGCAGGCAGGGGGGTTCTCTGGTCTGGCAGGCAGGGGGATTCTCTGGTCCAGCAGGCAGGGGGGATTCTCTGGTCCAGCAGGTAGGGGGATTCACTGGTCCAGCAGGCAGGGGGGTTCTCTGGTCCAGCAGGCAGGGGGATTCTCTGGTCCAGCAGGCAGGGGGATTCTGGTCCAGCAGGCAGGGGGATTCTCTGGTCCAGCAGGTAGTGTAGCCAGTTAAAATGGCTAACTCCCGATTTAGAATGGCTAACCCCGATTTAAAATGGCGAACGGCAAAGGCTGATGGGAAAATCAGCCAACAGGACTAAAACAAGCAGCTACAGGTAAACGGTGTATTCACCTCTGGGGTGGCCAGACAAGATCGATACCAGTAACCATCATCACAACAAAACACCAGCCTTCTGCATACTAATGAGCAATCCCCGGGGGTCCAGCAGGCAGGGGGATTCTCTTGTCCAGCAGGCAGGGGGAATTCTGGTCCAGCAGGCAGGGGGATTCTCTGGTCCAGCAGGCAGTGTTGCCAGTTAAAATGGCTAACTCCCGATTTAGAATGACTAACCTCGATTTAAAATGGCGAATGGCAAAGGCTGATGGGAAAATCAGCCAACAGGACTAAAACAAGCAGCTACAGGTAAACGGTGTATTCACCTCTGAGAAGGCCAGACAAGATCGATACCAGTAACCATCAGCACAACAAAACACCAGCCTTTTGCATACTAATGAGCAATCCCCGGGAACACTGTGCAACATTTTCGACACAAAGCCAACCCAGACTCATCGGCGCCAACAGGAGCCTACACAAAGGGAGGTGAACAACCACCTCAAGACCGCCCATCGATCAAGGAAGCGCTCCAGCATTGGAGAATATCGAACCAAGTGATTGGGACAAAGTCCAATCATTTGGAACCAGGTACAGGGTCCGCCCCGAAAGGCGGGAAGCCCCTGGGGACTATAGGAATAGGGTCCAAGTTCAAATTGACCCTTCCGCTACCCCTTCTGCACCCTTCTGCCACCCTTCTGCTTCTTCTTCTGACCGGGTCACTCAGCAACGCAGACCAACCCTTGACAGTGACCGGTCCAGCCATCGCGAAACATCCAGTAAGTCTTATTTCAACGTTTGCTATGAGATAGGCGCTCCTAGCTATCAATCTGTTCCAGCTTTGAATCCCGCAGGCTCAGAGCCCGAACGAAAGGCCATTCGTTTCCCTGACCTGGTGGGCCATTTCCAAGTTAGGTATTGGCCTGTTAGTTGTAGGAAGCAGCTTAGATGTAGAATTTATGCATGACTATTGATTACTGTATATAATAAATGTGCTTTAATTTAATTCTTACTAAGCGGTGTATAGGATTATTGATCATTACTCGGACTTCAACCACGTGGCGGTATCAGAAAGATACCTGGCCACTCAAGAGCAAAGGTGATAGAACAGAGCAATTAAACTAAGGCTAAAGTTAGCAACAATAACAGGGGGATTCTCTGGTCCAGCCGGCAGGGGGAATTCTCTGGTCCAGCAGGCAGGGGGAATTCTCTGGTCCAGCAGGCAGGGGGAATTCTCTGGTCATGCAGGCAGGGGGATTCTCTGTTTCAGCAGGCAGGGGGATTCTCTGGTCCGGCAGGCAGGGGGATTCTCTGGTCTGGCAGGCAGGGGGATTCTCTGGTCCAGCAGGCAGGGGGAATTCTCTGGTCCAGCAGGCAGGGGGAATGCTCTGGCCCAGCAGGCAGGGGGAATTCTCTGGTCCAGCAGGCAGGGGGAATTCTCTGGCCCAGCAGGCAGGGGGAATTCTCTGGTCCAGCAGGCAGGGGGATTCTCTGTTTCAGCAGGCAGCGGGGTTCTCCGGTCCAGCAGGCAGAGGGGTTCTCCGGTCCAGCAGGCAGGGGGATTCTCTGGTCCAGCAGGCAGGGGGATTCTCTGTTTCAGCAGGCAGCGGGGTTCTCCGGTCCAGCAGGCAGAGGGGTTCTCCGGTCCAGCAGGTAGGGGGATTCTCTGGTCCAGCAGGCAGGGGGATTCTCTGTTTCAGCAGGCAGGGGGATTCTCTGTTTCAGCAGGCAGGGGGATTCTCTGGCCCAGCAGGCAGCGGGGTTCTCCGGTCCAGCAGGCAGAGGGGTTCTCCGGTCCAGCAGGCAGAGGGGTTCTCCGGTCCAGCAGGCAGGGGGATTCTCTGGTCCAGCAGGTAGGGGGATTCTCTGGTCCAGCAGGCAGTGGGATTCTCTGGTCCAGCAGGTAGTGGGATTCTCTGGTCCAGCAGGTAGGGGGATTCTCTGGACAAGCAGGCAGGGGGATTCTCTGGTCCAGCAGGTAGGGGGATTCTCTGGCCCAGCAGGCAGCGGGGTTCTCCGGTCCAGCAGGCAGAGGGGTTCTCCGGTCCAGCAGGCAGAGGGGTTCTCCGGTCCACCAGGCAGGGGGATTCTCTGGTCCAGCAGGTAGGGGGATTCTCTGGTCCAGCAGGCAGTGGGATTCTCTGGTCCAGCAGGTAGGGGGATTCTCTGGTCCAGCAGGTAGGGGGATTCTCTGGTCCAGCAGGCAGGGGGATTCTCTGGTCCAGCAGGTAGGGGGATTCTCTGGCCCAGCAGGCAGCGGGGTTCTCCGGTCCAGCAGGCAGAGGGGTTCTCCGGTCCAGCAGGCAGCGGGGTTCTCTGGTCCAACAGGCAGGGGGATTCTCTGGTCCAGCAGGTAGGGGGATTCTCTGGTCCAGCAGGCAGGGGGATTCTCTGGTCCAGCAGGCAGGGGGATTCTCTGGTCCAGCAGGCAGGGGGATTCTCTGTTTCAGCAGGCGGGGGGATTCTCTGACCCAGGAGGCAGCGGGGTTCTCCGGGCGGGCAGGTGGATTCTGGTCTAGCAGGCAGGGGTATTCCCTGGTCCAGCAGGCAGGGGGATTCTCTGGTCCAGCAGGCAGGGGTATTCTCTGGTCCAGCAGGCAGGGGGATTCTCTGGTCCAGCAGGCAGGGGGATTCTCTGGTCCAGCAGGTAGGGGGATTCTCTGGTCCAGCAGGCAGGGGGATTCTCTGTTTCAGCAGGCAGGGGGATTCTCTGGTCCAGCAGGCAGGGGGATTTTCTGGTCCAGCAGGCAGGGGGAATTCTCTGGTCCAGCAGGCAGGGGGATTCTCTGGTCCAGCAGGCAGGGGGATTCTCTGGTCCGGCAGGCAGGGGGATTCTCTGGTCCGGCAGGCAGGGGGATTCTCTGGTCCAGCAGGTAGGGGGATTCTCTGGTCCAGCAGGTAGGGGGATTCTCTGGTCCAGCAGGCAGGGGGATTCTCTGTTTCAGCAGGCGGGGGGATTCTCTGACCAAGGAGGCAGCGGGGTTCTCCGGGCGGGCAGGTGGATTCTGGTCTAGCAGGCAGGGGTATTCGCTGGTCCAGCAGGCAGGGGTATTCTCTGGTCCAGCAGGCAGGGGGATTCTCTGTTTCAGCAGGCAGGGGGATTCTCTGGTCCAGCAGGTAGGGGGATTCTCTAGTCCAGCAGGCAGTGGGATTCTCTGTTTCAGCAGGCAGGGGGATTCTCTGGTCCAGCAGGCAGGGGGATTTTCTGGTCCAGCAGGCAGGGGGAATTCTCTGGTCCAGCAGGCAGGGGGATTCTCTGGTCCAGCAGGCAGGGGGATTCTCTGGTCCGGCAGGCAGGGGGATTCTCTGGTCCAGCAGGCAGGGGGATTCTCTGGTCCAGCAGGCAGGGGGATTCTCTGTTTCAGCAGGCAGGGGGATTCTCTGGTCCAGCAGGTAGGGGGATTCTCTAGTCCAGCAGGCAGTGGGATTCTCTGTTTCAGCAGGCAGGGGGATTCTCTGGTCCAGCAGGCAGGGGGATTTTCTGGTCCAGCAGGCAGGGGGAATTCTCTGGTCCAGCAGGCAGGGGGATTCTCTGGTCCAGCAGGCAGGGGGATTCTCTGGTCCAGCAGGCAGGGAGATTCTCTGGTCCAGCAGGCAGGGGGATTTTCTGTTCCAGCAGACAGGGGGATTCTCTAGTCCAGCAGGCAGGGAGGTCTCTAGTCCAGCAGGCAGGGGGGTTCTCTGGTCCAACAGGCAGCAGGATTCTCTGGTCCAGCAGGCAGGGGGATTTTCTGTTCCAGCAGGCAGGGGGATTCTCTAGTCCAGCAGGCAGGGGGACTCTCTGGTCTGACAGGCAGGGGGATTCTCTGGTCCGACAGGCAGGGAGATGCTCTAGTCCAGCAGGCAGGGGGATTCTCTGGTCCAGCAGGCAGGGGGATTCTGGTCCAGCAGGCAGGGGGATTCTCTGGTCCAGCAGGCAGGGGGATTCTGGTCCAGCAGGCAGGGGGATTCTCATGTTCAGCAGGCAGGGGGACTCTCTGGTCCAGCAGGCAGGGGGATTCTCTGATCCAGCAGGCAGGGGGATTCTCTGGTCCGACAGGCAGGGGGATTCTCTGGTCCGACAGGCAGGGAGATGCACTAGTCTGGCAGGCAGGGGGATTCTCTGGTCCAGCAGGCAGGGGGATTCTGGTCCAGCAGGCAGGGGGATTCTCTGGTCCAGCAGGCAGGGGGATTCTCTGGTCCAGCAGGCAGGGGGATTCCCTGGTCCAGCAGGCAGGGGGATTCTCTGGTCCAGCAGGCAGGGGGATTCTCTGGTCCAGCAGGCAGGGGGATTCTCTGGTCCAGCAGGCAGGGGGGTTCTCTGGTCCGGCAGACAGGGGGATTCTCCGGTCCAGCAGGCAGGGGGATTCTGGTCCAGCGGGCAGGGGGATTCTCTGTTCCAGCGGGCAGGGGGATTCTGGTCTAGCAGGCAGAGGTATTCTCTGGGCCAGCAGGCAGGGGGATTCTCTGGTCCAGCAGGCAGGGGAATTCTCTGGTCCAGCAGGCAGGGGAATTCTCTGGTCTGGCAGGCTGGGGGATTCTCTGTTCCGGCAGGCAGGGGGATTCTCTGTTCCAGCAGGCAGGGGGATTCTCTGCTCCAGCAGGCAGGGGGATTCTCTGGTCTAGCTGGCAGGGGGATTCTGGTCCAGCAGGCAGGGGGATTCTCTGTTCCGGCAGGCAGGGGGATTCTCTGTTCCAGCAGGCAGGGGGATTCTCTGCTCCAGCAGGCAGGGGGATTCTCTGGTCTAGCTGGCAGGGGGATTCTGGTCCAGCAGGCAGGGGGATTCTGGTCCAGCAGGCATTGGGATTCTCTGGTCCGACAGGCAGGGGGATTCTCTGGTCCGACAGGCAGGGAGATGCTCTAGTCCAGCAGGCAGGGGGATTCTCTGGTCCAGCAGGCAGGGGGATTCTGGTCCAGCAGGCAGGGGGATTCTCTGGTCCAGCAGGCAGGGGGATTCTGGTCCAGCAGGCAGGGGGATTCTCTGGTTCAGCAGGCAGGGGGACTCTCTGGTCCAGCAGGCAGGGGGATTCTCTGATCCAGCAGGCAGGGGGATTCTCTGGTCCGACAGGCAGGGGGATTCTCTGGTCCGACAGGCAGGGAGATGCTCTAGTCTGGTAGGCAGGGGGATTCTCTGGTCCAGCAGGCAGGGGGATTCTGGTCCAGCAGGCAGGGGGATTCTCTGGTCCAGCAGGCAGGGGGATTCTCTGGTCCAGCAGGCAGGGGGATTCCCTGGTCCAGCAGGCAGGGGGATTCTCTGGTCCAGCAGGCAGGGGGATTCTCTGGTCCAGCAGGCAGGGGGATTCTCTGGTCCAGCAGGCAGGGGGGTTCTCTGGTCCGGCAGACAGGGGGATTCTCCGGTCCAGCAGGCAGGGGGATTCTGGTCCAGCAGACAGGGGGATTCTCCGGTCCAGCAGGCAGGGGGGTTCTCTGGTCCGGCAGACAGGGGGATTCTCCGGTCCAGCAGGCAGGGGGATTCTCTGTTCTAGCGGGCAGGGGGATTCTGGTCTAGCAGGCAGAGGTATTCTCTGGGCCAGCAGGCAGGGGGATTCTCTGGTCCAGCAGGCAGGGGAATTCTCTGGTCCAGCAGGCAGGGGAATTCTCTGGTCTGGCAGGCTGGGGGATTCTCTGGTCCGGCAGGCTGGGGGATTCTCTGTTCCGGCAGGCAGGGGGATTCTCTGTTCCAGCAGGCAGGGGGATTCTCTGCTCCAGCAGGCAGGGGGATTCTCTGTTCCAGCAGGCAGGGGGATTCTCTGCTCCAGCAGGCAGGGGGATTCTCTGGTCTAGCTGGCAGGGGGATTCTGGTCCAGCAGGCAGGGGGATTCTGGTCCAGCAGGCATTGGGATTCTCTGGTCCAGCAGGCAGGGGGATTCTCTGGTCCAGCAGGCAGGGGGATTCTCTGGTCCAGCAGGCAGGGGGATTTTCTGTTCCAGCAGGCAGGGGGATTCTCTAGTCCAGCAGGCAGGGGGGTTCTCTGGTCCAACAGGCAGCGGGATTCTCTGGTCCAGCATGCAGTGGGATTTTCTGTTCCAGCAGGCAGGGGGATTCTCTAGTCCAGCAGGCAGGGGGATTCTCTGGTCCGACAGGCAGGGGGATTCTCTGGTCCGACAGGCAGGGAGATTCTCTAGTCCAGCAGGCAGAGGGATTCTCTGGTCCAGCAGGCAGGGGGATTCTCTGGTCCAGCAGGCAGGGGGATTCTCTGGTCCAGCAGGCAGGGGGATTCTCTGGTCCGACAGGCAGGGGGATTCTCTGGTCCGACAGGCAGGGGGATTCTCTGGTCCAGCAGGCAGGGGGATTCTCTGGTCCGACAGGCAGGGGGATTCTCTGGTCCAGCAGGCAGGGGGATTCTCTGGTCCAGCAGGCAGGGGGATTCTCTGGTCCAGCAGGCAGGCGGGTTCTCTGGTCTCGCTGGCAGCGCACCCCCGCCTGCAGGCTTCCCAGTGGCGACAGGTGATTTTAATGGGAATTTGTATTGATGTTGGCTGTAGCCACTTACTCAATCAATTATTCTGTGTCTTCGCTATGATGACAGAGGATTTTAAGGTGTTGCATCCACTCCCAGCTTTGGCTGTGGTTGTAAAATCTTCTATTTCATTTTTATTTCAACCAATCCTGCCACCCTGTGATATGGTGCCGATTCTGAGCCCGGGCTGGTCTCGCTGCTTTCAGAATTGGGCTTTTCTGACTTTTTTTGACAGCATTGAAGCTTTTTAAAATAGCCCTGTACTAGAACTGTGCTCACGCCTGCTAGGCCCTTTGACTCTCACTCTGTCGGTGTTCCATTGAACCTGCATGCGATCTTGCAGAATTCTCAGCTACATAGTGGAGTTTTCTCTTCTTCTGCACTGGAGTTTCTTACAGGGGTGAGATTCTCCAACCCCCCGCTGCGTCGGAGAATCGCCGGGGGCTGGCGTGAATCCCGCCCCCGCCGGTTGCCGAAGTCTCCGGCACCGGATATTCGGCGGGGGCGGGAACCGCGGCGCGCCGGTTGGCGGGCCCCCCCCGCTCGATTCTCCGGCCCGGATAGGCCGAAGTCCCGCCGCTAAAATGCCTGTCCCGCCAGCGTAAATTAAACCACCTACCTTACCGGCGGGACAAGGCGGCACGGGCGGGCTCCGGGGTCCTGGGGGGGGTCGCGGGGCGATCTGGCCCCGGGGGGTGCCCCCACGGTGGCCTGGCCCGCGATCGGGGCCCACCGATTCGCGGGCGGGCCTGTGCCGTGGGGGCACTCTTTCCCTTCCGCCTTCACCACGGTCTCCACCATGGTGGAGGCGGAAGAGACTCCCTCCACTGCACATGCGCGGGAATGCCGTCAGCGGCCGCTGATGCTCCCGCGCATGCGCCGCCCGGAGATGTCATTTCCGCGCCAGCAGGCGGGGCACCAAAGGCCTTTTCCGCCAGCTGGCGGGGCGGAAATTCGTCCGGCGCCGACCTAGCCCCTTAAGATTGGGGCTCGGCCCCCAAAGATGCGGAGCATTCCGCACCTTTGGGGCGGCGTGATGCCCGTCTGATTTGCGCCGTTTTGGGTGCCAGTCGGCAGACATCGCACCGTTTCCGGAGAATTTCGCGCATGGTTAGAATAGGGACAGGAATGGTTGTTCAAAGTTCCGGGGAAGATGTTTCAGTAAGAGTAGGGAAGGTGGTAAAAGAGGTGGAAGAGTAGCATTGTTAATCAAGGATCGTTTAACAGCTGCAGAAAGGCAGCTCGAGGGGGATCTACCTACTGAGGTAATATGGGCTGAAGTTAGAAATAGGAAAGGAGCGGTCACATTGTTAGGAGTTTTCCATAGGCCCCCAAATAATAATAGAGATGTGGAGGAAGAAATTTCAAAACAGATTATGGATAAGTGTGGAGTTCTGAGGGTAGTTGTCATTGGTGACTTTAACTTTCCAAATATTGATTGGAACCTCTATAGGTCGAACAGTTCGGATGGGGCAGTTTTTGTACAGCGTGTGCAGGAGGGTTTCCTGACACAATATGTGGATAGGCCGACAAGATTTGGGGCCACATTAGATTTGGTACTGGATAATTAACCGGACCAAGTGTTAGATTTGTTTGTGGGAGAGCACTTTGGAGATAGTGACCACAATTCGGTGTCTTTCACAATTGCAATGGAGAGGGATAGGGCCATACGGCAGGGCTAGGTTTATAATTGGGGGGTGCAATGTGATGCGATTAGGCAAGAATTAGGGAGCATAAGATGGGAACAGAAACTATCAGGGAAAGGCACAAATGAAAAGTGGAGCTTGTTCAAGGAACAAATACTGCGTGTCCTTGATAGGTATGTCCCTGTCAGGCAGGGAGGAAATGGCCATGTGAGGGAACCATGTTTCACAAAAGAGGTTGAATGTCTTGTCAAGAGGAAAAAGGAAGCGTATGTAAGAATGAGAAAACAAGGTTCACTTGGGTCGCTTGAGGGTTACAAGGTAGCAAGGAATGAGCTTAAAAAAAGGGCTTAGGAGAGCTAGGAGGGGGCATGAGAAGTCCTTGGCGGGTCGGATCAAGGAAAACCCCAAGGCTTTTTACTCTTATGTGAGAAATAAAAGAATGACCAGGGTGAGGTTAGGGCCAGTCAAGGACAGTAGTGGGAACTTGTGCATGGAGTCAGAAGAGATAGGAGAGGTGTTGAATGAATACTTTTCTTCAGTGTTCACCAAGGAGAGGGTCTATGTTTTTGAGGATGAGAGTGTGATACAGGCGGGTAGGCTGGAGGAGGTAGATGTTCTGAGGAAGGATGTATTAGCAATCTTGAAAAACCTTAGGGTCGACAAGTCCCCTGGGCCAGATGGGATATATCCTAGGATTCTTTGGGCGGCAAAGGATGAGATTGCAGAGCCTTTGGCTTTGATCTTTGGGTCCTCACTGTCCACGGGGATAGTGCCAGAGGACTGGAGAGTGGTGAATGTTGTTCTTCTGTTCAAGAAAGGGAATAGGAATGACCCTGGTGATTATAGGCCGGTTAGTCTTACTTCGGTGGTTGGTAAGTTAATGGAAAAGATCCTGAAGGATAGGATTTATGACCATTTGGAAAAATGCAGCTTAATCCTGGATAGTCAACACGGATCTTGCCTCACAAATTTGATTGAATTCTTTGAGGAGGTTACTAGGTGTGTAGATGAAGGTAGAGCAGTTGATGTCGTATACATGGATTTTAGTAAGCCATTTGAGGTGTGGGATAGAGGGAATCTGGCTCTTGAGTTTAAGAACCGTGGGTTATGCTGCAACTGTACAGGACCCTGGTGAGGCCACATTTGGAGTATTGTGTGCATTTCTGGTCACCTCACCATAGGAAGGATGTGGAAGCATTGGAAAGGGTGCAAAGGAGATTGACCAGGATGTGGCCTGGTTTGGAGGATAGGTCTTATGAGGAAAAGTTGAGGGAGCTAGGGCTTTTCTCTTTGGAGCGGAGGAGGATGAAAGGCGACTTAATAGAGGTTTATAAGGTGATGAGGGAGATAGATAGAGTGGACGTTCAGAGACTATTTCCTCGGGTGGATGTAGCTGTTGCAAGAGGGCATAACTATAAGGTTCAGGGTGGGAGATATAGGAGGGATGTCCGAGGTAGGTTCTTTACTCAGAGAGTGGTTAGGACTGCCTGCTGTGATAGTGGAGTCGGACACTTTAGGAACCTTCAAGCGGTTATTGGATAGGCACATGGAGCACACCAGAATGACAGGGAGTGGGATAGCTTGATCTTGGTTTCGGACAAAGCTCGGCACAACATCGAGGGCCAAAGGGCCTGTTCTGTGCTGTACTGTTCTATGTAAGGGCTGGATTCTCCGACCCCCTGCCTGGTCGGAGAATCGGCGGGGGGGCGCCGTGAATTCTGCCCCGCCGCTCCGATGCCGGCTGCCGAATTCTCCGGCGCCAGTTTTTTGGCGGGGGTGGGGATCACGTCGCGCCGGTCAGGGACCGTTGGCAGTGGCCCCCCCTGGCGATTCTCCGGGCCCGAATGAGCCGAGCGGCCGCCCGTTTCCGGCCGGTCCCGCCGGCGTGAAATACACAAGGTCCATACCGGCGGGACCTGGCTCTGAGGGTGGTTAGCGGGGTCCTCCGGCGGGCGCGTGGGGATCCGGCCAGGGGGGGCCTCCACAGTGGGGGCACTCTTTCCCTCCTCACCGGCCTATGTAAAGCTCCGCCATGGCCGGCACGGAGAAGAAACCCCCTGCGCATGCGCAGGGATCATGCCAGCGGTTCTGCGCATGCGCCAGAACATGCTGGCGCTCCTGCGCATGCTTCAACTCACGCCGGTTGGCGCGGCGCCAACCACTCCAGCGCCGGCCAAGCTCCAGAGGTGCAGAGGTTTCCGCACCTTCCGGGCGGCCCGACGCCGGAGTGGTTCATGCCACTCTTTGGCGCCGGTACGGCCCGCCCGCCGGTTGGAGGAGAATCCCGGCCTAAGAGTTTATAGATAATGCACAATTATGTAAATATATGCAGGGTATAGCCCAAGCTATGAGCTAACTCCATGCTTGCTTCTGCACAGGTCTCTGTCCAGTCTACAGATGACCCTGGTCTCAGGTTATGTATCTCTTTATATCACAGTGTGGGTGGTACTGTTTCCCAGTCCCACATTTATACTTGGCATGCCAGATATCCTCATGTTGCCCCAGAGGAAAAGAAGTTCTCCTCATCTCTGCCTTCAATGGGAGACCAGGGACGAAATTCTCCGGTATCGGCACGATGCTGGTGAAGCACCACATGATCTATAGTGATGGGGCTTTTAGTTCTCCATCCTGTACTGTAAGAGCAACATCTCCAAATAAACCCTGCACCGTGTTTTCAAGGAACCTGGAGCGTAGCACCTCAATTTGTTTCTCTTTGCAGCAACTAGAGAAATATAACAGGGACCTTTTATTTTTAAATGACAAAATGGCAAACGTGACAAATTGATGCAACTGGAAAAGATTGGGGCCCACAACTTTCATTTAGGTTGATTTCTTCTCGCTATGCTTTTGCCTACATTCAAGAAAAGGCAATGTTGGAATTTTGAAAAGCAAGTACAGTGACAACCAAATACCTGCCCTGCACCTCAGCTTGATTGTAATTGGACATGCATCGTAAAGACAGGCAGAATGTTTTCTCAGGGCTTAGCATTAATTTAATGCAATATGGTGAGATACTGGCTGGAGTTAGTTGAACAGCTTTCTAAAGATTAACCGTTTCTCTCATTTGACCTACCTTTTTTGGCACTTTGAAACCGTCACCACCTGCCAAACAGTCAGCATCCTCTTGTTGTAGGAAGGTGTGCTTTTCAGCAGCACTTGCAGAAGAATCTCCAAATCAGCATCTGGATGTAGGTATACAGTGATTTTGGTCAGTCATTCCCAATTTCCTGTACAATAAGCATACACCCACCCCTTTAGACAGCAGCTGCAGCGTTTTGACCCACAAACTGTGCCCTATTTCCCATGACCTCCCCTATCTGGTTAGAAAACAAAGTGTACACGAAGTAAAACCAGCACAATTATTCTGATTGCTAAATATGTACAGGAGGCCTGAGGTTATGTTGCGGGGTTAATAATTACAAAATAAAGAAATCTGGAAATGAATAGCTGGGGCGAAATTCTCCGGAAACGGCGCGATGTCCGCCGACTGGCGCCCAAAACGGCGCCAGACGGGCATCGCGCCGCCGCAAAGGTGCGGAATGCTCTGCATCTTTGGGGGCCGAGCCCCAACGTTGAGGGGCTAGGCCGACCCCGGAGGGATTTCCGCCCCGCCAGCTGGCGGAAACGGCCTTTGTTGCCCCGCCAGCTGGCGTGGAAATGACATCTCTGGGCGGCGCATGCGCGGGAGCGTCAGCGGCCGCTGACAGTTTCCCATGCATGCGCAGTGGAGTCTCTTCCACCTCCGCCATGGTGGAGACCGTGGCAGAGGCGGAAGGGAAAGAGTGCCTCCACGGCACAGGCCCGCCCGCGGATCGGTGGGCCCCGATCGCGGGCCAGGCCACCGTGGGGGCACCCCCCCTGGGCCAGATCGCCCCGCGCCCCCCCCTAGGACTCCGGAGCCCGCCCGCGCCCCCTTGTCCCGCCGGTAAGGTAGGTGGTTTAACTTACAGCGGCGGGACTTCGGCCCATCCGGGCCGGAGAATCAAGCGTGGCCCGATTCCCACCCCCGCGGAATATCCGGTACCGGAGACTTCGGCAACCGGCGGGGGCGGGATTAACGGCGGCCAACGGCCATTCTCCGACCCGCTGGGGGATTCTTGTTAAATGTCTGTGAACATATATCCAAGGATGAAGTGAGTTCTGAACATTAGGTCTGAAGTGGCATTCATCAGCGAAATGAAAGGCATGATTTTGAAATTTAGCACAGCACAGCTAGATGTAAACAATAAAAAGGTGCTTTCACACACAGAAAATTCTGCGCTTATAACCTATTAAAAAATAGGAAGAGAGCAGGTTGAAAATTTGTGAATGAGAATAAGCACTTTTCGTAACATTGGTGCAACAGCATTGTTATCACAATGTGAAACAGGTAGCAAGGGGGGTGTCAGGAAAACATGCTACACGCTGAGTATTTTTTATTCTGGCTTGTGCAGGAAAAAGGGCCATTTCGCGGCTGTGTGCCGGTCCCGGGAGGTCGCCGCGATCCCCGGCGAACAAGGATTCCTGCGCGCTTCTAACGCTCCCCAACCCCCCCAGCGCCCCATGTACGACCCGCAGGCGCAACCAGTTTGGGTCCCGGCCACCGCTGTCCAGCGCCCCATGTACGACCCGCAGGCGCAACCAGTTTGGGTCCCGACTACCGCTGTCCCCGGAGAACAAGGCGATCTGCGCGTTTCTGACGCTCCCCAACCCCCCCCAGCGCCCCATGTGCGACCCGCAGGTGCCGCCATTTTGGGTCCCGGCCACCACGCGGGGAGGAGGGGCGCCGCCATCTTGGGATCCCCCAGACCTGTGCGACGCATGGGGACGGCCATTTTGTCCACCCCCGCCGCCACCTTGTGACCCCCCAGCCATGTGCGATGCATGGGGGCGGCCATTTTGTTCACCCCCGCCGCCATCTTGGACGGCAACAACGGACCCCAGTGTCGACGGCTCCACAGGGTTCGAGGAAGAAGCTCAAACACTACGATCACGTCTGGCCTCAATGACGCTGGACCAAGCACGGCCCCGGACGCTCCAGACGACGACAACAACGGTGCTGATAAACGGGCACGAGATACCATGCCTGGTCGACTCCGGGAGCACGGAAAGCTTCATCCACCCCGACACGGTAAGACGCTGTTTTTTGACCATCCGTCCCAGTGCGCAAAAGATTTCCCTAGCTGCAGGATCCCACTCCGTACAGATTAAAGGCTTCTGCATAGTGACCCTAACGGTGCAAGGGAGGGAGTTTAAAAACTGCAGGCTCTACGTCCTTCCCCAACTCTGCGCGCCCACATTACTGGGATTAGATTTCCAGTGCAACCTGCAGAGCCTAACGTTTCAATTCGGCGGCCCAATACCCCCACTCACTATCTGCGGCCTCGCAACCCTCAAGGTTGAGCCCCCATCCTTGTTTGCAAACCTCACCCCGGATTGCAAACCCGTCGCCACTAGGAGCAGACGGTACAGCGCCCAGGACCGGACATTCATTCGGTCCGAAGTCCAGCGGCTACTGAAGGAAGGCATAATCCAGGCCAGCAACAGTCCCTGGAGAGCACAGGTGGTAGTAGTAAAGACAGGGGAGAAGCAAAGGATGGTCATAGACTATAGCCAGACCATCAACAGGTACACACAACTAGATGTGTACCCTCTCCCCCGCATATCCGACATGGTCAATCGGATTGCCCAATATAAGGTCTTCTCCACTGTGGACCTCAAGTCCGCCTACCATCAGCTCCCCATCCGCCCAAGTGACCGCAAGTACACAGCCTTCGAGGCAGACGGGCGATTATATCACTTCCTAAGGGTCCCATTTGGCGTCACAAACGGGGTCTCGGTCTTCCAACGAGAGATGGACCGAATGGTTGATCAACACGGGTTGCAGGCCACGTTCCCGTACCTCGACAACGTGACCATCTGCGGCCACGATCAGCAGGACCACGACGCCATCCTCCAAAAATTCCTCCAGACCGCTAAAGCCTTGAACCTCACATACAACGAGGACAAGTGCGTGTTTAGCACAAACCGGCTAGCCATCTTGGGATATGTAGTGCGCAATGGGATAATAGGCCCCGACCCCGAACGCATGCGCCCCGTCATGGAATTTCCCCTCCCGCACTGCTCAAAAGCCCTAAAACGCTGCCTGGAGTTTTTTTCATATTACGCCCAGTGGGTCCCCCAGTACGCAGACAAGGCCCGCCCCCTAATACAGACCACGACCTTCCCTCTGTCGACAGAGGCTTGCCAGGCCTCCAGCCGCATCAAAGCGGACATCGCAAAGGCCACGATGCGCGCCATCGACGAGTCCCTCCCCTTCCAGGTCGAGAGCGACGCCTCTGATGTAGCTCTAGCGGCCACCCTTAACCAAGCGGGCAGACCCGTGGCCTTTTTCTCCCGAACCCTCCACGCCTCAGAAATCCGCCACTCCTCAGTGGAAAAGGAAGCCCAAGCCATAGTGGAAGCTGTGCGACATTGGAGGCATTACCCTGGCCGGCAGGAGATTCACTCTCCTCACCGACCAATGGTCGGTAGCCTTCATGTTCGATAATGCACAGCGGGGCAAAATTAAAAATGACAAGATCTTAAGGTGGAGGATCGAGCTCTCCACGTTCAACTATGAGATCATGTACCGTCCCGGAAAGCTGAACGAGCCGTCCGACGCCCTATCCCGCGGCACATGTGCCAACGCACAAATTAACCGCCTCCAAACCCTCCACGAGGACCTCTGCCACCCGGGGGTCACTCGGTTCTACCACTTCATAAAGTCCCGCAACCTCCCCTACTCTGTGGAGGAGGTCGGTACAGTCACAAGGAACTGCCACATCTGCGCAGAGTGCAAACCGCACTTTTTCAGGCCAGATAGAGCGCACCTGATCAAGGCTTCCCGTCCCTTTGAACGCCTTGGTCTGGATTTCAAAGGGCCCCTCCCCTCCACCGACCGCAACATATACTTCCTGAACGTGGTGGACGAGTACTCCCGTTTCCCCTTCGCCATCCCCTGCCCTGACATGACAGCGGCCACAGTCATTAAAGCCCTTAACACCATATTCACACTGTTCGGTTGCCCCGCATACGTCCACAGCGACAGGGGGTCCTCCTTTATGAGTGACGAGCTGCGCCAGTTCCTGCTCAGCAACGGTATAGCCTCGAGCAGGACGACCAGCTACAACCCCCGGGGGAACGGGCAAGTAGAGAGGGAGAACGGCACGGTCTGGAAGACCGTCCTACTGGCCCTACGGTCCAGGGACCTCCCAGTTTCATGGTGGCAGGAGGTCCTCCCGGACGCTCTCCACTCCATCCGGTCGCTACTGTGTACTAGCACTAACCAAACGCCTCATGAGCGCCTCCTTGTCTTTTCCAGGGAGTCCTCCTCTGGAACGTCGCTGCCGACCTGGCTGGCGGTCCCAGGACCCATCCTGCTCCGAAAACATGTGCGGGCGCACAAGTCGGACCCATTCGTCGAGAGGGTTTGCCTCCTCCACGCGAATCCGCAGTACGCTTACGTGGAGTACCCCGACGGCCGACAGGACACGGTCTCCCTGCGAGATCTGGCGCCCGCCGGCAACACACACACACCCCCGACACCAATCACCCCCTCCCTGCCACCAGCGCACCCCGCGAGCGCCCCCTTCCCGGGGGGATCGGTCCTCCTCCCAGGTCCGACCAGAAGTGAAGCGGAAGCAGAAACCGTAAGGCTCCCGAAGACGACAACACGGGAACAAGCACCACCACCGGGGCCGAGGCGATCGACGAGGACGACCAGACCGCCTGACCGACTTGTGGCATCAATGTAACACTACTATATTGTGGACTGTAACGAGGACGTTTTCCTTTTCCCCCTTTTACTGTAAATAGTTCAAACCAAAAAAAAAAAACCTCTGTACATGCAAAAGTTTTCCTCCCAGGACCAGCCTTGTAAACCCTTACCACCATACGAAGCACCACCCCGCCGGGTTCATTTTTAACAAGGGGTGAATGTGGTAGTATGCATTAGGGGTCATGTGGGACTGTGAAGCCGTGATGTCATTGGCTGACAGATCCTGGGTCCTGGTTGGCTGTTGACCTCTAGCTCCGCCCTGAAGGCGGAGTATAAGAACCTGGAGTTCTCCCCCGCAGGCCAGTCAGCTACTGAACTGCGGGGAACAAGTCACACTTAATAAAGCCTCATCGACTTCATCTCTATTCGTCTCTCGTGAGTCTTTGTGCGCTACATGTAGTTACATTGTATATGTTGTGTTGCCCTATTATGTATTTTCTTTTATTCCCTTTTCTTCTCATGTACTTAATGATCTGTTGAGCTGCTCGCAGAAAAATACTTTTCACTGTACCTCGGTACACGTGACAATAAACAAATCCAATGCAATCCCGCACCACCTGTATCCCTAAGTATCTGAAACTGTCCCCTACTAACCAAAATGGCAGCCCCCTCAGCCGACCCTCCTGGCCCCTCACCTGGTCTACAAACAACTCACCCTTTGCCATGTTCAGTTTATACCTCGAGAACTGGCCGACGCACCCCTCCCCTCCCCCCGTACCCCGTACCAGCCCCTTCCAACACCTTGAAGCTCTCAGGGAAATTGCCAGCGGCTCTATTGCTAGCGCAAACAGCAGTGGGGAGAGGGAGCCTTGTCCCTCGGTACAGTCTAAAATAGTCAGACGTCGTCCTATTCGTCCTTACACTAGCCTCCGGAGCCTGGTACAGCAGCCTAACCCAGTCGATAAAGCCCTCCTCGAACCCAAATCGCCCCAACACCTCCCATAAACAGTCTAAACTCAACCCGGTCAAGAGCCTTTTCAGCATCCATTGGCACGACTACCTACCTCCCTACTCTCCGGGGGTATCATGATCACAGTTAGCAGCTTTCACCAGCTGCCTGCCCTTGACGAACCCGGTTTGGTCTTCCATAATAACGTCCGGCACACAGTCCTCAATCCTAGAAGCCAAAAGCTTGGCCAGTAATTTTGCATCTACATTGAGCAGAGAGATCGGCCTATAGGACCCACATGCCTCCGGGTCTTTGTCCCGTTTCAGTATCAGGGACATGGTGGGCTGTGACATCGTCGGGGGTGGAACCCCTCTGTCTCTTGCCTCATTAAAAACCGTAGCCAGCATGGCCCCACTATCTCAGAGAACTTTTTATAAAACTCCACCAGATACCCATCCGGCCCCGGGGCTTTACCCGATTGCATGGCCCTCAAGCCTTCCAATATTTCTTTGGTCCTAATCGAGGCCTCCAGCCCCACTTTTGGGAAGGACAGTCCATCCAAAAAGCGCCTCATCCCTTCTGGCCCCGCGGGGATTTACAGGTATAAAACTTACTGTAGACGTCCCTGCACACCTTGTTCAGCACAGCCGGATCTCCTCCCAGGTTCCCCCCCCCCCCCCCGACTACCTTCTCTAGTTCCCTGGCCGCCTCCCTCTTCCTCGGTTGCTGTGCCAGCATTCTACTGGCTTTCTCCCCGTGCTCGTAGATCGCGCCCCTCGCCTTCCTAAGCTACTCCACCACCTTACCTGTGGACAACACCCCAAACTCCGTCTGTAGCCTTCGTCATTCCCTTAATAGCTCTGCCCTCGGGATCTCCGCATATCCCCTGTCTATCTGTAAGATCTCCTTTAGCAGTCGGTCCGTTTCTACCCTGTCCGTCCTGTCCCTATGTGCTCGAATCGAGATCAGCTCCCCTCTCACCACTGCTTCAGCGCCTCCCAGAGCACTGCAGCTGAGACTTCCCGTGTCATTGACATGCAGGTAGTTTTGCATACATTTCCTCAACCTCTCACACACCGCCTCGTCCACCAACAGAGCCTCCATTGTGGGCGCTGAAAGCTTTCCTTACAGACCTGCAGATCAACCCAATGTGGAGCATGGTCCGAAATAGCAATCGCCGAATACTCTACGTCTGTCACCCATGCCAACAAATCCCTGCTCATGATGAAAAAATCAATTTGGGAATACACCTTATGAACATGTGAATAGAACGAAAACTCCTTCCCCATTGGCCGACTAACCCTCCCTGGGTCAAACCCCCCCCCATTTGCTCCATGAACCCCCTCAATTCCTTTGCCATTGCCTGCACCTTACCGGTTTTTGAACACGACCAGTCCAGGTCAAGGACTGTGTTAAAATCACCTCCCATAATCAGCCTGTGCGAGTCTAGGTCAGATATCTTCCCCAGCAGTCTCTTAATAAAATCCACATTGTCTCAATTTGGGGCATATACATTGACCAAAACTACCCTCACCCCCTCGAGCTTGCCACTCACCATGACAAATCTACCTCCCCCATCCGAAATAGTGCTACCCACCTCGAATTGCACCCGTTTGTTAACCAAAATCGCGATCCTTCTGGTCTTATTATCCAGCCCCGAGTGAAATACCTGGCTAATCCAGCCCTTCGTTAATCTGACCTGGTCAGCTACTTTCAGATGAGTCTCCTGTAGCATAATTATGTCCGCTTTCAGCGCCCTCAGATGCGCGAACACACGTGCCCTCTTTACCGGCCCGTTTAACCCTCTAACATCCCAGGTGATCAGCCTGGTTGGGGGGCACCGTGCCCCCCCCCTTCGCCGATCAGCCATCTTCTTTCTTGGGCCCGCCCCTAGCCCCTGTGCCGCACCTCCCCTGGCCCGCCTTCTGACAATCCCCACCTCCAACCTTCTCCATGTTACTTAATCCAAGTCCCTCCGTCAGCAGATCAACTACCCCCTTCCCCCCACTAGCAACAACACCCTGTAACCTAACCCCTGCCATAATCTAGCAATATGCACACCTCCCACCTGGCTTCCATAGACCAGCTCACCCAGCTAGCCTGGTGACTCTTGACTCCGGCGCCAACACGTCTCCCACCTATTGTTCCCTCTGACCCATCTCCCCCCCCCCCCGCCCGCCCATTGACACCACTTCCCCAAACCAGCCATCCTCGAGCAATTGCTCTGAAAAGAAAACAAGAAACAAAGAAAGCACGGACACTGGTGCAAGTCAAGTAATACAAAGTAAGTAATAGGCACTTCCAACCACCCCCATCAGAAAACAAAAAGCCCCCAGAACCAATAACCTTAACTTCCCGTTTCACCAACAATAACTTGAATACAGAAGAAAAAAAAAGAAACAAGAAAAACATAAAAACATCACTCAATAACTTTTTAACTTAAGTCCAAAAGTCCTCAGTTCGGTACCAGCCCTTCTCTCTTGGCAAAGTCCATCGCGTCCTCGGGTTCCTCAAAATAATAGTGCTGTCCCTCGTGCGTGACCCAAAGGCACGCCAGGTATAGCAGCCCAAACATCACCTGCTTCTTAAACAAAATCTCTTTGACTTGCCTGTAGCCTGCCCTCCTTCTGGCCACCTCCACGCTCAGGTCCTGGTAGATGCACAAGACACTATTGTTCCAATTGCAGCTCCGCGTGCGCTTGGCCCACTGAAGCACCCGCTCCTTGTCTAGGAAACTGTTGCTCTTATTAGCCTTAGTTTTATTAGCTCTAATTCTGTCACCTTTGCTCACAAGTTTCCAGGTATCTTTCTGATACCGCCACGTGGTTCAAGCTCAAGTAATGATTAATAATGCAGCACACCGCTTAGTAAATGTTAAAACAATGATCATTTATTATATACAGCAATAAATACTTATACAGTAATACTACCTCTAGACTATTACCTACCACTAAAGGCCAAAACTTAACTTTGGTGATGGCCCACCAGGTCAGGGAAACGAATGTCTTATCGAATTGGGTATGGCCTGCGGGATTCAAAAAGGCTGGTACGGGTCGATAGTCTGCAACACCTATCTGGTAGCGATCGCTGGAGTAAGACTTACTTGTTCTTTCGTCGAAGGGTCTCGAAGGTTGCGAGTAGGAGAAGAAGGGTCGATCTGAACTTGGCCCCTGTCTTTATAATTCCCAGGGCCTTCACGCCTCTCGGGGCGGACCTTGACCCTGGTCCCAAGTGATTGGACTTGGTCCCAATCACTGGGTTCGATATGCTCCAATAATGGGGCGATTCCTTCATCGGGGGTGGTCGTTCACCTTTCTTTGTCTCGGCCACTGCTGGCGCCGAGAGGTCTGGATCGGCTTTCAATTGCTAATTTGTAGCAATTGTTCCCGGGGATAGCCAATTAAACTGCAGATGGCTGGGTTGATGTGCTGCTAATGGTTGCAGGTATCAGTCTGGGCTGACTTCCCCAGAGCCGAATACACCGTTGTGTCTGCAGCTGTCCGTTTGTACCCTGTTGGCTGATTTTCCCATCAGCCTTTTCAGTTCGCCATTTTACATCGGTGTTTGGCCAAATTAATCGGGAATCAGCCATTTTAGGTGGCTACATACCCTCCTTGTGATCCTAACGCGAAGCGTGAAGGATCACATAAATTTGTTCTTTTCGTTCCCTGACTAGGGGGACACCTCCTACATGGCCACTGCTCTGACCCTAGCTATGCACAAAAATGTTTTACCGAAACAATTCTAAGGGCGCTATGTCAGGCAGGGGCATGCATTTACAAAATAAAAAACCTTGGAACCTCTAATTTTACCTAAATACACTATACTCACTAAACATTGCATTATCCTATCTTCCTAAAACATACAACAACAATCATAACATTTAATATACTCTTTCCTGGCTTGGCAGTCAAGCTCAGGATCATACATTTTTTTGTTCATGAAAAGTTTTGTACATCTTTTATTTACAGAAAAAACGCAAGTGCATGTTCTTTATTATTGTGTTATAGGTCGCGGGGGTCGGGGGTCTGGTCATAACCCAATATAGGGGATCGGATCCGATATACCGGGGTTCGAGCGCGGTACGCTCTCCTTCTCCATTTGCGGAGGTGCATAGTCTGCACTACACAGCAGAGTATCGCCAAAGCTAACAGTGCTTCAATTACGTAGGACAGGGAGTACCAGGTTATGAACCTGGCACACCAGGAAGATGCAGTGTCGCTGGTGACTGGGCTTTGGGTACTGCGGGGCAGTGAAACATTAACGGCAGGGAGGTTTGAAGTAATGGGGTCCGCGTTCCCGCGCAACCAAATGTTCATAAAAAAGATGTTGAGCACGATGAAAGAAGTCCTCATGGATGTCCTGGCTGTCCTCTTTCCTTTTCCTTCTTGTGTTCTTTTGTTTTCTCCAGTCCTGGAGCCTCTGGAGTTCTGTGAAAACAAGCATAGTATCTGTAACTACCTTGGTTTAATATCCAGTGTGTTAGTGTGTCTGTCCTTTGGGGCCAATTATACCCTTATAATTGGTCACTATATGTGACTCCCTCATTTTTTTTTCAAAACAAATGTGAGGACACGGCACACTTCCCAATGACGGACCAGTGCTTATTTACCATCCAAATGTTCCAGGATGTAAACGACATATGGCAGCAACCTAAAGGTCACCTAAACAAATAAAAACTTTTTTAAATGAAAAGTGCCAAATGGGCGTATGGGCCGCGACGGGTAAGATTTGGATGGAGTCCCCGGGTAGGACGGCTACCAATGCCGTATCTCCCCCACCCGAGCGTGTTTGACCAATGGGGGGGTCCCCAGGCAGGGCGGGTCTCACGCCGTTTCTCCACTGCCTGAGCAACCGACAAGAACGGGCAAAAATGTAGTCATCATGGTGAGGTTGCTATCGTGATTCTACCCTTGAATCAGAAGAGCAGTTACGATTGGGCATCTGGTGAGCAGATATCTGCTGAAGTGTCTGCAGACAAGCTAGTTCCACTGAACAAGCGCCTGGTCTGTTGACCAGGTATCTGCAGATAAGCTAGTTCCATTGAACAAGCGTCTGGTCTGTTGACCAGGTATCTGTAGACAAGTTGGTACCGCTGAACAAGCGTCTGGTGGGTCTCTGAGGGCAAGAGCTCAGAAGTTTCAGGTGAATGGGTGTGTGACAGTGAGAAAAATTCTCCTGTCGGACAAACAACATAAAACAAACGTACGAACAACATAAAACATCCTGCAGGTTCCATCAGGAAGGACAACACTTCTCCCAAGCGTTTCCTTTAAACATCATGTGGACACCTCAGTTCTCTGTTGCGAATAGGGTCGCGAAGGGGTTGGCGGCTTGGGAGTCAGACTCGAGGTCGTCCCCTTCTCCCGGGTGCCAAACTCTGGAATGAATTAGTGCTGAGAGGGCTGCGTGGTGTGAGTTGGGGTTGCTTTCGTCGTTGCGGACGAGTCTGTAGGAATTGTCGCAGTGCCAATGAGTTGTGTCGAGTTGTGTGGGGACAAAGTCGGGGTCGTCCATGTGGTTCGGTGGTCGGTGGTGGGATTTGTTTAGAAAAGTGATCACGAAGGGATCACTGGAGTCGAAATCGGAGTCGCTGGGTGTGGGTCCGGTTGTATGGGGATAATAGGGAGGCGTGCTGTGGCTATCGTCAGAGTCACAGTCGCTGTCTCTGCTGCTGCAGTCTGTGGGCGTTCCGGGGCGGAGTGTAGATTTTGGGGGTGGAGGCGAGGGCGAATCCGTGTCTGGGCTGGACGTGGTGGGGGTTGGTCTGGTTGCGTTGGCTGTGGGCGGGGTGTGGTATGCTGCGTCCAGCATGACGTGGTGGGCGTGGCTTAACTGTGCTCCATAAGCCTTTAACTACTTGATATGAAACCACGCAGTTTTACCATTTGGGTATTTTATTTTATATACCGATGGGCTTACTTTATCCGTAATGGAGTACGGACCCGAGTATTTTGGAGACAGGAATGTGCTGGGGTTATATACAGACAACATCACTTGTTGTCCTATATCATACTCCGTTGCATGCACTGCCTTATCAAAACAGGCCTTGCTCTGTTTCTTTTTGGTGCCCAATTTAACTGCGGCTGCTAACTGAGCCGTTTTTACATTAGCAACTAATTGCTCAACGGCTTTCTCGTGGGTGAGGGCCGTAACCTCAGGGCTGGTCAGGTCTAAACCTAATAAGTACTCTGTCCCTTTCATGGGGTGTCCGGTCATAAGAGTGTGTGGGGTGTAACCTGTGGAGGTGGAAACAGTGTTACGCAAAAACATCAGCACAAATGGGAGGACTGAGTCCCAAGTGGTGTTGTTCTGCTGGACCATTTTTCGGAGGGTGGTTTTTAGGGTCCGATTCATGCGCTCCACTATACCACTCAACTGTGGGTGGTACGCAATGTGACATTTTTGGGTTATGCCAAATATAGTGAGGACGTTCTGCATGACCCGTCCCGTAAAGTGAGAACCTTGGTCCGATTCAATACTGCAGGGGAGTCCCCATCTTGTACAGATGTGGTGGGTTAGGAGCTTGGCTGTGGTTTTCGCAGGGTTGGTGCGGGCTGGAAATGCTTCCACCCACTTTGTAAAAGTGTCTGTGACCACCAGAACATATTTATAGCCATTCCTGCAAGGGGGCAATGGACCTATAAAATCAATCTGGAGGTTAGTCCAGGGGCCGTTAACGGGTCGGGTGTGGCTGAGTTGGGCCTTTTTGGCATATCTATCGGGGTTGTTCTGCGCACAGATAAGGCAATTCTCAATGTAATGGCTTACATCTTCCTTGAGATTTGGCCACCAACAAAGCTGTTTGAGGTGGGCTGTGGTGGGATCGATTCCCTGGTGTCCATGACCATCATGGAATAAACAGATTAATTGGTTCCTATCCTGCTCAGGAACTACATAAAGGGTGTCCTTTAACATCACACCGTCATATGTGGTCAGTGTATTTCTGAACCTCTCGTAGGAGGCTGGAAACTTCCCTTTCACGATCTCAGTGAGAGAGCTATCCTGCTTCTGGGCCTCTACTAGATCTTCGATCCTAGTCTGCGTGACCTGAACTGCACTCACTGGCGCGCTCACTGGCGCGCTTTCGGGGGGTTTCCAGAAATACCCATGCCTGGATCCTGCCTTAGCCAGTGCGTCGGCTTTTACATTTCCAGGGGGGGAGGAACGATGGTGGCTGCGGACTTTAATAATGCCAAAAGTCCTGTTCTGGGCTTTTTGTAGAATATGGCAGAGTAATGGGGCTGAGGGGAGGGGTTGCCCATCCGCGGAAACAAATCCTCTTGTTTCCCACAGGGGCAGAAATTCTGTGAGGCTGTTGCAGACATATAGGCTGTCTGAATATATGTCTGCTGGGCTGGGGAAGGAATCTGGGTGCTCTACAATGTATGCGATGGCCGCAAGCTCTGCTGCCAGCGCGCCTAATTGTCCGGGGAGCTTTAATGCGATCTCCTCGAGGGCGCGTCCCTGTGCGTCCTCAACATAAATCCCGCAACCTGTTATGCGTTGCCCATCTAAGACTGTGGAAGATCCATCCACATAAATCTTAATGGGGGCACACGTGTCCGGGTGAGGGGGGCTCGGAGATGGATCTGCTAATTTTCTGGGGGGTGTTTTAGCTATAAAGGGGCCTGTATAATGGTGTGGAGAGATGATTTCACATTCATGGGGGGTTCCGGGGTACTGTAAATTGTCCGCTAAGTATGTGTGAGTCTTTGTCCGTTTTACTGTGATATCCCGTCCTTGCAAGAGAAAGGTCCACCTAGCTGCGTGTATTTGGCTGACGGTACCGTCCTTAAGTCGTCCGTCCAGTAAAAGTTGGGTGGGGGTGTGCTCGGTCAAGATGGTGATGGGGTTCAGTCCGGTAATGTAGGAAAAGTACTGGACTGCCCAGAAAACTGCGAGCAGGTGCCTCTTACAGGCTGAAAATTCCTGCTCCACAGCATCTAAAATCCGGGAGGCATAAGCCACGGGTCGTAACTGGTCGTGCCGTTCCTGCAGGAGCACGGCTGAAAGGGTGCGGTCTGTGGTCGCTACCTCTATGGCGTAACGGGAAAGTGGGTCTGGAACTTGTAGTGCTGGGGCGGCTATGAGTGCCTGTTTTAATGATTCCACAGCATCCGTGTGCTGCGGAAGCCATTCCCAGGGGGCTCCTTTCTTTAGGAGGTCTGAGAGGGGCGCTGCCTTGCTGGCGAAACCGTCGATGTGGTTTCGGCAGTAGCCAACCAGTCCTAAAAATGACCGGAGGGCTGAAACGTTCTGGGGAAGGGGCAATTTAGCGATCGAGTCAATTCTTTTGTGCTCGATCTCGTGTTTGCCGTGTGTGATAATAGTACCCAAATATACCACTTTTTCTTCCAATATCTGGGCCTTTTTGGGGTTTACTTTACAGCCAATGGAATGTAACAATTCCAGGAGTTCGGACAGAAGCTCAATGTGCTCTTCCTTTGTGTCTGTCTGCAGTAGTAGATCATCTACATACTGTACCAGACATTCGGGGCGAGAAAACTTCGCTAGTCCATTTGCCAGCTGTCGGTGGAAAATGGAGGGGGAGTTGTGGAAGCTTTGTGGCAGGCATGTCCACGTGTCCTGCTGCGCTCTGAAAGTGAAGGCAAATTTATACTGGCACGCCTTTGCCAATGGAATGGACCAGAATCCATTACTGACGTCCAAAACCGTGAAATATCGGGCATGGTGTCCCTGTTTGAGCATGGTTTCGTGACTTTTTGCTACGGTGGGGGCTGCTGCGGGGGTGACTTTATTGAGTTCCCGATAATCAATGGTCAAGCGCCATGATCCGTCGGGCTTTCTTACTGGCCAAATCGGGGCATTATTAGTTGAGACTACCGATCTTAGTACGCCCTGCTCTAATAAGCTCTCTATAACTTTTAGGATTTCTCCCTAGATATGCCACATCATCCGGTGTGGCTGTGTGCAGGGTGGTTACAGGGTTCATGGGAGCCTGAACTACCTACTGTGTGTGGGGTGGGGGTGCTTTTCTCCTTTGGGGCTTTCCCTGCGCACATGTTCCCTGAACATATCTCTGCGCTGTTTCCTGTAATTCTTCCCAATCAGGGCCGGCTTCCTGGTCTAAACTTTCCCGAAAGGTTTCTTGGAATCCCTTTTGGACAGAAAGCATTGATTGCAGGTCTGCAATTTGCTTTCGGCACTTCGCATGGTCTATGCTGCTCTGCCTTCGTTCTGTGGTTGCAGCGTGGAGCGCTCTCAAGGCTGCCTTGAGATCACTACATTGCTTCTGTAGCGTCTCCACCTGCTTCTCTGTCTCTTTCTTTACAAGGACTGCACGCTGCGTGTCCTGATAAGCCTTTTCATACTGGGACTGGAAACTACGCAAATGCGCCAGACAAGACTGGTGACCCCGTTTGCCGTCAGCCACCTCTTCGTCCTTTGCCACTAATTTCCGCCTTAATTCCAGATTCTCTTTCTCCACCTCGCAAACATCGACTTTACTCATACGATGTATGCCCTCTACTTCTTTGCGGAGCGTCCTGACGACCTCCTCTGTGCCTCGCAATTGTGCCAGACAGGACACAATTGCCATCGGCTTGCGAGCTTTTGTTAAATTATTTTTGTGGATTTCCCTCATATTCTCCCACCAAGTATGCCCGATACTTCCAGGACCTGAGTCGTCATTATTACAGAAATCATTCCACAAGGGCCATCCTTTGCCCTTGAGGAATTTCAGAATCTCCTCTTCCCAAGTGGGGCACTGTCCCACTCTACTGCTGCTGGTCGCTGCGACCGCAAATTCCTCGGGGTTCATGAGGCATTGCATTGCCTACATGGCCATCTCTCCTATCTGCTTGCTTCGGTTGAATTTGGAACAGGGGGCTAAGGTGGTGTCGTAGATGCGGGTACGGCTTGCGCTAATTTCCGAAAATACAGACTTCCGACAGTTTTGACGCAACAAAAATCTATCCGTTTTACCTTATAGCCCTGTTAGTTTCGCATGCATACACACACTTCCGAATTGTGAATTATTAATCAGAACCACTTGAACACTTGTGGTTTTTTGTTTTTTCCAATTGGATTCTAATTCAAAATTTCTTGGGTTCTCCCGGAGTGGTTTTCCACTTCTAGATCGGGTCCCGGCGGAGTCGCCAAAATGTTGCTCTTATTAGCCTTAGTTTTATTAGCTCTAATTCTGTCACCTTTCCTCACGAGTCGCCAGGTATCTTTCTGATACCGCCACGTGGTTCAAGCTCAAGTAATGATTAATAATGCAGCACACCGCTTAGTAAATGTTAAATCAACGATCATTTATTATATACAGCAATAAATACTTATACAGTAATACTACCTCTAGACTATTACCTACCACTAAAGGCCAATACTTAACTTTGGTGATGGCCCACCAGGTCAGGGAAACAAATGGCTTATCGAATTGGGTCTGGCCTGCGGGATTCAAAAAGGCTGGTACGGGTCGATAGTCTGGAACACCTATCAGGTAGCGATCGCTGGTGATCCTCCTGCTCCTCCAGTGCCTTCTCCAGCTTCTGGATCGTCTGATCCTGGGCATCCAGCCTGTGCTCTAGGCGCTCGATTGATTTCTGGATCGGGTCTAAACTGTCCCGATCTAAACTTCAGCGCGGTGAAGCCCTCTTGGATGACCTTCAACAGATGCTCCATTCTTGGCTGGGCTGTCTGCACCGGGGTCCGGACATCGGCCATATTGTCCTCAGCAGCAGCTTCTACACTGCCCTTGTTTGCCCACTTCTTCAACTGTTTACGATTCTTTCTGCTTCTTAATTCCATACACCTATATCTGGAGTCAGTGTCTGAGTGCCTATGCCTTCAGATCCGGCGTTCAAAAGCACAAAAAAGTCAGGGGAAAAGCCCGACCGGAGAGAGAGTCACTAAATGTGTGACGTACTCCCTCATAGCTGCCACCGGAAGTCACCATACCCCTTCTTAACAACCCTATCAACCTGGGTGGCAACTTTGAGGGATCTATGTGCGTGGACCCCAAGATCCCTCTGTTCCTTCACACTTCCACGAACCCTGCCTTTAACCCTGTATTCAGCATTCAAATTCGACCTTCCAAAATTAATCATTTCACATTTATCAAGGTTGAACTCCATCTGCCACTTCTCAGCCCAGCTCTGCATCCTGTCAATGTCCTGTTGTAACCTGCAACAACCCTCGACACTTATCTACAACTCCACCAACCTTCATGTCATCGGCAAACTTACTAACCCACCCTTCCACTTCCTCATCCAAGTCATTTATAAAAACCACAAAGAGCAGAGGTCCCAGAACAGATCCTTGCGGGACACAACTGGTCACCGACCTCCAGGCGGAATACTTTCCATCCACTACCACTCACTGTCTTCTTTCGGCCAGCAAATTCTGTATCCAGACAGCCAGATTTCCCTGTATCCCATGCCCCCTAACTTTTTGAATGAGCCTACCATGGGGAACCTTATCAAATGCCTTACTGAAATCCATATGCACCACATCCACTGCCTGACCTTCATCAATGTGTTTCGTCACATACTCAAAGAATCCAATGAGGCTTGTGAGGCATGGCCTGCCCCTCACAAAGCCATGCTGACTATCTTTAATCAAACTACGTTTTTCTAAATAATCATAAATCCTATCTCTCAGAATCCTTTCCATTATTTTGCTCACCACAGACGCAAGACTGATGGGTCTGTAATTCCCAGGGATTTCCCTGTTCCCTTTCTTGAACAGGGGAACAACATTTGCCTCCCTCCAATCATCCAGCACATCCTCCTTCTTAATATTGTCATGTGAGAGTACCTTTAAGAAATGGATGTTTAAGCAATGTACCTTTAAGAAATGGAGCTGATCATATTACTGAAGGTGGGGGGAGCTGAGCTCACTTCTGTTTTTTTGAGTTTCAGTTTGAGAAGGCAGCTGGGAGTGCCTGTGTGTTTTGCTGAGAGCTGCAGGAAGAAACACAGAGCTTGTCTGTTTATTTCTGCAAATCCAAAGACAATAAATATATTGAATGTAACCTAATGTCAATTTTTGAAGGTTTTAAGTCTTTTGGACGTTTAAAGGAACAGTTTGAAGGATTATTTAGTGTTGTAGTCTTTTGGGGTTATCTTTGAAGTAATGGGTGTTAAGATATTCAATGTTTGTTTTAAAAGGTTAACTTGAGTTCATAGAATATATTCATCAATAAACATTGATTTGTTTTAAAAACCATTCGTCCATCTCTGCTGTATCACACTGGAGAGTACGCCTTGTGCTTCCCACACCACAATCTATTAGAAGTTGTGGGTTGGTGGAACTTCATAAAACATTTCGGGGTTCTGTAAACCCAGACCCATAACAATTGTGGGCTCGTCCGGGATAAAAGTCGATCTATTGGATTGGCTTAGTGAACTTAAAGACAGTGAGGCGTGAGCATATAGTGTGGTTGCCTTTCAGGTGTGGTATTTTAGTTTAAGTGGGGAGTGTGTTGTGGACAATGACTCTTTCAGACGCTCAGGAGTTTTTGGGGATGGACACGGTAACACGCAATATCTTACGGACAGAGACTAAAAGCAGACTGTTAGATTTGGCAAATGCATTGCAGTTAACATTGCCTGGCAGAATGCAAAAAGATGAGGTACTTACCGCGGTAGCTGAGCATTTAAATTTGCCTGAGATACATTCTGACTCATTAGAAATGGCAAAACCAGTTGCAGATTAAGCAATTTGAACATGAAAAAGAATTAAAGCAGCTTGAATATGTAATGAGAGAAAAACAAAAGAAGAGAGAAGAAAGAAACAAAGAAAGAGAAAGAGATAGAGAGGAAAGGGAAAAAGAGAGAAAGTTTGAACTTCATAAAATCGCTATGAAACATGAAAATCTGTTAAAATTGGCAGACGCAAAGGGAAGCATACAGTTGGATGAGATTGATGAGGATAGTGAGACAGAGCATCATAGTCGAAGACGTGGTGGGGGTCTATTTAAATATGTCCAAGCATTGCCAAGGTTTGACGAGAACGAGGTAGAAGCCTTTTTCATTTCATTTGAGAAGGTAGCTAAATAAATGAAATGGCCACAGGACATGTGGGTATTACTGATTCAAACAAAGCTGGTAGATAGAGCTAGTGAAGTGTTTGCAGCACTATGTAATGTTCTATGTTCTATGTTCTACCGGAGGAGGTATCTGTAACGTATGAGGAGGTGAAAAAATCCATCTTAGGTGCATATGAGCTAGTGCCTGAAGCTTACAGACAAAGGTTTAGAAATTTAAGGAAATAATTTGGTCAAACATACATGGAGTTTGAAAGGCTCAAACAGAGTAATTTTGATAGGTGGATAAGGGCTTTGAAAATAGACCAAACGTATGAAGCTCTCAGAGAAATTATACTTTTGGAGGAGTTTAAAAATTCAATTCCTGATGTAGTGAGAACTCATGTGGAAGAGCAGAGGGTTAAAACTGCGAGATTAGCAGCAGAAATGTCAGATGATTATGAATTAGTTCATAAATCAAGGCTTGGTTTCCGACATCAGTTTCAGCCGATGGAGGATAAAAACTGGGGAGGTGAGAAATACTCAAGTGGTAAAGGTAGAGGTGATCTGATGGGAGATAATAAAGAGAGTGTACCTCAGATTAAAAAAGAAATCCAGGCGGGTGGAAGAGAAATGAAAAGTTCCAAATGTTTTCACTGTAATAAACTAGGCCATGTAAAGTCACAGTGTTGGTGGTTGAAGAAAAGCACTGGGAAGGCTGATGTAGTAAAACAGGATAAGACAGTGGGATGTGTTAGAGTGGTAAAGGAAAGCCCAAGGGAAGCGAAGGAGGTACAAACAATTGTACAGCCTGTTCAAGAAGTAATTGATAAGAAGGTGCCAGATGTCTTTGAAGAATTTACTTTTGTGGGTAAAGTTTACTCATGTGTATCAAGAGGAGCAGGTAAAGAAGTCACAATTTTAAGATGTACAGGAGATAGTCAATCTTTAATGGTAAGAGATGAGGAATTATGCAGTTTGGGAAGAATGTTGCCAGAGAAGGTGATAATATGTGGAATTCAGGGTGGGAGGAGTAGCATTCCATTATATAAGGTAAGGTTGGAAAGTCCAGTGAAGAGTGGTGAAGTGGTAGTAGTAATGGAGAAACTATCTTGTCCAGGAATACAGTTTATCTTGGGTAATGATATAGCTGGATCGCAGGTGGAAGTGATGCCTACTGTGGTTGATAAGCCAGTGGAAAATCAGATAACTGAAGTGTTGAAGGACGAATATCCTGGGATTTTTCTGGATTGTGTAGTAACAAGGTCGCAAAGTCACAAGTTAAGACAAGAGGAGAAATCAAAGAGTGAAGATGAAGTTGAAGTGCAATTATCAGAAACAATTATTGATCAAATGGTTGAAAAGGAACAAGAACAGGTGGAGGATGAGGCGGATATTTTTAGTTCAGGAAAATTGGCGGAGTTACAACAGAAAGATGTAGAAATAAAACGGATATATCAGAAAGCATATACGGAAGAGGAATCTGAGAGTATACCAGTGTGTTATTACTGTAAAAGTGATGTCTTGATGAGAAAATGGAGACCTGTACATATGCAGGCGGATGAAAAGTGGGCAGAAGTTAATCAAGTAGTATTGCCGGTAGGGTATAGAATGGAGGTGTTGCGAGTGGCACGAGGTACCAGTGGGAGGTCATTTGGGGATAAGGAAAACTCAAGCTAAAATCCAGAAACAGTTTTATTGGCCTGGACTACATAAAGATGTAGTTAAATTTTGTCAATCATGTCACACATGTCAAGTGATAGGGAAACCTCAAGCTGTGATAAAACGAGCACCCTTAATACCCATTCCAGCATTTGAGGAACCTTTTACAAGGGTCCTAATTGATTGTGTAGGACCGTTTCATAAAACAAAAAGTGGGAATCAATATCTTTTGACCATAATGGATGTGTCTACTAGGTTTCCAGAGGCCATTCCAGTACATAATATTACAGCTAAAAAGATTGTGGAGGAGTTACTTAAATTCTTTACTAGATATAGACTACCCACAGAAATTCAATCGGATCAAGGATCAAATTTTACCTCATCTTTATTCAAAGAAGTTATGGATAGCTTGGGAATAAAACAATTTAAATCAACTGCGTACCATCCAGAATCGCAGGGAGAGTTAGAAAGGTGGCATCAGAGATTGAAGACAATGTTGAGGGTTTATTGTCAAAATTACCCAGAGGATTGGGATAAAGAAATTCCATTCGTACTGTTTGCAATTAGGGATGCACCTAATGAGTCAACCAAATTTAGTCCTTTTGAACTAATTTTTGGTCATGAGGTAAGAGGACCACTTAAATTGATTAAAGAAAAATTGGTGGGTGAGAAATCGGAAGTTACACTATTGGATTACGTGTCAAATTTTAGGGAACGATTAAATAGAGCAGGTGAATTGGATAGACAACATTTGAAAGTTGCACAAAATGTGATGAAACGGGTAACGGACAAGAAATCCAAAGATCGTAGTTTTGCCAGTGGAGATAAAGTTTTAGCATTGTTACCAGTGGTAGGTGAACCTTTAAAAGCAAGGTTTTGTGGACCTTATCAAATTGAAAGGAAATTAAGTGAGGTGAATTATGTGGTAAAAACACCAGATAGAAGGAAGACTCACCGAGTGTGTCATGTGAATATGCTTAAAAGGTACTTTGAAAGAGAAGGAGAGAAAAAAAATAAGTTTTAATGATTTTAACTCAAAGTGATGAACCAAATCCAGATGACTGTGAATTTGACATACCTCAAATTAAATTGGAAAATGAGGATGTTCTTTAAAATTAGGATGAATTGTTAAGTTACCTTCCAGAGGAAAAACGAACTGACCTGAAAGAGTTATTGATATCACATGGGCAAGTTTGTAGAGATAAATTGGGAAGTACTAAAACGGCTATACATGATGTAGATGTGGGGAATGCTGTTCCTATCAAACATCATCCATATAGACTTAATCCTTTAAAATTGGCACAGGTTGACAAAGACCTTGAGAGTCTGCTTAAAAATTGCATAATTGAAGTGGGTTGCAGCCAATTGAGCTCACCATAGTGATGGTATCTAAACCAGACGACACCCAACGGTTGTGTGTGGACTATAGAACGGTGAATGCAGTTACAAGAACGGACTCGTATCCTATCCCACGTTTGGAGGATTGCATTGAGAAAGTGGGACAATCCGCTTTTATTTCTAAATTGGATTTACTTAAAGGTTACTGGCAGGTACCTTTATCCGAAAGGGCGAAGGAGATTTCAGATTTTGTGACTCCAGATGGTATATACCAATTCAATGTTATGCCATTTGGCATGAAAAACGCCCCAGCCACATTTCAACGGTTAACTAATACAGTTGTTTCAGGATTACCCAATTGTGCGGTATATATCGACGATCTGGTAGTTTTCAGCCAGATTTGGAAAGAACATTTAAAGCATTTTATGGAGTTATTCGATCAACTTCAGGAGGCGGGTTTGGTGATAAACCTAGCCAAAAGTGAATTTGGAAAAGCCCAAGTCACTTTCCTTGAGGAGTTTATGATACCCTCAAGACGAAGGGAAATAATGCAATTTCTTGGCATGTGTGGATTTGATCGAACATTTGTGCAAAAGTTTTGTAGCATAATTGCTCCACTGACGGACTTGCTGAAGAAACGTTGAAAATTTCAATGGACAGCGGAGTTTCAACATGCATTTGACTGCCTGAAAGCTGTGGTAACCGATGCTCCTGTAATGGAGAATTGCAAGGGAAGTATCTAACTTTAAAGAGAAATGCCGAGGCGTTGAGGAATGGATGGATCATGCAGAGACTTTCTTGTTCAAAGAGACTGTCAATCGAGAAGGATTTCGGTTGGAGGACGAAGAACAGAAAAAGAAAATGGACTATATTTTTATACCTGTTTGCGTGTGTTGTTTTTTTTTGAACTGGTAAAGTGTTTTTACTGTGTGCATTTCTTAATTGATGATGCAAAGGTGAAAAATGAAGCCATCTTGAAGTTGATGGGTTTTTTTTTCTTGGGGGGAGGTGTCATGTGAGAGTACCTTTAAGAAATGGATGTTGAAGCAATGTACCTTTAACAAATGGAGCTGATCATATTACTGAAGTGATGTCAGAGGGTGGGGGGAGCTGAGCTCACTTCTGCTTTTTTGAGTTTCAGTTTGAGAAGGCAGCTGGGAGTGTCTGTGTGTTTTGCTGTGAGCTGCAGGAAGAAACACAGAGCTGGTCTGTTTATTTCTGCAAATCCAAAGACTATAAATATATTGAATATAACCTAATGCCAATTTTTGAAGGTTTGAAATCTTTTGGATGTTTAAAGGAACAGTTTGAAGGATTATTTCGTGTTGTAGTCCTTTGGGGTTATCTTTGAAGTAATGGGTGTTAAGATATTCAATGTTTGTTTTTAAAAGGTGAACTTGAGTTCATAGAATAAACATTGTTTGTTTTAAAAACCAATTGTCCATCTCTGCTGTATCACATCTGGAGAGTACGCCATGTGCTTCCCACACCACAATCTATTAAAAGTTGTGGGTCGGTTGAACTCCATGAAACACTTTGGGGTTCTGTAAACCCAGACTAATAACAATATCAACCTGTTCGAGTCTATTAACCTGGTTCACACTGTTCTCATGGGCAACAAGGTCCCTCACTTTTGTGAATACCGAAGCAAAGTATTCATTTAGGGCCTCCCCCATCTCCTCAGACTCTCGGCACAAGTTCCCTCCACTATCACTGATCGGCTCTACTCTCACTCTGATCATCCTCTTATTTCTCACATAAGTGTAGAACGCCTTGGGGTTTTCCCTAATCCTTCCCGCCAGGGCTTTTTCATGCCCCCTTCTAGCTCTCCTCAGTCCATTTTTGAGTTCCTTCCTGGCTACCTTGTAACCCTCTATAGCCGAGTCAGACCCTTGTTTCCTAGACCTTACATAAGCTTCCTTCTTCCTCTTGACTGGAAGCTCCACTTCTCTTGTCATCCAAGGCTCCTTCATCTTACCATTCCTTCCTCGTCTCAGTGGGACAAAAGGATTCAGCACTCGCAGCATGTGCCCCTTAAACAATCCCCATATTACTGTTGTGCATTTCCCCAAGAACAATTGTTCCCACTTTATGCTCCTCAGCTCCTGTCTAATAGCAGTATAATTTCCCCTCCCCCAATTAAATACATTCCCATACTGTGTGTTCCTATCCCTCTCCATGACTATGGTAAAGGTTAAGGAGTTGTGGTCACGGTCACCGAAATGCTCTCCCATGGAGACATCTGACACCTGGCCTGGTTCGTTGCCGAGCACCAAGTCCAATATGGCCTCCCCTCTCATCGGCCTATCTACATGTTGAGGCACGAATCCTTCCTGTACACACCTGACAAAATCTGCTCCAACCAACCATTTGCACTAAGGAGGTTCCAGTCAATATTAGGGAAGTGGAAGTTACCCATGACAACAACTCTGTTACTTCTGAACTTTTCCAAGATCTGACGCCCAATCTGTTCCTCTATCTCTCTGCTGCTATTGGGGGGTCTAGAAAATCCCAATAAAGTGACTGCTCCTTTCTTGTTTCTGACTTCCACCCATACTGACTCAGTAGACAAACCCTCCTCAACTACCTCCTTTTCTGCAGCTGTGGTGCACTCCCTAATTAACAGTGCCACTCCCCCTCCTCTTTTACCTCCCTCTCTATTCTTCTTAAAACATCTAAACCCCAGAACATCTAACAACCATTCCTGCCCCTGTGAAATCCATGTCTCCGTAATGGCCACAACATTGTAATTCCAAGTACTGATCCGTGCTCTAAGTTCATCTCCCTTATTCCTGACACTCCTTGCATTGAAACAGACACACTTTAACCCATTCCACTGAGTGCAACTTTGTCCTATCAACTGTCTATCCTTCCTCACAGACCTGCTGCATACCATTTCTGCCTGTTCAACAGCTACCCTATCCTCAGAGCCATAGGTTTGGTTCCCATCCTCCTGCCAAACTAGTTTAAACCCTCCCGAAGAGTTCTAGCAAACCTCCCACCCAGGATATTGGTGCCCTCCAGTTTAGGTGCAATCCGTCCTTCATGTAGAGGTCCCACCTTCCCCAGAAGATATCCCAATGAACCACATATCTGAAGCCTTCCCTCCTGCACCAGCCCTGTAGCCAGGTGTTTTCGCTCTCTGTTCCTCGCCTCACTTGCACGTGGCACCGGTAGCAATCCTGAGATCACTACTCTTCTTGTCCAACTCTTTAGCTTCCAACCTTCTCCCTAAAATCACTTTTTAGATCCTCATCCCTTTTCTTAGCTATGTCGTTGGTGCCTATGTGCACCATGAGTGGGGATAAATGGGTATTTTTCAAGATGCCAGCCAATGACTAGTAGTGTGCCTCAGGGGTCGGTGTTGGGACCACAACTTTCCACAATATACATTAATGATCTGGAAGAAGGAACTGAAGGCACTGCTGCTAAGTTTGCAGATGATACAAAGATCTGTAGAGGGACAGGTAGTATTGAGGAAGCAGGATGATTGCAGATGGACTTGGACAGGCTTGGAGAGTGAGCAAAGAAGTGACAGATAGAATATAATGTGGATATGTGTGAGGTTATGCACTTTGGAAGTAGGATTGGAGGCATAAACTATTTTCTAAATGGGAAAAGACTTAGGAAATCAGAAGCACAAAGGGATTTAGGAGTCGTGTTCAAGATTCTTTTAACGTGCAGGTTCAGTCGGCAGTTAGGAAGGCAAATGCAATGTTAGCATTCATGTCGAGAGGGTTAAAATACAAGTACTTGTGAGGCTGTATAAGGCTCTGGTCAGACCCCATTTGGAGTATTGTGAGCAGCTTTGGGCCCAAGTCTGAGGAAGGATGTGTTGGCCTTGGAAAGGGTCCAGAGGAGTTTCACAAGAATGATCCCTGGAATGAAGAGTTTGTCGTATGAGGAGCGGTTGAGAACTCTAGGTCAGTACACGGAGTTTAGAAGGATGATGTGGGGGGATCTTATTGAAACTTACAGGATACTGAGAGGCCTGGATAGAGTGGATCTGGTGAGGATGTTTCCACTAGTAGGAAAAACTGGAACCAGAGGACACAGCCTCAGACTGAAGGGATGGTTCTTTCTCACAGAAATGAAGAGGAATTTCTTCAGCCAGAGGGTGGTGAATCACTGGAACTCTTTGCTGCAGAAGGCTGTGGAGGCCAAATCACTGAGTGTCTTTAAGACAGAGATAGATAGGTCCTTGATTAATAAGGGGATCAGGGGTTATGGGGAGAAAACAGGAGAATGGAGCGGAGAAACATACCAGCCATGATTGAATGGCAGAGCAAACTCGATGGGCTGAATGGCCTAATTCTGCTCCTATGTCTGATGGTCTTATTGTCTAACTTCTCCAATCTATCTTATAACTGAAATGCCTCATTGCTGCAACCATTCTTGTGAATTGTTTCCACACTCTCTTTAATGCTTTCACCTCCTTCCTGAAGTGCAGCACACAGAACTGGATGCAGTTCTCCAGCTGAGGCCACATTAGTGTCGTACACAAATGACTTATTCCTCGATCCTGTGACCATGATGTCCTTTCAATGTCAGTGCAATAAAGACCTTAAGTGCTAAGGGCAGCACAATGGCACAGTGTTTAGCACTGCTGCCTCATAGCACCAGAGACCCAGGTTCAATTCCAGCCACTCCAGGCATATTTGTACCTCCCTTCTGGTGAAGACTCCCAAGTGCTATGTGCCTCTCTCACCATTCCATTGCTGGATCTCATGGACAAGTCAATGGTAAGTATGTCTGAACACATCTAGGCATCCACTGACTGACCTGCTGAACATGGTTCTCCATGAGACTTGCCAATCCCTTGCTGATGGAAGCCAAGCACGCAGACAAGAGGGAAATGACAGCACTCATGGCCTGGAAGGTGTCCTCTGCGCATTGCTGTACATCACCTCTGGCAGCTCTGCCAGAGGTTGTCAACTCTAGCAGCCCGTCATCAGCCTGGGGTTCAGCATGTCCTCACCAGCTTCTGACCCTTAACCTAATTGTGAGTGCATACCCACCGACCCTGCGTTGTTACGACCGGAGGATGTGAATGGCACTACAGAAGTGCAATTTTTTATTTTCTTTCTCTTTTAAATTGTCCAGATTTAATTAGGTTTGGCACTGACCTGTAGACTGCTGACTAAATCATATCTGAAACGGTCCAGTCATCATCTGGCAGGGCAAATTGAAATCATTGCAATATGCTGAACGTTTCCACATATTAAATTATGAATATTAGGCAATGTGATGGGAAAATATTATTCAACGCTTCTGTTTAAAATTCACACCAGAGACATAAAATGATAAAAAGGATATAATTTAATATATGACATGTACTGTTAACTTCAGTAACATTTCAATAACCGTGCTTAATTAATGTACCTTTCTCACATGCAAAGTTTTTTACGATTTATGTCTGAGGAACTCAGGCATAATTATTACTGTGAATACGAATGAAAACCACTTACAACTGTAGCCATTTCTGCTTGGCTCCAGGAGAGTGAAGCTGCTCAAGTAGGTATAACTCAGTTGGATTCAAGGTAATGTCATTTTATCTTTCTTTTGCAGGGATGTTCTGCAAATGTTCCTTTGCATCATTTCCTGCGGGCAGGAAAATGCCGAGAAATTCTGTCTCCAGGGATACGAGGGGAATTGGGGGCCGGATTCTGCTGGGGTTGTGCCAAGAGATTGGGGTCAGATGTTGAGAAAAGAACGTGGATCCGCTAGTTTCTGTAAAATTTTACATGGGCAGGAAATACCAAATTGAGGCAGGATGAATGCATCCACCCAGATGTCCTGTTTGGGGTGCAGCATGGAGCATTCCTGGACTACCCCATAAATCCAATGAAGTATACCCCAGGTGGTCCATGGGTCTAAGATCTGTTGAAAAAGGGTAATAATAATAATAATCTTTATTAGTGCCACAAGTAGGCTTACATTAACACTGCAATGACATTACTGTGAAAAGCCACTAGTCACCACATTCCGGCGCCTGTTGGGGTATACTGAGGGAGAATTCCGAATGTTCAATTCACCTCACAAGTACATCTTTCAGGACTTGTGGGCGGAAACCGGAGCACCCAGAGGAAACCCACGCAGACATGGGGAGAATGTGCAGACTCAGCACAGACAGTGACCCAAGCGGGAATAGAACTTGGGACCCTGGTGCTGTAAAGCAACAGTGCTAACCACTGTGCTACCATGCCGCCCACTGTGCTGGACAATCGTAGTCTTTCCATTTGGGAAACAGGAATGAGGTGCTGGCAGACTTACACAGCCGACAGAAAAAGGTTGATGATCCGATACAATGCAGTTCACTCCGAATGAGTAGGTGGATGCAAACCACATCTTAAGTCAAGTTCATTATATGCTTTCAATTTCCCATGGTTAGATTCTAATCGTTTTAATGCCTAGCTTTCAGGTATTGATATGACCGTGTGTAGGGGGGACTCCAGGGACTGAACTTTGTGTGCGAGGCACAGGTCTCATCAGCCGGACCACATCACCTGGCGGCCAGCCAATTAATGGCCAGAGGAATGGTGTCTGGCCAATGCTTGAGCAGGGACCATGAGGTGCTACTCTCAGGGTCACCTGACACGGAAAAGTGTTGGCGCCACTTTTAGAGACCTGCAAACCCTGCATTTAATCTTCCTTTGATACCAATCTCTGCAACAGCTGTTGTTAAGAAGCCACTGCCTCTAGTGTGCACCCCTTCACCTCTGTCTCAGCACTCCAAGGAATCAAGAGTTAGACAGGGAGCCAACAGCAAAAATGTTATAGGGAAGGCACTGTATGGCCCCACAGTTTAGCGACGCCTCCTTGCAGGTTCGCCTCCAGGCTGCAAGGGAAAGGTTCCCCCACCACCACCCCCAGTCCCGGCAATGCTGGGTGCAGTGCCCCAGGAAGTCAAGGACATTCCCTGCTGGGGTGACCCCTCCATAACGGTCTCCTCTTTGGATCTTGCATGTGGTACGGCAGGATGATGCACCAGATGGGGAAGAATTGACCGACCGAATGGTGAGAAAGGAATGCGTGGCAACATGGTGACAGCATCTCGACAACAGACAGCTCCATGATTTCCCAGTTGCTTCCCCATTTCAAGCCCTGCCACAGTATCCTCATTATTGAATCAATTACAATCTGATTTTAGTCCTGTAGTGTTGTTCCTTACCAACTCCAGAAATTCATGACCTATTTTATTCCAATCCATTCAATCAATGCGTGGCAAAACTTGGTTCCAACTCCATCTACAAGTTTGCTGACGATACGACCATAGTGGGCCAGATCTCGAATAACGATGAGTCCGAATACAGGCGGGAGATAGAGAACCTAGTGGAGTGGTGCAGCGACAACTATCTCTCCCTCAATGCCAGCAAAACTAAAGATCTGGTCATTGACTTCAGGAAGCAAAGTACTGTACACACCCCTGTCAGCATCAACGAGGCCGAGGTGGAGATGGTTAGCAGTTTCAAATTCCTAGGGGTGCACATCATCTCCAAAAATCTGTCCTGGTCAGCCCACGTCGACGCTACCACCAAGAAAGCACAACAGCACCTACACTTCCTCAGGAAACTAAGGAAATTCGGCATGTCCACATTAACCCTTACCAACTTTTACAGATGCACCACAGAAAGCATCCTATTGGGCTGCATCGGTATGGCAACTGCTCGGCCCAGGACCGCAAGAAACTTCAGAGAGTCGTTCACCGCCCAGTCCATCACACGAACCTGCCTCCCATCCATTGACTCCATATTCACTCCCGCTGCCTGGGGAAAGCGGGCAGCATAATCAAAGATCCCTCCCACCCGGCTTACTCACTCTTCCAACTTCTTCCATCGGGCAGGAGATACAGAAGTCTGAGAACATGCACGGACAGACTCAAAAACAGCTTCTTTCCCACTGTTACCAGACTCCTAACTGACCCTCTTATGGACTGACCTCACTAACACTACACCCTGTGTGCTTCATCCGATGCCAGTGCTTATGTAGTTACATTGTATATGTTGTGTTGCCCTATTATGTATTTTCTTTTATTCCCTATTCTTCCCATGTACTTAATGATCTGTTGAGCTGCTCGCAGAAAAATACTTTTCACTGTACCTCAGTACACGTGACAATAAACAAATCCAATCCAATCCAATCTCCAATTCATTCCATCTCCAAATAATTTAAATACTCCACTATTAACGTGTTCTCTCTGCTGGATGTCCACTTTACCTCCCTGTGAAAAAGCTCATAAATATTAGCTGTCAGGTGTGGTGGGTCGGTAACATACGCCCACACTAAGCAGTTTCTCCTCATTTCTCCCATTTAGCCCTAGAAATAAGCATTGGGCACAAAATTGAAGTGCACAGCATTACCAACATGGGGTTTCTGTGTGCTGCACTCTTGATGTGAACCTCGCTGAATGCCATATGGTCGAAGGCATGAGCAGCATGTGGTTCATGTCAGCCAGATGTATACAGAGGAGGGAAGTCATGACAGCAATAAACATGCAATGCTGGTTTTATAACAGAGCTATTTTGGAGCTCAATTCTCCAAAGGAGCATAAGAATAAAAGAGCAGGAATTGGCCATTCAGTCCCTCAAGTCTGCAAGTCGATCATGGCTGATTATCTAGCACACCACTTTTTCCCTCGCGACGATGCCATTAGTATCGAGAAATCAGTAGATCTCTGCCTCAAACATATTCAGTGACTGAGTTTCCAAAGGCTCTTTGTATAGTCCTCACAACACATATTTCAACCTCGTCTGTGGCATCCGCAATCTTGGAAATAATGCATTTGGTGCCCACATTCAAATCATTGATATAAATTGTGAATAGCTGGTGCCAAAGTACTGATCCTGACATTATCCATGACATTATCTGGATGAAAATTGTCCCATTGGGCAGATACAGCATGGGTTCATAAAGGGCAGGTCGTGCCGAACTAATTTAGTGGAAATTTTTGAGGACATTACCAGTGCAGTCGACACCAGGGAGCCAATGGATGTGGTATATCTTCTGACAGCTTCTGACAAGGTGCCACACAAAAGGTTTGCTGCATAAGATAATGGTGCATGGTGTTAAGGGTAAAGTAGTAGCATGGATAGAGGATTGGTTAATTAATAGAAAGCAAAGAGTGGGGATTAATGGGTGTTCCTCTGGTTGGCAATAAGTAGCTAATGGTGTCCCTCAGGGATCAGTGTTGGACCCACAATTGTTCACAATTTACATAGATGATTTGGAGTTGGGGACCAAGTGCAATGTGTCCAAGTTTGCAGATGACACTAAGATGAGTGATAAAGCAAAAAGTGCAGAGGATACTGGAAGTCTGCAGAAGAATTTGGATAGTTTAAATGAATGGGCTAAGGTCTGGCAAATGGAATACAATGTTGACAAATGTGGGGTTATCCATTTTGGTCGGAATAACAGCAAAAGGGGTTATTATTTAAATGATAAAATATTAAAACATGCTGTTGTGCAGTGGGACCTGGGTGTCCTACTGCACGAGTCGCAAAAAATTGGTTTGCAGGTGCAACAAGTGATTAAGAAGGCAAATGGAGTTTTGTTCTTCATTGCTCGAGGGATGGAGTTTAAGACTAGGGAGGTTATGCCGCAACTGTATAAGGTGTTAGTGATGCCACACCTGGAGTATCGTGTTCAGTTTTGGTCTCCTTACCAGAGAAAGAACATACAGGCGCTGGAGGGTGTGCAGAGGAGATTCACGAGGTTAATCCCAGAGTTGAGGGGGTTGGATTACGAGGAGAGGTTGAGTAGACTGGGACTGTACTGTTGGCATTTCGAAGGATGTGGGGGGATCTTACAGAAACATATAAAATTAGGGGCCGAACGGTAGAATAGTGGTTAGCGCAATTGCTTCACAGCTCCAGGGTCCCAGGTTCGATTCCTGGCTTGGGTCACTGTCTGTGCGGAGTCTGCACATTCTCACCGTGTGTGCATGGGTTTCCTCCGGGTACTCCCGTTTCCTCCCACAGTCCAAAGATGTGCAGGTTAGGTAGATTAGCGATGCTAAATTGCCCTTAGTGTCCAAAATTGCCCTTAGTATTGGGTGGGGTTACTGGGTTAGGGGGATACGGTAGAGGTATGGGCTTGGGTAGGATGCTCTTTCCTAGAGCCGGTGCAGACTCGATGGGCCGAATGGCCTCCTTCTGCACTGTAAATTCTATATAAAAGAAGGGAATAGGTATGATAGATGCGGGGAGGTTGTTTCCACTGCCTGGTGAAAGCAGAACTAGGGGGCAAAGCCTCAAAATAAGGGGAAGTAGATTTAGGACTGAGCTTAGGAGGAACTTCGTCACCCAAACAGTTGTGAATCTATGGAATCCCCTGCCCAGTGAAGCAGTTGAGGCTCCTTCATTAAATGTTTTCAAGATAAAGATAGATAGTTTTTTGAAGAATAAAGGAACAAAGGGTAATGGTGTTCGGGCGGGAAAGCGGAGCTGAATCCACAAAAGATCAGCCATGATCTCATTGAATGAGCAGGCTCGAAGGGCCAGGTGGCCTACTCCTGCTCCTAGTTCTTATGTGCTTATAATAATACTGTAGAAAAATAAACTTTAAGTTTTCAGTTTCTATTTGAATCTGAAATTTTTCTTCTCGTGGGTTGTGAGCATTGGGAGCAAGGCCACAAATTGTCGCTCGAGGAGGTTGTGGTGAGCCCCCTTCTTTTGGATTGGATTTGGATTTGTTTATTGTCACGTGTACCGAGGTACAGTGAAAAGTATTCTTTTGCGAGCAGCTCAACAGATCATTAAATACATGGGAAGAAAAGAAAATACATAATAGGGCAACACAAGATATACAACACAAGGTACACAATGTAACTACATAAGCACTGGCATCGGATGAAGCATACAGGGTGTAGTGTTAATGAGGTCAGTCCATAAGGGGGTCATTTAGGAGTCTGGTAACAGCGGGGAAGAAGCTGTTTTTGAGTCTGTTCATGCGTGTTCTCAGACTTCTGTATCACCTGGCCGATGGAAGAAGTTGGAAGAGTGAGTAAGCCGGGTGGGAGGGATCTTTGATTATGCTGCCCGCTTTCCCCAGGCAGAGGGAGGTGTAGATGGAGTCAATGGATGGGAGGTTGGTTCGTGTGATGGACTGGGCGGTGTTCATGACTCTCTGATGTTTCTTGCGGTCCTGGGCCTAGCAGTTGCCATACCAGGCTGTGATGCAGCCCAATAGGATGCTTTCTGTGGTGCATCTGTAAAAGTTGGTACGGGTTAATGTGGACATGCCGAATTTCCTTAGTTTCCTGAGGAAGTAGAGGCACTGTTGTCCTTTCTTGGCGGTAGCGTCGACGTGGGTGGACCAGGACAGATTTTTGGAGATGTGCACCCCTAGGAATTTGAAACTGCTAACCATCTCCACCTCGGCCCCGTTGATGCTGACAGGGGTGTGTACAGTACTTTGCTTCCTGAAGTCAATGACCAGCTCTTTAGTTTTGCTGGCATTGAGGGAGAGATTGTTGTCTCTACACCACTCCACTAGGTTCTCTATCTCCCGCCTGTATTCTGACTCGCTGTTATTCGAGATCCGGACCACTATGGTTGTATCGTCAGCAAACATGTCGATGGAGTTGGGACCAAGTTTTGCCACGCAGTCGTGTGTGTACAGGGAGTACAGTAGGGGGCTAAGTACACAGCCTTGCGGGGCCCTGGTGTTGAGGACCATTGTGGAGGAGGTGTTGTTGTTCATTCTTACTGATTGTGGTCTGTTGGTCAGAAAATCGAGGATCCAGTTGCAGAGTGGGGAGCCAAGTCCTAGGTTTTGGAGCTTTGATATGAACTTGGCTGGGATTATGGTATTGAAGGTGGAGCTGTAGTCAATAAACCAGAGTCTTTGCAAAGACATTTTGGAAAATCTGTTACCGTATTTTTTTGTCATTGTCAGGAATTAACAAGCCTGATTCTTTTGAACTGCTAACAGTCCATTTGTTGTCAGTACTCCCACAGTGCCGTTATAGGTAGGGGGTGGGGGGGGTTGAGGAAAGCTGATTTGGGTAGATTTTGGGTGAGAAAGCAGCAAGTGACTGAAAAATAATACCCGTAAGTTTCTGACACAGAGGTTCGCCAATGAGGCATCCCAGCTCTAATAATCTCACATCGACATACTTCTCAGCTGTTCATTTCTACATTGACACATTAGATGACAGAATATTCTGTTTGTAATCCAAATCCCTGAGTCTAAAAGTACATGACTTACCGGGCTTTGAATAAACTATTTCCCAACATTTAAGGGTTGATCCATTATTTTGCTTCAAGATGGAATAATTACTGAGAGTTGAAAATGTGAGCTTCATTAAGTCATATGTGAATTTCATTTAATGTTGTTTGAACTAGTTAGAACCGATAGGTAATTACAAGTTTAATGAAGCATATAGCAGATCACTCAACTCTGCTGTTTGTTTCTCAACTGGGACTCTCTTTCACTTTGTACTTATCCTACAGCAAGCCTCCTTCTCCACAGTCATTTTGGCAATAAGAAGTATTTAATTAGATTAATGAGTCTTTATGCTACCTCCTAGGAATCAGGCTTGTTAATTCCTGACAATGACAAAAAAATACTGTAACAGATTTTTCAATATGTCTTTGCAAAGACTCTGGCTATTTTGCTGCAGCAGCATTCATACATCAGCTGCTTCAGGCTGGCTTACTCCAGACCTCCAGAGACAGTCACATACAACCTGTTTCATCAATTAAAGAGACAGGATTCCTTTGAATGTCTTTAACCTGTTTGCTATTTAAGTGTTACCCAAAACATTTACCAAACTTATCCAAGATCTCTCTTAACTCCCAAAAACCTACTCTGTTACAAGAGAGTCAGCAGGCAGAACCAATCACTCTCTCACCTCCTGGCCAGATGATTATAAAACTGCATCAAGTGGAGGAGGTCATTTCTTATCATAATTCGCCGTCACAATTAATCTAATTTCCTACGAAATCCCATACTATTAACAGGTCAAAGGTATTAATGGGAAATTTTAACATAAGCTGCCTGGCAGGAAACAGAGGTATTTGGTCATTTACCCATTTTACATTGTCGATTTTAATCTCCATTCATATCAACGAAAAGCAAAATTGGGCAGGCGTGGGAAGGGTGGACAAGCCTGGACATTGCTATGGAGAAAATTGTCTGTGCAACTTAATCACAAATTGACTAACTTCCAAGTAGCATTTTAAAAATACTAGTGCTTATTTAGTGCATTGGTGCATTCAGTCATTAAGATCATCTAACTAAGGGGTATTAGTAGGTTTTTTTTTAATAAATGTTTTTTATTGGGTTTTTGAATAAAGTATATTTTCCGTTATGTGCACAAAATAGAATACATAATAACGGGTCGGTATTACGTGCTAGCTCAACAACAACAGCTCTGTACAATTGGCAGTATTGTTTTTAGCACATAAGTAGGTATCTGTTTGTGTGTGTGGGGGGGGAGAAACTGGGGGGGTACATATACATTTGGGCGCCGGGGAAACAAATACAGAACAATTACAGAGGGCAATACGCTTGCTTCTCCCGGATGGTTTTCACTGCTGTTGTCGTCTCGCGATCACCTCCGCTTCAGCCGTTCGTCCCGTCATTCGCCCAGATTTTCCTTGTTCTCTGTTCCTGTAGATGCCAAGTTTGTTATTGTTTCTCATGCCCTCCTTCTGGCTGTCATTCCCTTTCCTCCGCCCCCCCCCCCCCCCCCCCCCCCCCCCGCGCCCCACCTCCCTGGTTCCCCTCTATTGTTCCCTGTCTCCTCCCTCTTCCACCCCCTCCCCCGTGGTTCGCCTTTCTTTTCTCTTAAGTTTAACTGCTATCCGCCCCCCCGCCCCCCCCCCCCCCCCCTCCCCGGTCTATCCCTCCCTCCCCCGCCTCGGCTACTTTCCCCTGATTCTTGGCTACCTGGCTATTCTTCTGCTTGTTCGTTGGCCATAAACAGGTCCCGGAACAATTGGGTGAATGGCTCCCACGTTCTGTGGAGCCGTCGTCTGACCCTCGGATGGCGAACTTGATTTTCTCCATTTGGAGAGATTCCGAGAGGTCGGACAGCCAGTCTGCAGCTTTGGGTGGTGCTGCTGACCGCCAGCCGAATAGGATTCTACGGTGGGCGATCAGGGAGGCAAAGGCCAGGGCGTCCGCCCTCCTCCCCAGGAATAGATCTGGCTGATCTGAGACCCCAAAGACCGCCACTTTCGGGCATGCTTCCACCCTCAACCCCACCACTTTGGACATTGCCTCGAAGAAGGCTGTCCAGTAGCCCGCAAGTCCGGGGCATGGTTGGCCGGGCCTCCTTGGCACCGTTCACATCTATCCTCCACCTCCGGGAAGAACCTACTCATACGGGTTCTTGTTAAGTGGGCTCTATGTACCACTTTTAGTTGCGTCAGGCTGAGCCTTGCGCACGTGGAGGTGGAGTTGACCCTATGCAGTGCTTCGCTCCAGAGTCCCCACCTTATTTCAATCCCCAGGTCCTCCTCCCATTTCTTTCTTGTTGTGTCCAATATGGTGTCGGCCCTTTCTACCAGTCGGTCATACATGTCGCTACAGTTCCCTTTATCTAGTATGCTTGCGTCCAGTAACTCTTCCAGTAATGTCTGTCGTGGCAGTTGTGGATACGTCCTGGTCTCCTTTCGTAGGAAGTTTTTGAGTTGCAGGTACCTTAGCTCAGTCCCCCTGGCTAGCTGGAATTTCTCTGTCAGCTTGTCCAGTGTTGCGACCCTGCCGTCCGTGTATAGGTCCCTGACTGTCAGTGTCCCTCCGTCCTGTCCCCACTTTTTAAAGGTGGCGTCAGTCAGCGCTGGTGTGAACCTATGGTTGTTGCAGATGGGAGCTTTACCCGACATTTTGGTCAGGCTAACTTGCTGCCGTAGTTGGTTCCAGGACTGGAGGGTGGCTATCACCACCGGGCTGCTGGAGTGTCCTTTGGTGGGCATGGGAGTGCCGCCGTGGCAGGGGCCCGGAGGGAGGTCCCCATGCAGGAAGCCTCTTCCGCCGCACCCACTCGGTTTCTGGCTCCTTGATCCATCCCCTTATTCACACGGCGGTGGCCGCCCAGTGATAGAATTGTAGGTTTAGGAGGGCTAGCCCCACCCCTGGATTTTGTTTTTTGTAGGACCTTCTTTGGGATCCTAGCATTCTTCCCCCACCCCACCCCCCACCCCCCATACGAACGCCATGATTAGTTTGTCTAGTGCTTTGAAAAAGACCTTGGGGGTGTAAATCGGGATGGATCTAAGTAGGAAGAGGTACCTGGGCAGCCCGTTCATTTTGATCATCTGGACTCTCCCCGCGAGGGAGAGTGTGAGTGCGTTCCATCTTTGCAGGTCCTTTTTTACATCTTCTGTCAGACTGGTGAGGTTCCATTTGTGGATCTCTTTCCAGTCATGGGCTATTTGGATCCCCAGGTAGCGGAATTTGTGTTGGGCTTGTTTAAACGGCAGTCCCGTTAGTGCTGCCCCCCCTCCTTGTGGGTGTACCGGGAAGATCTCGCTTTTGCTCATGTTGAGTTTGTAGCCCGAGAAGGCGCCAAACTCTTTCAGGAGCGCGATGATTCCGTCCATGCTGCTTTGTGGATCCGAAATGTAGAGGAGCAGGCCAGCTGCATAGAGTGAGACTCTGAACTCTCTGCCGCCTCTTTGGATCCCCCTCCAGCATTTTGCTGCTCTGAGAGCAATTGCTAATGGTTCGATCGCTAGAGAGAACAGCAGCGGGATCAGTGGGCATCCTTGTCTGATGCCCCTGTGCAGCTGGAAGTATCGGGAGTTGGTGTTGTTGGTCCGTACGTTCGCCATGGGAGCATTTTACAGGAGCTCTACCCAGGAGGTGAACCCTGTTCCAAGCCCAAACCGCTCCAGTACTTCTAGGAGGTATTTCCATTCGACCCTGTTGAAGGCCTTTTCTGCGTCTCGGGAGATGATCACCTCTGGTATTCTCTCCCGGCTGGGGTGATTATCACGTTCAGCAGGCGCCTGATGTTCGAGGTTAGCTGCCTACCTTTGACTAAACCCATCTGGTCCTCTGCGACCACTTCTGGTACGCAGTCTTCCAGCCTTTTGGCTAAGATTTTGGCCAGTATTTTGGCATCTGCGTTCCGCAGTGAGATGGGACTGTATGATCCACATTCCGTTGGGTCTTTTGTCTTTCTTAGGTCTCAGCGAGATTGAGGCCTGTGCTAGCGTGGGTGGCAGTGTGCCCCTAGCTAGCGAGTCAGTGAACATCTCCCGCAGATGCGGGGCCAGTGCTGTCGCAAATTTTTTGTAGAGGTCCACCGGGAACCCGTCTGATCCCGGCACCTTCCCCAACTGTATGGAGCTAATGCTGCCCATGATCTCTGCCAGTGCTAGTGGTGCTTCCAGGCCCCGTTTTCTGCCCTCCCCTACGACTGATATGTCCAGTCCATCAAGGAACCGTTTCATCCCGGACTCCCCCATTGGGGGCTCTGAGGTGTACAGCCCTTGGTAGAAGGCCTTGAAGGTTGTTAATCTTTTCTGTTTCTGTTTCTAATGTGCCTCTGGTATCCCTGATTTGGGCAATTTCTCTGGTGGCTGCCTGCTTTCTCAGCTGGTGTGCCCACAGACGGCTGGGTTTCTCTCCGTGTTCGTATAGGGTCCCATGTGCCTGGTGGAGTTGGTGCACTGCTTTCCTGGTGGAGAGCAGATCAAAGTTCCTTTGTAGCTCTTTCCTCTCCACCAGGAGCTCTACGGTCAGGGCCTCGGAGTATTTACAATCTACCTCCAGTATGGAGACGACCAGCTTCTGCCTAGATGCCCTTTCCGCCCTATCTCTTCGAGCTTCGAAAGCAATAATTTCCCCTCTTACTATGGCCTTTAGCACTTCCCAGAACGTGGAGGGTGAGACCTCCCCGTTTTGGTTGTTCTCCGTGTACAATGCTATGGCCTGTGGTATCTTTTCGTTGAAGGCCTTGTCTGCTAGTAACACTGTGTTCCCCACCACAAAGAAGTCAATTCTGGTGTATACATTGTGCACTGGGGAGAGGGCGAACCTCCAGGGGTCCCATCTGTTCCATGAAGTGATCGAGTTCCCGTGCCATGCTTGAGGTTTTCCCCGTTTTGGAGCTCGATCTGTCAGTCGTTGGGTCCTGTACACAGTTGAAGTCCCCCCCCCCCCCCCACGATTAGTCGGTGCGTCACTGTGTCGAGGATTTCTGCCATGGCCTTTTTGGTGCAGCTCGTGTCATCCCAGTTGGGCACGTACACGTTATCTAGTACTACCGGTGCCCCATCCAGAGCTCCGCTTACCATGACGTACCAACCCCTGCGTCCGTAACCGTCTTCGTCACCCTAAACATCATCTTCTTGCTGATGCCACCCCCCTGGCCCTTGTCCCATAGCAGGAATGGTAGGTCTGTCCCACCCAGCCCTTTCTTACCCGCAGTCGGTCCTGCTCCCTCAGGTGTGTCTCTTAGAGGAAGACTACGTCGGCCTTCATATTTCTTAGGTGGATGAGGACTCTGGACCTTTTCACTGGGCCGTCCCCTTACATTCCAGGTGACTATCCTGGTGGGGGGCTTCTGTCCCCCCGCTCCTGTGGGATTAACTATTCTTACCTGGTGGACGCGCCCCTGCCCTCCGGGACTTCCCTTTGTTAGGGGGCCGTCCAGGATGGGTTGGGTCCCTGCGCTCCAGGGTTTCCCTTTGTCCAGGGGGAACCTGACATGGCCACCCACTGTGCTTCCGCTATGCGGGTAATCCCCTGCACTCTGGAGTCTCCTTTCGCCCAGAGACCGTACTGGGTGGATGCTTGCAGCGATTCCTTGTTCCGAACCTTTGGTTGTGGCACTAGTGTAATTCTCTTTCTCGCCTTGTTTGTCCCTCCCTCCCTGTGTCTCCCCCCTCCCGGTCTCTCCCTTTTGCCCCCCCCCCCCCTTCCCCGTATACCTCTCTTTTGTCCCTCTTTCCCCTGCTCCTATCCCCGTTTGCTCTCCCGTCTCTGTTGAGTTGTACCCCCGCCCCCCCGACCCCCCCCGCGCCTGCCGCTTTAGCGGCCCTGCTTTGTTGCATGCCTCCGGCGCTAGGTTTCCTACTAGTGCGGTGCCCACCCCCCCACCTCGGGAGTTACTGTCTCGCTTCTCCCTCGCCCGACCTCTACGTTTTCTGCCCGCTCTTCCCCCGTCCTACCCTGCACTCCTCGCGCTTGTTCTCCCTTCTCCGCTATTCTCGTTCCCTCGTGCTGGGGCCTGGTCTCCCACCTGAAATGGTCCCTCGGATAGTGGTTTGCTTTCTGTTCAGGGTGCGCTTGCCGTGGCAGGGACGGGGGGCCTGCCGTTGCCTCACCCCCCCCCCCCCCCCTCCATTGGTGTGCTGTTGGCCCTTGCCAGGGGCCCATTCTTTCTACCCTTGCTGTTGGTTTTCCAGCCCGTGTTCCCCGACAAACTAGTTTGTTTCGGGGGGGGGTTGTGAAGAAGTTATCTCTTTCTTGGTATGTGACCCAGAGTTTCACTGGGTACATACCAAAACGCACGTCGCCCTTGTGAAGAGCTGCTTTCGCTCGATTGAATTCGGCCTGTCTCCTGGCTAGGTCTGCCCCAATGTCCTCGTAAACTCTAATGAAGTGTCCTTTCCATTTGCAGGTTCTGTTTTTGCCTGGCCCAGCGCAGGATTGTTTCCCTGTCTTGGTACAGGTGCAGTTTAGCTGTAACTGCCCTCGGTCCATCCCCTGCATTGGGCTTCGGGCACAGCGACCGGTGTGCTTTGTCCATTTTTGGTGGGTTGGGGAAAGTTTTCCTCCCCACTAAGTTACACAGCATCTCAGCCACGTATGCCGTGGGGTTTCTACCCTCGATCCCCTCTGGAAAGCCCACTATCCTGACATTTTGCCTTCTCGAGCGGTTTTCCTGATCATCCACTCTGTCCTTTAGGCTCCCCTGCGTTGTGACCAGTCTCGCCACCTCCTTCTCCAGGGCCGTGATCCGGTCGCTCTGGTCAGTCGCAGCTTTTTCCAGGTCCTTAATGGGCGTCTCTTGGGCTTCCAGTCTCTCCCCTGCTCTGCCCAGGGCGAGCCACACCTCCGCCAGGGCCTTGGCCATTGCTGCCTGCACCGCGGCCTCAATGTCTTCCCTAGCCTCTGCCTTGTTTTCCTGCTGATGTTCCCTCAGCGCCTCGGCAAAGGCTGCCTTCCAGTTCCAGTTCCCCCCTGATCCAGGGGCAAAAAGCTCCTGTCCGCCCAATTCTTTTCGTTGCGGCAAACCTTTCGTTCCGCCGCTTCGTTTGCCAGTTAGCTCGTCTGAGTGGGCTCGCCCATGGCCCCTTCTGCTTCTGGTGCCCTTTCTCCCTCTGCTTTGGCTGCCATCTAGCATTTTATTTTTTCACCCCCTTTCCCTTTTCTTTTCTCCCCCTTTTCTTTTCCCCTTCCCTTCTCTCCTTTAACACTTCTTTTTTTCCCCTCTTAAACCCCTTTTTCAAAAAAAAAAAAGTTTTAATTTATTTTTAAAAGAAAGGGAAAGAAAGTTTCCTCTTCAAAGGTTTTTTGGGAAGTTCTTTTTTTCCCCCTCTCACTCACCCACACGCCGGGTCAGGAGGGTCGAGAGAGAGAGAGAGGCTTCTGGCTGGGCCGGGTTTCCTCCTTTGTTCCGCCACCTGCCTCGTGGTCGCCGCCGGTGGGGGGGGGTCCCCGGTCCTCACTCGGTCCCCGCGTTCTCCTGCCTCTCCGGCCGTGTGGGGCGGGGGGTGGGGGGGGTCGATCGCTGCCGCTGGCTCGATCCCCGCCGCTGGCTCGGTCCTCACTCGGTCCCAGTGTTCTCTTGCCATGTGGGGGGGGGGTCGATCCCTGCTGCTGGCTCGATCCCTACCGCTGGCTCGGTCCTCGCTCAGTCGGTGTATTAGTAGTTAATGATATGTTCTGTCCTTTTTTTTTTATAAATCTTTTTATTGCCATTTCCCATATTTATAAACAGGTGTATATATACACATCACATTTTTCTCACCCGCGCTAATTTCCTTTATTATACAGAGAGGTTTAGTTTGTCCTTCGTTTTACTGACCCTACGTGCCTTTCATTGCCCTCGGGATCGGTCTATGGTTCCTCCCCCTTGCCTCCCCCCCCCCCCCCCCGCCCCCCCCCCCCCCCCCCCCCCCGGCTTCGGCTGTGCTTTTCTTTTCGGACAGAATGGAATCATCGCTCGTGGTTTCCTCGCCTTCCTTCCGCCCCCCACCCCCACCCCCTCCCTCCCTCCTCCTCCTGGGTTGCACAGTCGTTTGGTACCTCATCTATCTTGGTGTATTTTTTTTTAACATTCTTATTAGGTTACTCCTTGTTGCTGGCCTCGAACAGGCTTTGGAACCACCGGCAAACTGCCCCCAAGTATCCAGGAAGCCTTCCTCTGACCCTCGGGGGGAGTACTTAATCTTCTCCAGGTGGAGAAATTCCGAGAGGTCAGCGAGCCAGTCTGCAGCTTTGGGTGGTGCTGCCGATCGCCAGTCGAGCAGGATTCTCCGGCGTGCGATTAGGGAAGCGAAAGCCCCCTTCCCCATGTGTAACTCTGGCTGTTCCGATACCCCGAAGATTGCCAGTATTGGGCATGGCTTCACCCTCACCCCCACAACCTTGGACATTGCCTCGGAGAAGGCTGCCCAGAACCCAGCAAGCTTGGAGCAAGCCCAAAACATGTGGGTGTGGTTGGCCGGGCCCCTCTGGCACCCTCACATTTGTCCTCCACCTCCGGGAAGAACCTGCTCATTCGGGTTTTGGTGCACTCTGTGCACCACTTTGAGCTGCATTAGGCTTCGCCTTGCACAGGAGGATGATGTGTTCTGTCCTCATCTCCCCTCCTCCCTGCATGTACAAATTATTGCTTTGATTCTTAACAGCTCTCTAACATCTATGTGTTAACGCTGCATTCTGAAACCTGTAGCTCTGCAATGCGCACCAAAGTTTAAATTCTGTTCACACTCTGTGAAGGAAAGTTGTGACTAACTTAGGACCCACACTTTTTTTTGACATTAAGGATGATATTCTGCTAACACACTACACACTACAAGAAAGTATTCTGGGAACACTGCCTTTCTTGTCACATGTTTCTGTGTCATTGTGTAATCTCAGTGCTTACACCAGCTCCGTTATTGTCATGTAACATAAACAGCATAATCCCTGGGAGGTAAAATAAAAATTCATGAATCTAATTAAATACTTATTATTGCCAAAGTGATTTTGTGGAGTAGGATACTCCGAGGTTGGCTGTAGGATAAGTGCAAAGTGAAATGGAGTCCCAGCTGAGTGATCTGCTGTATGCTTCATTAAACTTCCAATTACCTTTGCTCTTGTGGTTTATGACATCCATGGAACCCCTTAAATGAAGCACAGCTTTAAATATATTCTCACTGTAAATCTTGGTAATCATCAGGAAATTTAGAAACTCACAGATAACTCAAATCCTCTTTATTACTCCTACGATTTCCTATTGGTTTTCAAAAGACAGTTATATACAGAAACAAGTAGGTGTTATGCGGGTAAATTATTTTAATACTACCAAGTATCTGCTTAACATATCAGCAGCGGAATTCTCCGTCCGGGAAATCCTCCGGTCCGCTGGCAGGTTTCCCGACGGCGTGAGATGGCCACAGTGGGAAACCTCATTGGCTGGCTGCGGGAATGGGGAATGTCACTGCCTGCGGAGGCGCACCGTCCCGGAAAACGCGGTTGGCGGACCGCAGAATCCAGCCAAAAGTATTTTTTGTTTTATTACACTTTCCAAAGGAAATATATTCCACAAATTAGATGAAAATATTGAAATTGCCATGATGTCTTGCTAAGTAAAGAAATACAAAGTACCAAATAAACAAAAATCTTCAATAAAAAGGGTGGCACGGTGGCGCAGTGATTAGCACTGGTGCCTCATGGCACGGAGGCCCCGGGTTCGATCCCGGCTCTGGATCACTGTCCATGTGGAGTTTGCATATTCTCATCGTGTCTGCGTGGGTCTCACCCCCAGAACCCAAAGATGTGCAGGGTAGGTGGATTGGCCACACTAAATTGCCCCTTAACAGGAAAAATTTAAAGAAAGAGGGAAAAAAAATTATAAACCTACAAAACTATTACATTGATGAAACTAACTCATGATTCTATTTCACATCAATGAAGCCACTACTGAATCATTCAGAATATTAATTGAAATTGTATACTGTTAGATTGATGGCTATTATACTTCATTATTCAACTTTTGTAAGGAAATAAAGACACCTATCACCCATAAGAGATAATGCAAACATGTTGATTCATTTATTTCAACGAGGGGTATGAAAACAATTAGATATGGGTAAAAATCTTGAAGATATCATAGCTGTGCTGTGTGTGCTGTGTTCAGCTTATGGGTTGAAGTGAAACTGAGGCACACTTCCCTTCTAGTGATGGCTGCTATCTCTTAAAGACATATCAAAACATCCCCCTTTCTTTTCAAAACTATTTTCCCCCTTCCAAAGAAGTATAATTATTTACAATACATGGTTCATGTTTTGTTACCGTTACATAAGTGTATAGAGCAGATGTGCCGGGGGCACAGCCTTAGAATAAAAAGGAGTCACTTTAGAACAGAGATGAGGAGAAATTGCTTCAGCCAGAGTGGTGGGTCTGTGGAATTCATTGCCACCGAGGGCGGTGGAGGCCGGGACGTTGAGTGTCTTTAAGACAGAAGTTGATAAATTCTTGATTTCTCGAGGAATTAAGGGCTATGGAAGAGAGCGGGTAAATGGAGTTGAAATCAGCCATGATTGAATGGTGGAGTGGACTCGATGGGCCGAATGGCCTTACTTCCGCTCCTATGTCTTATGGTCTTATAAACATATGGGTGGGATTTTCTCGCCCTTCCGCCCCCAGTGGAACCTCCTGGTCCCCCAAAGGAGACACCCAGCGGCCGATTAAGCGAGCTACGCAAAAGGCCATGGATACGGCGGTAGCAGAAGATCCCACCAGTGACCAATGAAAATTTGCCTCTGCCACTGGAAAACATTCCAGGGAGGGTGGGAAAACCCCACCTCATGGGTCACGAAAACAAAGAGGTAATTTACTGTTATGGACAGATTTTGTAATGGTAACCTTGGGCGAGATTCTCCGACCCCCCGCCGGGTCGGAGAATCGCCGGGGGCTGGCGTGAATCCCGCCCCCGCCGGTTGCCGAAGTCTCCAGCATCAGAGATTCGGCAGGGGCGGGAATCGCGCCGCGCCGGTTGGCGGGCCCCCCCCGCGCGATTCTCCGGCCCGGATGAGCCAAAGTCCCGCCGCTAAAATGCCTGTTCCGCCGGCGTAAATTAAACCACCTACCTTGCCAGCAGGACAAGGCGGCGCGGGCGGGTTCCGGGGTCCTGGGGGGGGGTCGCGGGGCGATCTGGCCCCGGGGGGTGCCCCCACGGTGGCCTGGCCCACGATCGGGGCCCACCGATCCGCGGGCGGGCCTGTGCCGTGGGGGCACTCTTTCCCTTCTGCCTCCGCCACGGTCTCCATCATGGCGGAGGCGAAAGAGACTCCCTCCACTGTGCATGCGCGGGAATGCTGTCAGCGGCCACTAACGCTCCCGCGCATGCGCCGCCCGGAGATGTCATTTCCGTGCCAGCTGGCGGGGCACCAAAGCCCTTTTCCGCCAGCTGGGGGGGCGGAAATTCGTCCGGCGCCGACCTAGCCCCTTAAGGTTGGGGCTCGGCCCCCAAAGATGCGGAGCATTCCGCACCTTTGCGGCGGCGCGATGCCAGTCTGATTTGCGCCGTTTTGGGCGCCATCGGCGGACATCACGCCGTTTCCGGAGAATTTCGCCCCTTGTCTGGAGGTGCCTTTAACAGCTCACAGCGACCTCTAGGATTGTCATTCTTGGATGTTATTCCTGGTTGTATTTTGAATCTTGTTCTAGATGCAATACTGTGGTTGAGGAACTGGAATTGATGTGATCTGTCCTCGGTTACACATCACCAATGCACCTTGTGTGCAATGAATTCATAGGACCGTGGTTCCAAACAAATCCTTATGCCTTTGACTGGTTGCCACGTACCTTCTCTGTGATCCTGGATGTAAACATGTTATCCCAACTCTAACCTTGGAAATTCTGTATCCAATTTCATTGTGCACATTGGTCATCTTTGCTTGCAATTTTTAAAAACAGTATTTTGATTGAAATTTTAAAGTTAACAGTAGTCACATTAAAACAAAAGAAAAGGAGAAAAAAGCCAGAGGTATCGATGCAAAAGAAGTACAGCACATAACAAAAGTCATGCCAATATAGGATGAATTGAGGAAAAAAATCCCCAACGTGCTCCTCACATGAATACAAGGTTCGTCTACACAAGCAGGGTACAGCCAACAACACTGTTGCATTATACCCACAGCTTTGATCAAAATATTAGAGGAATAGAAAAACTCTGGGAACCCCAAAGCTAAGGGGGGGATTGCACTGACACCCATAATGCAATCCAGGCCCAGGACAGAACAGACATTCATCAGAGTTACAAAACAAAATGGCGGGGACCGAATACCACACATCAAAGGAAATCTCAGGCCTCAAACCCCGGGTCTCCCATAGAAAATTAATAGAGATTAAAAGAACAAACAGGAAGCATGATCCTAGCTACCAAACCCCACCCACCGGGCCCCAGTTCCAAGGGAAGAACAAGTCACTGGGTCAACGAACAACAACACACACCCTTGTGGGGCACCATTGCAGCCACAAGACACAAGGCCAAGAAGGATATCGACTGATCCTATCCGGAAAGGGATAACCCCTCCCCAGGGAGAGGGGGAGGCTGTCAAGATGCCTTGGGAAGGAGGACCACAGCCCACCACCCCTCAGCATCAGGGAACCCACTCAGCCTCATCACGTGAACCCCCTACTCCTCTTGCAGTTTTCATGTTATTCTCTAGTTTATGAGAGAATAGAATGGGAAAGAGTAGATAAGTTGACACTCACTGGTCTGCCAAACATGAGGTCTGCCAGTGATAGTTGCAATTAAAGGGATCACTCTCCAATGTAATATTGCAATGTATAGATAGAAACATACATAGAAACTAGTAGCAGGAGGAGGCCATTCGGCCCTTCGAACCTGTTTCATTATTCACTATGAACATGGCCGATCATCAAGTTCAATACTTTGAATCCACCTTCCACCATATCCCTTGATTTCTTTAATCCCAAGAGCTAGATCCAATTCCTTCTTGAAATTACATAACGTTTTGGCCTCAACTACTTTCTGCAGTCGTGAATTCCACAGATTCACCACTCTCTGGGTAAAGAACTTTCTCAGTCCTGAAAGGTTTACCCCTTAACCTCCGACTATGACCCCTAGTTCTGGAGTCCCCGACCATCGGGAACATTCTTTCTGAATCACCAATGTCTAATCCTGTTTGAATTTTGTAAGTATCCGAGATCCCTTCTCACTCTTCTAAACTCCAATGAGTATAATCCTAACTGACTTAGCCCCTCCTCATTTGACAGTCCCGGCAACCCAGGAATCAGCCTGGTAAACATTTGCTGCACTCCCTCCATAGCAAGAACCTCCTTCCTCAGATAAGAAGATCAAAACTGCACACAATACTCCAGGTGTGACCTCACCAATGCCCTATCTTGCTTGAGCTACCTAAATTTGACAATTAGAGATTTCACTGTATGAATCACTCTTTCAGGTAGACCATTAGATCTAGGGTAATGAGGAGAAGTAGTAGTGTGGTCAATATTCCGCTTCTCAGGTATATTTTCACAGATATTCTAAAATAGCTTCCCAATAAATTGGGAACCGTTATCCATAAAGATCTCTTTAAGCACACTAAATAAAGTAAACATAGAAAGAATGCACAAGTTATGCTTTGTGTGAGGCATCTATTTCCAGCGTTGTTGCTTCCCAAAGATCACAAAATTGCAATTTTGATGCTTCTGATAATGACTGTTTCAGTGCTTTTGATGGTCTTCGCGCCACAGAAAAGGCTTTACCTTTCTTACCAATTCCGTTAACGAGGACAATTTTTGAGTGAAATTGAAATGTGGAGACAAGAAATTAAAGAGACACAGACATCTTCGAAATAGTCTTTATTTGAGGAGTTGGAATGGATTTAATATCCTCTATTTTACTTGGGTTGGGACATCTGTCAGCACTGGAATAAACTGTATCAAATGCATTGATCTGTTGCACATTGATGCCACATTTCAGACTGTTGAACACTAATCCTTCATTATGTGCTGCTTGCATCATAAGTGCAGATCATGATCATGTTCTTGCTTTGGTCTTCCCACAACTACAGTGTTATTGGTAATATAGATGTACATGTACAGTACATGTAATACAGTCCATGTGAGTTTGAGGGGGATCTTGTCTAACAGATAGCCCAAAAGGAAGTCATTGAAACAATATCTGAATGGGGTAGTGTAGTAAGCTCTTGGGACTTTTCCACAAGATATCTTGACCAGAAGCCATACTTGGCATCAAAGTTCAAGAAGAAAGTTTCACCTGTAAATCTCAAGTTTAACTCTTCTAATATGGGTATTTTGTTTGGGCAATGTTCAAAGCTGTGTTAAAACATTGTAGATGCAGGCATACTCTCAATCATCCATCCTTCTTTATGACACACATAATTGAGCTTTAACAATCTGTGTGCTCTTGAGATCTTCTACTGATTTCATCATATATACTAACTGGTGGTTGCCACTCCTTCCTTTACTACGCTACGACTGCACAACATTTTAGCTTACGATAGTTCACTTCTTCCTTATGTGGGATTCATGGAGTGCAAGTACAATCACTTCCTCGGAGTGGTCCACAGATGTTTTACATTGAGGAGACCAAAGGCCCATAGGTCTACCGACATGCCGTGACCTTGCACTAGCGACAATCCATAGATTCAATCAGAACTCAAAAGACAGATCAACCTTATAAACTACTCCTATCACCTCAGATCATTGCATAACATCTAAATGCTCAGAATGTTTCGACAAAATTGGGAGTTTCAAGGGATCTGCTATATTAGGCTCGCAGAAGAAGGCAAATCGATCAATTGATCCACCACTTAAGTGCAGCAGTCACTTACAAGACAAATTAAAGATCAATCAAAACAAAATGGAGAAAGATGAATTAGGTTTATTTATAAATGGTATTAACAAAGAGTGTTTCACGATGTTATCACGACTAGCTCTCGGATCTGCTCTGGCTGAAAAAGCCCGTGCTATCCACCAAGATCCTCACGCTCGGTTCCCATTGGATGATGGGGTCACATGACCCTCCCAAAGTACATGCATTAAGGGGGCCAGATACCACCCCCTTTAAGTCCCTTATTATACAATACATGAGATAGTTTCACCATTAATAAAACCCCAGTACTGAGAAACACTTCTTGTGCACAGTCCATCAGAAACTCTGCCAGAGAACTTTCTCTTCCTCTGGGAGCAATGTAGCTTATCTGGCTGCAGCTTAATTTCCGACATAGACTCTGCTGCAATTATCTCACAAAGAAGGTTCTTTGAAATTTGTGTCTCACTTTCTTCAGTTTCATTGGGAGCAGCACTTTGGCCTGCCACTGGTGGATTAGCCACTTCATCTCTTGAGCAAGCCACCACGCTACTTTTGGGCACAAATGGATTAGGCAGTGTAGTGATCTCTGTGTATCAATATCCATGATCAATATATGTAATGCTAGTACAAGCAATTGAACACTGGAGGTCTCACGATCAGAACCTATATTAATGGTTTTCCCACTCTTTCTGATCAGAGTGTGTATCAGGAGTGAAGCGAGAACAGACGTAGTAAAGCTAGAGAGAGAAAAAGTTATTTGTTATCAAAGCATTGTATTGCATAATTTAATTAGTTTCTCTACAATTGTTTTTTTATTTTACTAGTTGAGTATAAGTAAAAGAACTCACAATATTGATTTATATTATATTTACAAGAAGACTACTGCCCATTTCAACAAATCGGCTGGTTCAAAGAGTAATATATATATTCCGTAAGGTAATATAACAAGCAGCAGCACTCGCTCTCGGGATGACACCCGCCTTCTCACATGGCCCACATGCTTCTTCACTAACTTGTCTTGTACTTGCACCTCATACAATGGTGGCCCCGTTCTGGCCACCACTTCCAAAGTTTTTTCACGAAGACTTGTTCACCTATCTCAAATGCCTTCACTATTTTCAATAAAATTTGGTTTCTCTTAATAATAATCTTTATTGTCACAAGTAGGCTTACATTAACACTGCAATGAAGTTACACATTCCGGCACCTGTTCGGGTACACTGAGGGAGAATCCAGAATGTCCAAATTACCTAACAGCACGTCTTTCAGGACTTGTGGGAGGAAGTCGGAGCACCCGGAGGAAACCCACGCAGACACAGGGGAAACCTGCAAACCACACAGACAGTGACCCAAGCCGGGAATCGAATCTGGGACGCTGGAGCTGTGAAGCAATAATGTTACCCCCAACTCTGCCTTGTCACCCCCTCCCCACCCAATTCGGAAATACAGGGCTTAATCTGGTCCTTAAGCAACGGCCCAGTAAAAACTCGCCTGGAGTTATTCCTGTTGCAGTATGCAGGGGGTTCTGTAAACCAGGAGAAAACATGTCACTTTAGTCTTCAATGGAGCAGGGGATTGTTTTTTCATGCCAGTCTTTAATGTTTGGTCAGCATGATTAGCTAAGCCATTTGATGAGGGGTGGTGTGGTGTCATGCTAATGTGTTTAACATCATTGAAGTGATAAACTTTGGCCATCAGCACAAGTGAACGGTGTGCCATTGTCTGAAACTAGCACCTCTGGCACACCATGGGTTACAAAATATTGACATAACTTGTCAAGTGTAGTGTGGGTCGTTGTAGACCTCGTTTCAAAAATCTCTATCCATATTGAATGTGCGTCCACCAACAAAACAAACATTATGCCCTACAATGGGCCAACATAATCAATGTGGACTCCCACCCATGGCTGACCTGGCCATTCCCAAGGGTTTCAGTGTGAACACTGGCAGGTAATTTCTGTTGTAGTTGGCACTGGTCACACTGTTTTACCATCTGTTCTATATCTGCATCAATCCCAGGTCACCAGATGTAGCGCCTCACTGATATTTTGATCTTTGATACACCCAGATGGGGATGATGGAACTCTTCCTGGTTTTGAGGTTTAGAATTTTTTTCTCTGAATCAAAATGTACAAATAAACTTGAAAGTTGAAGCGCTTGCTTCACTTGATTGAAAGTTTCTTTTTGTGGATTCTTCCAGTACCATTATTGGCATTTCTACAACACCATGTGCCATGGAGCTATCAATGTTGATAGGTGAGGGAGGAACTGTCCATCGTAGTTAACCATTCCTGGGAAAGACCTGAGCTCTAAGATGTTCTCCAGGGCTGGTGCTTCTTTAATGGGTCTCATTTTATATTTCATTGGGTGTAGCCCTGTATTCAAGATGAGCCATTTCATTCACCCAAAAGCTGCACTCTTCTCTCTTTAGGTGCACTCCTGCTTCCTGAAGCCTCTTGAAAACTTCATCCAGATTTGCCAGATGTTACTCCTCAGTGGATCCTGTAATGAGGGCATCAGCTATGTGAACAATAACTTTGGGCAGCCCTTGCAATAGGTTCTCCATTGTCCGCTGGAAGATGGCACCAGCTGCCGAAACCTCAAAGGGTAAATGTGTATACGGTTCCTTGTGGGTGTTTATGGGAACATAAGTTCTCAATCCTTCATCTCATTCCAGTTGTTGGTAGGCAAGGCTCATGTCCAACTTAGTATATATTAGGCCCCCAGGCAACTTTGCATGCCGGTCTTCTATTTTGGGTATGGGCTACCTGTTCAACTTTGCAGCTTGATTCATTGTTAACTCATAATTTCCACAAATTCTGTCTCGTCGGGTTTATCAACCGGTATGTTGGGGGTGGCCCACTCAGCAAATCATATGGGTTTGATGATGCCCAGATCTTCTAATCTCCGCAATAATGCTTTAATATATTCCACTAAAGCATAAAGGATGATGGGCCTTGCCCTTAAACACCTTGGTGTAGCTTCCGGATCTACGTGGATCCTAGTTTGTAATCCTTTAAACTCGATACTTCACTAAGACCTCATTCAGGCCTCCTTTTTTAATCTTAAGGATCTGCAGCCCATTTAATTGTAAGGCATGTAACTTCCGTTCAGTTTTTGGGTTTACTGAGATTGTCCACCGCACATGCATGTCAGGACTATGCACGCTGAAAGTGCACCGCATTCAAATTACCGACCCGTTATTTTAGAATGTTTTATGGGAAGCGGTGTGCTGAACCGACTGAATTGAAATGAATAGACAACACTAACTTGGCCAGTTTGCCCGATGTTAGGTCATTTCGTACGCTTTGCTCTTTGCACTTTTTGTCATTCCAGAATGTTCAGGCAGAGGCAGGAGACATCAGAGACCATTTTTTTGGTAGGTTAATGTTTAATAATATTAGTGTTTAGTATTCATAAATATGTTTTTCACTTATAAAGTGAAAGAAAAATATCTATTTATTTGTCATGAAGCTGTACCATTAATAAGTACTTTGATGAATAATGTACGTTTGGAGTCACAGAAAGTGGAAGAAAGATTTTTTTTTAAACTTTGGTTTGTCAGAAGGATCTTAATTAAATTAAAGAAACTATAATGGATACAGTGGGTTTGGAGTGTATATAATCTTCAGAGATCACTTACTAACGAGTATGATTGCCCACCTAAGAAATTTGGTGTTACTGGTCATGGGTTCCTTGGATCCTTACATGGCTGATGAGCCCAATCCTAGAGCCGCATCTTCGACGAACACTTGGCAGGTTTTCCGATAGGCGGGATCAGTCCTTGGACTCTAGGTCACTGCCAATCCTTTCTCAGGCTACTTTTCCAGGCCTCTTTTTTCCGTTGGGTGTTCTTGAAGAATTGTGTCCCTTCAATCAGGAAGTTCCTCCAAGTAGGCCTCTTCTGGACAAGGTGTTGACGTCTATTTTGCATTTCTTGAGGCAAGACCTCAGAGTGTCTTTGAAGCGCTTCCTTTGTCCTCCTCTTGTTCGGGATTCTTGATTGAGCTATGCGTAGAAGATTTGATTTGGCAGATAGGGCTCTGACATTCTAGGCACATGGCCGGCCCAATGGAGTTCATTTCGGATTATCATGGCCTCGATGTAGCTGCTCTTGGCTCCTTCAAGGATGCTGATGTTAGCACACCCGTCCTCCAAGATGATGTGGAGCTAAAGTACATTTGGAGTTTGCAATGTATTTTAAGCTGTGTTGTTTATGAGTCTCCCTGTTGCGATGTTGATCCTGACCAACCTAAGCGATTACTTCAAATTATTTAGGGACGTTTAATAGCTTAGTTGACATATAAAAGTGACCTATCTCTCTGACAGGTATTGCAGAATCCAGTGCAGATTTAAAACTGGAGTCAGGTTAAATGTCCGAATGAGGAGGAAGAAAATCAATGACCCACGCCTGAGAGTGTACAGACAAAGGACAGCATATGAAATGGTTTGAGAGGAGATAGAACATAGAACATAGAACATAGAACAATACAGCGTAGTACAGGCCCTTCGGCCCACGATGTTGCACCGAAACAAAAGCCATCTAACCTACACTATGCCGTTATCATCCATATGTTTATCCAATAAACTTTTAAATGCCCTCAATGTTGGCGAGTTCACTACTGTAGCAGGTAGGACATTCCACGGCCTCACTACTCTTTGCGTAAAGAACCTACCTCTGACCTCTGTCCTATATCTATTACCCCTCAGTTTAAAGTTATGTCCCCTCGTGCCAGCCATTTCCATCCGCGGGAGAAGGCTCTCACTGTCCACCCTATCCAACCCCCTGATCATTTTGTATGCCTCTATGAAGTCTCCTCTTAACCTTCTTCTCTCCAACGAAAAAAACCTCAAGTCCATCAGCCTTTCCTCATAAGATTTTCCCTCCATACCAGGCAACATCCTGGTAAATCTCCTCTGCACCCGCTCCAAAGCCTCCACGTCCTTCCTATAATGCGGTGACCAGAACTGTACGCAATACTCCAAATGCGGCCGTACCAGAGTTCTGTACAGCTGCAACATGACCTCCTGACTCCGGAACTCAATCCCTCTACCAATAAAGGCCAACACTCCATAGGCCTTCTTCACAACCCTATCAACCTGGGTGGCAACTTTCAGGGATCTATGTACATGGACACCTAGATCCCTCTGCTCATCCACACTTTCAAGAACTTTACCATGAGCCAAATATTCCGCATTCCTGTTATTCCTTCCAAAGTGAATCACCTCACACTTCTCTACATTAAACTCCATTTGCCACCTCTCAGCCCAGCTCTGCAGCTTATCTATATCCCTCTGTAACCTGCTACATCCTTCCACACTATCGACAACACCGCCGACTTTAGTATCGTCTGCAAATTTACTCACCCACCCTTCTGCGCCTTCCTCTAGGTCATTGATAAAAATGACAAACAGCAACAGCCCCAGAACAGATCCTTGTGGTACTCCACTTGTGACTGTACTCCATTCTGAACATTTCCCATCAACCACCACCCTCTGTCTTTTTTCAGCTAGCCAATTTCTGATCCACATCTCTAAATCACCCTCAATCCCCAGCCTCCGTATTTTCTGCAATAGCCTACCGTGGGGAACCTTATCAAACGCTTTGCTGAAATCCATATACACCACATCAACTGCTCTACCCTCATCTACCTGTTCAGTCACCTTCTCAAAGAACTCAATAAGGTTTGTGAGGCATGACCTATCCTTCACAAAGCCATGCTGACTATCCCTGATCATATTATTCCTATCTAGATGATTATAAATCTTGTCTCTTATAATCCCCTCCAAGACTTTACCCACTACAGACGTGAGGCTCACCGATCTATAGTTGCCGGGGTTGTCTCTGCTCCCCTTTTTGAACAAAGGGACCACATTTGCTGTCCTCCAGTCCTCTGGCACTATTCCTGTAGCCAATGATGACATAAAAATCAAAGCCAAAGGTCCAGCAATCTCTTCCCTGGCCTCCCAGAGAATCCTAGGATAAATCCCATCAGGTCCCGGGGACTTATCTATTTTCAGCCTGTCCAGAATTGCCAACACCTCTTCCCTACGTACCTCAATGCCATCTATTCTATTAGCCTGGGGCTCAGCATTCTCCTCCACAACATTATCTTTTTCCTGAGTGAATACTGACGAAAAATATTCATTTAGTATCTCGCCTATCTCTTCAGACTCCACACACAATTTCCCATCCCTGTCCTTGACTGGTCCTACTCTTTCCCTAGTCATTCGCTTATTCCTGACATACCTATAGAAAGCTTTTGGGTTTTCCTTGATCCTTCCTGCCAAATACTTCTCATGTCCCCTCCTTGCTCATCTTAGCTCTCTCTTTAGATCCTTCCTCGCTACCTTGTAACTATCCATCGTCCCAACTGAAACTTCACACCTCATCTTCACATAGGCCTCCTTCTTCCTCTTAACAAGAGATTCCACTTCCTTGGTAAACCACGGTTCCTTCGCTCGACGCCTTCCTCCCTGCCTGACCGGTACATACTTATCAAGAACACGCAGTAGCTGATCCTTAAACAAGCCCCACTTATCCAGTGTGCCCAACACTTGCAGCCTACTTCTCCACCTTATCCCCCCCAAGTCACGTCTAATGGCATCATAATTGCCCTTCCCCCAGCTATAACTCTTGCCCTGCGGTGTATACTTATCCCTTTCCATCATTAACGTAAACGTCACCTAATTGTGGTCACTGTCCCCAAAGTGCTCTCCTACCTCCAAATCCAACACCTGGCCTGGTTCATTACCCAAAACCAAATCCAACGTGGCCTCGCCTCTTGTTGGCCTGTCAACATATTGTTTCAGGAAACCCTCCTGCACACACTGTACAAAAAACGACCCATCTATTGTACTCGAACTATATCTTTTCCAGTCAATATTTGGAAAGTTAAAGTCTCCCATAATAACTATCCTGTTACTTTCGCTCTTATCCAGAATCACCTTCGCCATCCTTTCCTCTACATCCCTAGAACTATTAGGAGGCCTATAAAAACTCCCAACAGGGTGACCTCTCCTTTCCTGTTTCTAACTTCAGCCCATACTACCTCGGAAGAAGAGTCCCCATCTAGCATCCTCTCCGCCACCGTAATACTGCTCTTGACTAGCAGCGCCACACCTCCCCCTCTTTTGCCTCCTTCTCTGAGCTTACTAAAACACCTAAACCCCGGAACCTGCAACATCCATTCCTGTCCCTGCTCTATCCATGTCTCATGTGTGTCAGGAGACTTTCCTTCAGCAAGGAAGGAAATATTGAAGAAACCTGAAATGTTTGTGAAATATATTCACCAAAGAGAAGGAATTGGTAGATGTTGAGTCTGGAGAAGGGGGTGTAGATAGCCTGGGTCACATTGTGATCCAAAAAGACGAGGTGTTGGGTGTCTTAAAAAATATTAAGGTAGATAAGTCCCCAGGGCCGGATGGGATCTACCCCAGAATACTGAAGGAGGCTGGAGAGGAAATTGCTGAGGCCTTGACAGAAATCTTTGGATCCTCGCTGTCTTCAGGGGATGTCCCGGAGGACTGGAGAATAGCCAATGTTGTTCCTCTGTTTAAGAAGGGTGGCAGGGATAATCCCGGGAACTACAGGCCGGTGAGCCTTACTTCAGTGGTAGGGAAATTAAAAAAAAAAAAAAAAAAAAAAAAAAAAAAAATGCTGAAGAAACCTGAAGCCAAACTCTAACTTCCACACGGCCTTAACAGTGGAGATTAAACTCCCGACAGTTGCAGAGTGTTGTGCATTGCACAACTTTTCCCTTCAGCGTGGACTGAGCATTCACCCAGAAGATGACTTCCCACCAGAAATGGAGGAGCTGGAGGAGGGAAAGATGGAGCCTGATGCAGACATACCTCCTGGTGCAGGTGTGTAAGCCCAGGCTCCAGGTGATGCAAGAGCAGTTCAAAATCACCTGGCAGCTGTTGCTTTTGGACAATGAACCCTGCCTCCATCCCTCGCCACCCTCCACTCACTCTTCACCTCCCTCCTCTCCCTCCCTACCCTGTCTCCTTCCCCTTCCCCTGCCTCCCTCCCCTTACCCCCTCCCCTCACTCACCTCCCTGCCCTCTTTCCAAAAAGACAAAGAACCGGTTTGTTAAAATTTTAAAAAGTCATTGCAAGAAATTTGGAAAAGTTGAGGTAGTTATTAAATGAAATGTCATACTGCAGCTGAAATGTTAACACGGTATCAAAGTTTTGTATTTCTAATTATTTGTTAATAAATGTTTTCCATTAAACTTTATGAACTTCTGCAAGTTTCTTATTGCAACATCAAAACACAACATTTAAATATTAGATAATTATAACTGAGTAACTTATTTGAAATAAACAAGGCAGAAAAACGCTAATCATGAACACCAATCAAAAAAAATGTTTCAAAACACATTTTACATCAAGTCAGTGGCCAGCTGCACAGAACAATTAAAAAAGGAGCAAGATAACAGCATTTTATGAAAGTTTGCAAACAGACATCATTGTGCTTGCCAAGATTGCATTTGACATATCAAAAACTGAACAGACAGAACCGTTATTCCCTTTTTTATTTACAGGCAGAAACTATGATTTTAAGTTTTAGCAATTACTTTATCTATTAAGATATACATACCCTGTATCCAACTCATCATTCATGACGTTCTGACGTCCCTTCTTCATGACTAAATTTTGAGTTCCCATATTATAAATTGATACATACGAATACCTTTATGCACGCCACCTGTAAAGTTAGATAATAATATATTGACAATTTCTATAGTAGTTTCATAGATTTAAAGCAGGTAGCAAAACGTATGTTCACTCTCAAATAGTTAGAATAATCATCTTAAATCACCAAAAAATTTAAAATTACACTTTAAATGAGTTAAAAACAATGGCATTAATTGTTTAAAAGAAATAACAAAATGAACTTTTAAAAAGTTTCAACATACCTTAGTAATGGCTGTCTCTGTCTTTACTTTAAAACTGCTCTTTCACAGCATGCCCTCTGGCCCGATCATAAGGGGGCAGGAGTGCACTCCTCCTGCACCCCGCTGGAGCTTGCGGAGACTGTCCCACCAGAGACCTGAGGCCGCTGCTCCTATCGGGAGTTCCATTGGGATTTTTCCATGGAGGTAAGTATGTGAAAAGAACCCCGCCTATTTTCAGCAGCCCAGGCGGAAATTACAGGCCATATCACCTGAATCCAATCACATCCCATCAAGCTTTGTCCCTTGCCTGACACCACCATAAGTGGAAGCTGCTGACCCAAACTCATAGGTTGTAGTTGTCCCTACTATCCTTATAGCCTCGCTGGTATATGTGGCTAATTTTGCTGTCGTGATTAGCAACTTTAGGGGTTGAAATGTTTCTTTCAGATACCGGTTGATATGTTTGTTTATAACAGTCTGCCCCCATGTTCACCTCAATTTGAGTGTCCTTTCATAATAATTATGGCACTCTCAATTCCTCTCATCATTTCAAACTTCTTCTTGAAAGTCAACTCAGACTTAACTGTTTATTTTGTATGGACTATTCACACCGCATACTTATCAATCTCTTAGCATATCGATTAAAGCTGATGCAAAGTTGCAATATCCTGTGATCTATTTTAGTCGGGCTATAAATGCTGTAATCCTCTCCTCCAGGCCCTCCCTATCAAGTTAAACTTATACCTTTGCAGTATCACCGAGGCTTTAGAGCTAATTCTATCTGCCCTGCAAACGACTTAGCACCAGGAGCCTCAAGAGATGTTAAACTACACACCAGATTATAGGTCTGGCTCCTGCACGCAGTAAGCAAAATACTATTCTTTCTATCCTCCCCCTCAATTTCGTTAACCCTGAAACAATACTCCAGCCATTCGATATACTGCACCCACTTCCCAATAGTCAGGAATAAGGCTTCTAGCATCTCAAAGAGAGCCATGCTTGTTCTTTCATCCTCAAGGTATTTACAAAGTCTTTCACAATGTAATCACTGTTAGACCTAGGATTTACTCTGGTTGCAAAAGCCCACACTCTGCAACAAGATCCCCGTGCTCGTTTCCCATTGGGTGATGGAGTCGCATGACCTTCCTGACATATGCCCCTTAAAGGAGCCAGCTACTACAAGTAAATATTGCCATGGCCTTCCATGTCTGTGAATTCATAGGGTAGAATGTTGACACTTGCACTTTGTCAATCTTGACCAATAACACATATTCGCCAACTTCCTCAGGGCAAATAATTTTAATTTTGGCAAACACTTTGGACAGTGTGACGGTATCTATGTTCTCCACAAGATTGATGGTCTGAAACATGTGTTACCTGGTCTTCATCTTGTTGTGCACATCATTTCTCATTTGACAATCAACTCATGCATGGGTTTCTGATGGGGCATTGGATGGTCATTCTTACTGCTTGAAGGTACCAATTGCGTATGGTGTATTTGGATCAGTGCACTGCTCTTTGTAGCTCCATCAGCCTTTGCTCTGGTGCAATGCTGCTGACAATGACCCTTTTTCCCATGTCTTTCAGAATTGATTAAAATCTGGGCATTTCTTTGATTCATGCCGAAGGACACACCTTACATATGTTTTGCTAGATTGAGGTTTTCTGGTGAGTGCATCAACAATTAGGGTGGTAGTTAGACCTGTACACTTCAACAACTTACAAGGATCACTTCGCACATTGTGTGTGTGTGTGGGGGGGCGGGGGGCGATGAAAGCTGATCTGGCAAGGTAGGATGGTCTCCCTCTGTCACTGGTGGGTCGGGTGCAGGCGGTTAAAATGAATGTGCTGCCGCGATTCCTGTTTATTTTTCAATGCCTGCCGATTTTCCTGCCAAAGGCATTTTTAGAGAGATTGAAGGGATGATTACCTCATTCATATGGGGAGGGAAGGTGGCCAGAATTAAATAGGTGCTACTACAGAGAGGAAGGCAGGCAGGGGGTTTGGGTCTTCCGAACCTGATGTATTATTACTGGGCAGCGAATGTGGAGAAGGTGGTGCTCTCTTTGGTTGTTTCTAAATATGGCGGTCAATATGGTCGCCTTCCTTAATTCTAATTACGTTTGCTTTAGAGTCGCCAGGTATCTTTCGATACTGCCACAAGGTTCAAACTTGAATACTGATCAAAGAGCCGGTACACCAGTTAGTTAGTTCAAAGCCAATACTATTTATTTACGCACAGAGTAATATCTACTCATGCACGAAATACTACAGGCTAAACTATCACTACTGCTAAAGCCTATACTTAGCTTTGGGTGCCCACTCAGTCAGAGGAACAATGGCCTTTGTTCGGTTCTGAGGCTGCTGGGGTTGAAGTGATGAAGGGGAACAGCTAAGGTCGTCTGTCTGGTAGCGAGCGTTGACCTTGGACTTACTTGCTTCTGGTGTAGCTGGTGGAAGGGTCTCTCCGCTTTGAGAGCCGATTTCAAGAGAGCGATTCTCTCTTGGGGCCTTCTTCTTATACCCGAAGGGGCTTCGCGTGCTTTTGGGCGGGTCTTGAACTTGGCCCCAATCAATTGGGCAGTGTTTGTTCTGGATGGAAAAGCTTCCACCCATTTTGTGAAGGTGTCGATGACCACCAACACATACTTAAAACCATTTCTGCAGGGGGGTAAGGGTCCTATATAGTCAATTTGCAAATTCGTCCAGGGGTCATTAACGGGGCGGGTGTGACTTAGCTGAGCCTTTCTTGCATATCTGTCCGGATTGTTCTGGGCACAGATTAAGCAATTCTCAATGTAATGGGTAACATTGGCTTTTAAATCAGGCCACCAGCAGAGGGGTCTGAGGTGGGCTAGGATGGGTTCAATGCCCTGGTGTCCATGATTGTCATGGAACTGACAAATAATTTGATTCCTGTCCTGGCTGAGGACTACATAAATGCCTTCTTTTAGAATCACACCGTCATGTGTCGTTATCGCGTTTTTAAACTTATCATAAGGGGCTGGGAAGTTGCCTTTTAAAACTTCCCTGAGGTTCTCATCTTCCTTTTGAGCCTTTGCCAAATCTTGAATGTTGGTCTGTGAGACCTGAACCGCGTGTACTGGGGCGCTTTCGGGGGGGTTCCAAAAGTGACCATGTCTGGAACCTGCTTTCGCTAGGGTGTCTGCTTTAACATTACCAGGGGGGGGAAGAACGATGATGCCTTCGAACTTTGATTATTCCATATTTCCTACCTTTGGCCGTTTTCAGAATATGTTGGAGTAATGGGGCTGAGGGTAGGGGCTTTCCATCTGCGGAAAAGAATCCTCTAGTTTCCCACAGGTGTAGGAATTCTGTTAAACTGTTGCAGACATATAAACTGTCCGAATATATGTCGGCTGGGGTCGGAAACGAGTCGGGGTGAGCTACAATATAAGCTATGGCTGCCAGTTCTGCTGCCTGCGAGCCTAGATGTCCTGGCAATTTCAATGAAATCTCTTCTAGGGCGCGTCCCTGCGCATCCTCTACATAAATACCGCAACCGGTAATTCTTTTGCCGTTTAAAACTGAAATGAAAATTGCTTATTGTCACGAGTAGGCTTCAATGAAGTTACTGTGAAAAGCCCCTAGTCGCCACATTCCAGCGCCTGTTTGGGGAGGCTGGTACGGGAATCGAACCGTGCTGCTGGCCTGCCTTTGTCTGCTTTAAAAGCCAGCGATTTAGCCTAGTGTGCTAAACCAGCCCTTTACTGTGGAGTAGCCATCCACATAGATTTTAAGGGGTGCGCATGTGTCTGTGGGCTGGGGTCTCTGGGGTGTAGTACCTTCTTTCCTGGGGGCTGACTTTGGTATAAAGGATCCTGTATTATGTTTAGTGGTGATGATCTCACACTCATGTGGGGTACCTGCATATTGTAAGTTATCGGCTAGGAAGGTGTGGGTCTTGGTTCTCTTAACCATGATGTCCCGTCCCTGTAAAAGAAGGGTCCAACGGGCTGCGCGGATTTGGCTGACTGTGCCATCTTTAAGTCGACCAGCTAGTAGTAGCTGTGTTGGGGTGTGTTCAGTGAGAATGGTGATGGGGTTGAATCCTGTGATGTAGGCGAAGTACTGTACTGCCCAAAAAACTGCGAGCGCGCCTTTCGCAGACAGAAAATCCTTGCTCGCCTGGGTCTAATACGTGTGAGGCGTATGCCATGGGGCCTAATCGATCATGTCGTTCCTGGAGGAACGCGGCTGAAACGCTTTGGTCGGTAGTTGCAACCTCAATTGCATACGGGGAAAGTGGATCTGGGACCTGTAATGCGGGGGCTGTGCTAAGGGCTCTTTTTAAAGCATCCACGGCACCCGTGTGCTGTGGAAGCCATTCCCAAGGTGCTTGTTTCTTGAGAGGTTCGGATAGGGGCGCTGCTTTTGTGGCGAAACCGTCGATATGGTTTCGGCAGTAGCCAACCAGTCCTAGAAATGACCGGAGGGCTGAGACATTATGGGGCAGGGGTAATTTGACCACCAAGTCGATTGTTTTCTGCTCGATCTCGCGTTTACCATGTGTGATTACTGTACCCAAGTAAATCACTTTTTCCTGTAAAATCTGGGCCTTCTTGGGGTTCACTTTACAGCCAATTTGTTGGAGGAGTCCAAAACGTTTGGGGAGAAGCTTTCCCTTTGTGTCCGTCTGTAGCAGCAGATCATCTACATATTGGACCAGACAATCGGGTCAGGAAAATTTTGCTAATCCATTTGCCAGCTGTCGGTGGAAAATGGAGGGGGGGGCTTGTGGAAACCTTGTGGAAGGCACGTCCACGTATATTGCTGTCCCTGGAATGTGAATGCGAATTTGTATTGGCACGCTTTATCCAATGGAATGGACCAAAAGCCGTTGCTAATGTCCATAACCGGAATTTTCTTTGACTGTAGTCCCTGTTTGAGCATGGTCTCGGGACTCGTGGCTACGATGGGGGCTGCTACTGGGGTTACTTTGTTCAGTTCCCGGTAATCAATGGTCAGTCGCCATGATCCATCGCGTTTCCTGACGGGCCAAATTGGTGCGTTATTCGTGGAGGCTACTGATCGGAGTACGCCTTGATCAAGCAAACTCTGTATAACTTTTGAGATTTCTCCCTCTGCTTCTTGGGGAAAACGGTACTGCTTTTGGGGTCTGGGGTCGGGACCTGTAATATTCACGAAGCCAGCTATGTTGCCACAGTCGTGCTTGTGCTGTGCAAATGCTGCTTTGTGTTGCTGCAGGACTTCCCTAACTTGGTTGTTCTGATTAATGGCTCGAGGGTCGAACCAGAAGTCTCCTACTGAGCTAATCCTGTTTTCGTAGTCTCCAACTGTGAGCGTGGTGGGGGCTCGTGCTGCCTTTGCCATTCTCCATACACATTTATTTACCGGATCAAATGAGAGGTTGTGGGAGCTCATGAAGTCAATTCCTAAGATGTGTTCGGCTGTCTGGGGTAGACCGACCAGAACTACGGGGTGTTTTGTTTTAATGTTCCCTATCTGGATTGTTACAGGGATGTGATGTGTCCCTGCTGTAAATGCCCTATGAAGCCGTTGAGTGTAATGGTGTCGGTGGTGGGCCACGTGTCCCACTGAAACATCGTGGAGGAATTGAGCGTGGTGCGGGTCGCACCTGTGTCCCAAAGGAATTCTATGGGGTGTCCCCTGGCTGAGCCTGCCACTACCGGTCTACCGGACTTGTCCCCAAGAGTGTCGCAGTCCCAAGTTGGGGAGCCCAAACACCGTCAGTCGGTGCCGTTCATATCTGCATTCTCAGAACGGGCGCTAACACTGTGAATTGGCTTTGCCCTATTCTTATTTAGGGTGCCTGTCTGTTGGTATCTCTGCTGCTTCTGGGGCGTATTGCACTCTCGTGCATAGTGTCCTAATTGTCCACAATTATAACACTCCTGGGATTTGGGTTGCTGTGGGCTGTTCTTGCCCTCATTTACCCATGCGGGGTTCTGGTGCGTCCATACTGGATGAATGGCTGCCTGTTCTTCCTCTAACAAATGCGGTTTTGCCTTGGATGGACTGTTCCCAAGGGCGGGACAATCTTTTCAAAACCCATTTCTCGTTGTGGGCCTCGTCTGAGGGGTCATAATTTGCGCAAGCTCTCTGTCCTGCCTCTGTCGCATGAGAGACGAGGATGCGAGTCCATTTGGCCATATTATCTGGGGACAAATGGGCGCGGGCTAATTATCCGAACACTGCAGTAAAATGAATCCACAAGTGTCCAGCAAACGCTGTGGGGTGCTCTGTCTTCTTTTGCCGACACTTGTTTAGGCCTTCTACAGGGTCTCCTTTGTTATAGCCGATCGCATCTAGGATCGCTGTGTGCATTTCTTGTAGGGTGCCTCCTCCTACGTTTTGTGGGTCGGGAAGGGCTGCCACGACTGAAGGGTCGAGGCTTAAAACTGTGAGCTTCACTTGCTCCTTTTCATCCAGGCCACACATGGTCGCCTGCTGTTTTACTCTAGCAAAGAACTGGTGGGGGTCCGATGTGGGTAGGAAAGGTGTAATCCTATCGCACGCGTCTCTTAATTGGGTGACGGTTAACGGGGTAGCGTATAGGAAATCTGAGTTTCCTTCTGCTGCGGCCCTGCGCTGTGTGGTTACAGGGTTCATAGGGGTGTGTTCTGCCTGTGCAGTTGGGGGTTGGGGTGCTTTTCATTTCTGGGGTTTTTCCTGTGTACATGTCCCATGTACATATCTATGGGCAGTCTCATTTAACTCCTGCCAATCGGGGCCATTTTCGTGGTCTTTGGGGTACAAACGTACTCTGAAACCCATTCTGAACAGAAAGCAGAGATTGCAATTCTGCAATTTGCTTCCGGCATTTTGCATGATCTACCGAGCTCTGCCTTTGTTCCGTTGTGGAAGTGTGGAGTGCTCATAGGGCTGCTTTTAAGTCGTTGCACTGTTTCTGCAACTGCTCGACCTGTTGTTCGGTTTCCTGTCTTACCAACAGCGTGCGTTGCGTGTCTTGGTAGGCTTTGTCATATTGGGACTGAAAGCTGCTCAAATGGGCGAGACAAGACTGGTGTGCCTGCTTGGCATCCTCCACCTTCTTGTCCCTCACCGCTAACCGCTCTCTCAGTTCCTTGTTCGAACTTCTAGTGAATAGTGATTAACACTACACAATGCCGATGTTATGTCGTTATATTGTGTTCCTTGTGTTGCCCTATTGTGTATTTTCTTTTCTTTTATTTTCATGTACTTAATGATCTGCTCGCAGAAAAGTACTTTTCACTGTACCTCGGTACTTGTGACAATAAATAAAATCCAATCCAATACAGGCCCAGTTTCCCCAATCTGTCTTCATAAGATAGTTCCGCCATCCCAGGAGCAAGTCTAATAAACCTTTGTTGCACTCTAGCAATAATACCCTAAGGTAAGCCACACGGTACTCTCAGTGCAGTCTAACCAAGGTTTTATATGCTTGAAACCAAGACTTCACTACTCCTGTACTTAAATCCTCTTGTGATAAAGGCTAGCATATCATTTGGCTTCCTAATTGCTTGAAGCACCTACTTGTTAGCCTTCAGTGACTTATGGACAAGGACACCCAAGTCCCTGAAAATTTGAAAGCAAATAGTCACCCAAAGAAAGATGCTTCGAAACTGAGCATCTTCGTACTGATGGCATGTAGGGGAACATAGATTCAACAGCTCGGAACAACACTACAAAGAGAACCATTGAAGCCAGATATTGAAATTCTCAAGGCCAATATTAAGAAACACAAAAAGCCCTTGACAGAAAAGGAAGGAGAGCTATTTTCGAAAGTTTAGGAAGCAAAAGAAGATTTCCAGAAATGAAGAGTTCAAACTACAGAATTAAGTTGCTGACATGGTAAGAGTGAAGATTGAGCAGGACATAATGTGACAAGCTGATAAGAAGAAAATGGAATTCCACATTGCTGGAGGAGGTGCTGACAACAGGGGGACTGGAGAAGGGGGTAGTATCGACGGTTTACAGGGCTATTTTGGAACAGGAGAAGGCGCCGCTGGAAGGAATCAAGGCAAAGTGGGAGGAAGAGTTGGGAGAGGGTATGGAGGAGCGGTTCTGATGTGAGGTGCTCCGGAGGGTGAACGCCTCCATCTCGTGTGTGAGGTTGGGGCTGATACAGCTGAAGGTGGTGTATAGAGTCCACTTTACAAGGGCGAGGATGAGCCGGCTCTTTGAGGGAGTAGAAGATGTGTGTGAACGTTGCTGGGAGGCCCCGCAAACCATGTTCGTATGTTTTGGTCCTGTCCAAAGCTAGAGGATTACTGGAAAGAGATGTTTAGGGTAATCTCTAAGGTGGTGCATGTGAAACTGGACCCGGGCCCTCGGGAGGCCATATTCAGGGTGTTGGACCAGCTGGGTGCGAAGGCAGATGTTGTAGCCTTCGCCTCGTTGATTGGCCGAAGACGGATCCTGTTAGGGTGGAGATCAACCTCTCCACCCTGTGCCCTGGTGTGGCGGGGGGACCTGCTGGAATTCTTGATACTTGAAAAGGTCAAATTTGAACTGAGGGGAAGGATCCAGGGATTCTACAATTCATGGGCGTTCTTCATTATACTCTTTCGAGAATTGAATCACATCGAACATTAGGGGGGTTGGGGGCTGGGAGGGTTGGGGGTAGGCGGACTGGGAGGGGTGGGGGTCGGGGGACTGTATGTGTTAATGGTGACTATGGGTGATTCCTGATTCTTCTTTGTCATTTGTTTAAGTTAACATGCGGGCTAATGTTTGGGGGTTTGGTGGGAGGATGGGATCGTTGTTATTGATATGGGGATTGACATTACATTCGTTACTGATTATTGTTTATTGTTGGGTGTAAATTTGGGAGAAAATGTGAAAAAGGAGGAGAATAAAAAAATTTTTTTTTTTTTAAAGGATCACTTCGCACTTACAGCCATCCTTGAGTACCATTTCGATGCTACATATTTTGGGCTTGCATTGCAGATCTTTCTGGAATTTTTTGCATGGAAGTGGATGTGATCAACAACTCAACAATTCTGACTGCTAGTTCTGCTTTTGAAAAATCACCATATGTACCCTTTTCACTGCATCGACTAACAAAGTGGACAATGGATTCTGTAGGCTGTTGTCGAAATGACATGAACTCCAGTCGATGAACACGAAAATGTAACCTTATTCTGAACCAGTCTTCTAATGTAATCAATACCTTTTGGGGGCCCTTTAACTCTTCTGCTCTCAATCCTGACATATTCAGCCTATGTAGAGCTTCATTCCCAATTGCTAGGCGAATTTCTATGGCTTGCTTGTCTGGTTCAGCCAAACCTGAATCATGAAAACAGAGCTCTTGTGCTGTGTAAATATTGTGTGTCAAGATAGTAGGTGAGCTGCAGCCCAATTCAAACTGGGGTATTTGGGGGACATTTTAACAATATCCCTAAGCTGTTCCTTTTGCAATTTAATTTGCTTTCCAGCAACTCCCAAAGCCACCTCATTAAGATCACAACCCTACCTGGCCCAATTTTTATGATGCTCTTCATTTGATTTACTTTTGTTTGACTCTCACTCACTTCCTATCAATCTGTCCCAAACTCTGGTCACTCACCTTTCCTGACTGAGCTAGCCCAATGCTGATGAAGCGCTGCCCCACTTACTGAGTGACAAGCTAGACGTGCCGTCTCACCACAAGGAATTCATCTGCTTGATCTTTGCTGATCTTTGTGATCCAGGCTCACAACTTTTCTGTGCAGTCAGCACACTGCGTTTTCAACACTCACCGAAGCTGCCACTTCATTGCATTCTAACCAAAATGTTGCCGGTCACCTCATGCTATGTATCAAGAATTCAGGCTGTTCACCATGTTGGGTGGCACGGTAGCACAGTGGTTAGCACTGTTGCTTCACAGCGCCAGGTTCCCGGGTTCGATTCTCAGCTTGGGTCACTGTCTGTGTTGAGTCTGCACATTCTCCTCGTGCCTGCGTGGGTTTCCTCCGGGTGCTCCAATTTCCTCCCACAAGTCCCGAAAGACGTGCTGTTAGGTAATTTGGACATTCTGAATTCTCTCTCTGTGTACCTGAACAGGCGCCGTAACAGTAACTTCATTGCAGTGTTAATGTAAGCCTAGTTGTGACAATAATAAAGATTATTTTTATTGCTGTCAGACTGATTGAGCGCTGCTGAACATCATGTTGTGTTTTTATAATGATACAAACGTACCAATAATTCATAAGGGGTTGTGTAAACATGTTGTGTGTTAAGTTATTTCAACTCTGCATGCAAGAACACATATACATGGATAGAAATCTTGAAGACGGCAGCAAAGAGCTATGTCTGCTGTGTTCTGCTCACAGGCTGAGGTGAACTTGAGGCTGGATCATATGGCACTCTTCCTTTCCAGGGATGGCACGCTGCTATCCCTTAAAAATATATTACAACAATTACTGTGTCCAAACCAAAAAGAACAGACTGGCTCAAATAATTAGCACATTTCATCCAAAACAAGTTCTTTAGGAATTGCAATCTTTAACAACCAGAATAAATTAAAGAAAGGTTAAAGGTATGTCTCCTAAAGAATATTACACATTCAGAAAAATTGCTGATTTGATATAATTTGACTTGACCCTCGGACACCCCTAGGTTGCTGCAAAAGTTTATCCTGTCAAACTCACAGAAAAGCAAGTGAGTTTTGATCACATTAACCTGGTGATGTGACAATTTAAATCTTTAAATTCCTAGGAGCTGATCGGCTAATTAAATGACATTGAGATAACATTTCCAGTCAGGCCGGGGCCAAAGATGGACGTGGTCCCAGTTTTGAGAATGAAAATTGCATCAGTGGAGGCACTGCAATAATACATAATTACAGTATTTGCACATAACAAGACAACACAAGATAAATATTATAAGAGATAATAATAATCTTTATTGTCACAAGTAGGCTTACATTAACACTGCAATGAAGTTATTGTGAAAAGCCTCGATTCACCACATTCCGGAGCCTGTTCGGTTACACAGAGAGAGAATTCAGAATGTCCAAATTACCTAACATCACGTCTTTCGGGACTTGTGGGAGGAAACCGGAGCATCCAGAGGAAACCCACGTAGACACGGGGAGAACGTGCAGACTCCGCATAGACAGTGATCCAAGCCGGGAATCGAACCTGGGACCCCGGCACTGTGAAGCATCAGTGCTACCCTTAATAGAGTACATAGGAGCTAACTAAATATAAATTAAACTGGTGAAAATATCACAAGGTGATTAAAAAGATTAGTGAAAATATGGGTACTTTAAGAGGTTAATCATTATCTTGCCAATCCATTCAGTAGTGGTATGTGGTACAGACAATGGAGAAATATTCTGTACTTCAAGAATACACCGGCAACGGTGGCTGGGGCTTAAATAGCTCAAAGTATGCTACATTTTATTTTACACCTTTTCAATTTAATTGCAAGTCTTGTAAACCTATGAAACATATTTAATAGCAGCTAGGGACGTATTGAAAGACCTTTATTGTGAAAAACAATGATCCAATGAACTCATATATAAAATATAGGATCCGTATGTAGCCTGCACTCGTGCATTTAAATTTTGCCAGTTGCTAACATCAATTTTTTTAAATTACTGATCAGCTGACTAACCTGCTTTATCAAAAGTATGGGTTGAATACTGAGAAGTGACTGTACTAGTTTATTGGTAAAATCCATATTTGAGAAACCAACCTATGGACAGATTGATCCTAAGGGATCCTATTGATTTCTGTACAAAAATAATGGAAAGATAAGTTGAATTGTTTGATAAAATCAAATAAGGCTATCCCTGCTGGCTTACTGCAAAATCCAATTGAAATTCTTCAGTATTTTCCAACTAGTATAGTCACACGAGTCCCGAGAAGGATTCAAACTCAGAGGTTTATTAAGTAAATAAATACAAGGCCTCAAAGCAGTAAGCAGTACATCCAGTCCCAGCCAGGACAATCCAAAGGTGCCAGTTTTCAACATGGTTGGCTTTACTTGGTCCATTTTTTCGGGCCCCGCTGATCGGCCTATGCCCCCCAGCGGGGGAGCTTGTATTCCACAAGCCCCACGGTGAGATCAATCGGGTCGTCCCCTAGGTCTCGGGGGGTTATTACAAATCTCCCCTGAAGTCCACAAGTCCCTTTGTCGTAGAGGGTGGAGAAGGCCTCCTTCTTCGCTTCGTCTGCGGTTGCACTTCTAGCGATTACGGGGCTGTTTCGGGGGGGGGGCGGGGGGGTTGTGTAACGTGTCAGAGCGCTGATGATCTGGGGGTCTCACTTGGGCAGGCTGTCGGCAGCTGCTCCCCGGTCAAACTGTCATCTGACACTATGGATGCTTCTGCCTCCCTGTCTGACCCCGAGTCTTCCCCTCGCGGCTCTCTGCATCCTGGTCCTTCGGGGGTGTAGCACCTTGGCCCCTGAGTGCCGGGCAGGAGGGATGTAGCTGACCTATTTGGCAGGGCCGGTCTTGGCATGGGCTTCCTGCCTTTAAGATGGACTGCATGCTTTTCGCACCATCCACTCCTTGGTTTTCACAGTACAGGGGACCAGTCGAGTCATCTCCATTATGGCCCCTGGTTCCCACTGGGCACCGTTTCCAGAAATTCCAGACAAATACCATGTCCCCTGGCCAGAAACCTCTGTCCTTCATCTGCCTGTTATGGTCTTGTCTTCTCTCTCCTTTCCTGCCAATGTTGGGTAATGTCAGGCTGTGGCGGGCCCTCAGTCTTCAGTCCATCAGCAATTCCGGCGGCGGCACCTCAGTTGTTATATGTGACGTGGTACGATAACTAAACAGGAACCCCACCAACTTTGTCTCCATGGATCCCGTGGCCTGTTTCTTTATGCCTTTCTTTAAGGTTTGTACCATCCGCTCATCCAGCCGATTTGAAGAAGTGTGGTGCCAGGCAGTCCGAATGTGTTTTGCCCCGGTCGACTTCATGCATTCCTCACAAGTATAAGGAGTGCCGTTATCCGCAACAAGTAACTCTGGGGTGCCATAAAGACTAAAAGAATGTCACAACTTCTCAGTTGCCCACAAACTGTTGGACAGCAACCAGTAGTCACCCTACCATCCAATGATTAGCAAGAACATTAGCAGGAATAAAGGTCCGGCGAAGTAGGCATGCAACCGTACCCAGGGTCTGCCTGGCCAATCCTGGGCATAAAGAGACGCTGCTGGTGGGAGCCTTTGATGCTCCTGATATGCAGTGCGCTGCTGCACCAACCTCTCAATGCCACTGTGGTATTATCAGGTATTGCTGTGCCTAAGAGGCTGATGACCATTGGTTAAACCTAGGAGTTTACCATTGGCTGTTGATACGTAGCTCCGCCCTGACAGGCGGAGTATAAGAACCGGCGCCATCCCAGCAGCCTTCACTTTCTGTACCAAAGCTGCTGGGGAACAAGTTCTAGTCGATTAAAGCCTTCAGTTATGAAATCACTTCGTCTCCGAACCAAACCGGAGTGCCTACAACTCAGCCCCCACGCAGAGAACTCGGCTGCAATATTTAAACACTGGCTGGTGTGCTTTAAAGGCTACCTCGAGACGGCCGGAGGCACCCCCTCAGGAGGACAGAAAATGCATCTCCTGCACTCAAGGGTCAGCCCTGGGACCTACACCCTTATCGAGGAGGCGGAGGACTATGATGCCGCGATCGAACTGTTAAAAGGACATTATATCCGCCCTGTAAATCAGGTCTACGCACGTCACCTGCTAGCAACTAGACGGCAAAGCCCCGGGGAATCGTTGGAGGATTTCTACAGGGCGATACTGGTGCTGTGCCGAAACTGTGGTTGCCCGCATGTTTCGGGGAGCGAGCACACGGAACTTTTAATCAGGGATGCCTATGTAGCAGGTATGAGCTCCTCAGAGATCCGCCAAAGACTCCTAGAAAAGGACACCCTGGGACTTAGAGAGGCACGGGCCCTGGCAGGGTCCATGGACGTAGCCTCCCAAAACGCGCAGTCCTATGCGCCCGACCGCGCGGCGGCCCCCTGGGCTGCGTGGCACCCCGCAGCGGAAGCTCCACAGACCTTCCCCCTGACCCCGCAGGCCTGCGCTGCGCGACGGCCCGCTAACGCTGCCGGGCCCCGCTGTTTCTTCTGTGGGCAGGCGAATCATCCCCGGCCGCGCTGCCCGGCCCACACCGCCACCTGCAAAGGGTGCGGCAAGAAGGGCCACTTTGTGGGGGTCTGCCAGGCCCGCGCCGTGGCCGCGGTCTCAAGCGACCCCGGACCGCCGCGGCAACCCCTCCTTCAGACCCCGACCGGCCAGTGCTCACCGCCACCCCCCTATCCTAGGGCCACGTGCGACCCACGGGCGTGGCCATCTTGCCCCCCGGACACCACGCTGGACAGGTGGGCGCTGCCATTTTGTCCATCCCCGCCGCCATCTTGTCCATCCCCGGCCACCATGTGCGACCTATGGGAGACACCATCTTGGATGGGGCCCCAGGCCCCCAGCACGGCCGACTACACGCTGCCTGATCAGAACTCGCAACTGCTTCATCTGGCCTCGGTGACACTGGACCAAAGTCGACCTCGGACACTCGCAACAGCAACAACGACGGTCTTCATCAACGGCCACGAGACGTCTTGCCTGATTGACTCTGGGAGCACGGAAAGCTTTGGTCACCCCGACACGGTAAGGTCCTGTTCACTTGTTACCCACCCTGTAAACCAAAAGATCTCCCTGGCCTCCGGGTCACACTCGGTGGAGATAAAGGGGTTCTGCCTAGCGAACCTCACTGTCCAAGGCAGGAGATTCAACAATTTCCGCCTTTATGTCCTGCCGCACCTCTGCGCAGCTACCCTCCTGGGGTTGGACTTCCAATGTAACTTGCAAAGCCTGACCTTTAAATCCGGCGGCCCTATACCCCCCCTTATTGTCTGCGGCCTCGCGACCCTTAAGGTCGACCCGCCATCCCTGTTTGCGAACCTCACCCCGGATTGCAAACACGTCGCCACCAGGAGCAGACGGTACATTGCCCAGGACCGGACCTTCATCAGGTCAGAGGTCCAAAGGCTGCTGAGGGAAGGGGTCATCGAAGCGAGCAACAGCCCCTGGAGAGCTCAAGTAGTGGTGGTAAAGACCGGGGAGAAACATAGGATGGTCATTGACTACAGTCAGACCATCAACAGGTTTACGCAGCTGGACGCGTACCCTCTCCCCCGTATAGCCGAACTGGTAAACAGGATCGCGCAATACCAGGTCTTCTCCACGGTGGATCTCAAGTCCGCCTACCACCAGCTACCCCTCCGTAATAGTGACCGCAAGTACACTGCCTTCGAAGCAGATGGGCGGCTCTATCAATTTTTAAGAGTTCCCTTTGGTGTCACTAACGGGGTCTCGGTCTTCCAGCGAGAGATGGACCGAATGGTTGACCGGTACGGCTTACGCGCAACGTTCCCGTATCTGGATAACGTCACCATCTGCGGCCATGAACAGCAGGACCACGACACCAACCTCCGCAAATTTCTCCGGATCGCGAAAATTTTGAACTTAATGTACAATAAGGATAAATACGTATTTAGCACCAACCGTCTAGCCATTCTAGGCTACGTAGTGTGAAATGGAGTTATAGGCCCTGACCCTGAGCGCATGAGCCCCCTTATGGAGTTCCCCCTCCCTCACTGCCCCAAGGACCTGAAGCGCTGCCTAGGGTTTTTCAGTTACTAAGCCCAGTGGGTCCCTAACTACGCAAACAAAGCCTGACCCCTAATCCAGTCCACAACCTTCCCCCTGTCGACGGAGGCCACCAGGCCTTCAGCCGGATCAAAACAGACATTGCAAAGGCCACGATGCGCGCCATCGACGGGTCCCTCGCCTTCCAGGTTGAGAGCGATGCGTCCGACGTAGCTCTGGCGTCCACTCTCAACCAAGCGGGCAGGCCCGTGGCCTTCTTCTCCCGTACCCTCCAGGCTTCCGAAATTCGCCATTCCTCGGTCGAAAAAGTGGCACAAGCCATAGTTGAAGCTGTGAGACATTGGAGGCATTACCTCGCCGGCAGGAGATTCACTCTCCTCACGGACCAACGGCCAGTTGCTTTCATGTTCGATAATGCACAGCGGGGCAAGATTAAAAACGACAAGATCTTGCGGTGGAGGGTAGAACTCTCCACCTTCAACTACGAGATCTTGTACTGTCCGGGGAAGCTAAACGAGCCTCCTAATGCCCTGTCCCGCGGCACTTGTGCCACTGCACAAGTGGACCGCCTCCGAGCCCTCCACGAGGACCTCTGCCACCTGAGGGTCACTCCTTTCTTCTACTTCATCAAGACCCGCAACCTGCCCTACTCCATCGAGGAGGTCAGGACAGTCACCAAATCTGCGCGGAGTGCAAACCGCACTTCGACCGGCCAGAGACGGCGCACCTGATAAAGGCTTCCCGTCCCTTTGAACGCCTCAGCATGGATTTCAAAGGCCCACTCCCCTCCACCGACTGCAACACGTATTTCCTGAACGTGATTGACAAGTACTCCCGGTTCCCATTCGCCATCCCCTGTCCAGACATGACCACAACCACCGTCATCAAGGCCCTCCAGGGTATCTTTACACTGTTCGGTTTCCCCGCATACATACACAGTGATAGGGGGTCCTCCTTTATGAGCGATGAACTGCGTCAATTCCTGCTCAGCAAGGGCATTGCCTCAAGCAGGACAACCAGTTACAACCCCCGGGGAAACGGGCAGGTAGAGAGGGAGAACGGAACGGCCTGGAAGACTGTTCTACTGGCCCTACGGTCCAGGAATCTCCCAGTCTCCCGCTGGCAAGAAGTCCTCCCGGTAGCCCTCCACGCCATCCGGTTGCTGCTCTGTATAACTACCAATCAGACACCTCATGAACGTCTCCTTGTTTTCCCCAGGAAGTCCTCCTCCGGGACCTCGCTCCCAACCTGGCTAGCGACACCCGGACCCATCCTTCTTCGCAAGCATGTGCGGGCACACAAGTCGGACCCGTTGGTCGAGATGGTCCACCTGCTGCACGCTAACCCCTAGTACGCCTACGTGATGTTCACTGACGGCCGGCAAGATACAGTCTCCCTTCGGGACCTGGCACCCGCCGGAACCCCACGTGCACCCGAACCATTACCCCCACCCCCACCCCCACCCCACAGCACCTCACTGGAGGGTCAGTACTCCCGCCGCTCCTGCGGAGGCACCCCCACCCACCGACGCCCCATACAGGCGCCCCCCCACCCCGAGTCAACCGTTTGCCCAACAGCGCCGCCTAGGGGTGGCGAAGCTGCCAGGGAGGCCGAAACCACGCTCCCGGAGTCGCAACCACCTGGACCCCCACCAGAATCACCACCGAAGCCCAGACGATCCAGACTGATGACCAGGCCACCCGATCGACTGGTTGCTTCGCTGTGACTTTAACCGTGAACGAACACTTTGTAAATATTCTCGACAGCCCTGTAAGGTGGTATCACGGTACCTCCATATCTGATCATACCATGTTAAAGGCGACTGTTACCACTGGCCACCACCCCCGCCGGACTCTTTTTAACAGGGGGTGAATGTGGTATTATCAGGTATTGCTGTACCTCAGAGGCTGATGACCATTGGTTAAACCTAGGAGTTTACCATTGGCTGTTGATACGTAGCTCCGCCCTGACAGGCGGAGTATAAGAACCGGTGCCGTTCCAGCAGCCTTCACATTCTGTACCGAAGCTGCTGGGGAACAAGTTCTAGTCGATTAAAGCCTTCAGTTATGAAATCACTTTGTCTTGAGTGTAATCGATCGTGCATCAGTCACCATCAAATCCCGGCCACCACACATAGCTCCTGGTGAGCATCTTCACCTTGGACACTCCCGGGTGACCATTGTGCAGGACCTGCAATATGGCTTTCCTGCCTTGACTCGGGACTAGAACACAGGCTCCCCACAGGAGAATGCCAACCTTCACACTATGCCCTTCTTGCTTTGTCACAAAAAACCTGTCGAACCTCAGGCAGTCTTCCCTGCTGTCCCCCATGGAGGACGATGTGGCCTAACTTCGCTAAGGTCGGGTCCTTTGTGTCCACTCACAAATCTGCGAGGCTGTGACCGGTAAGGTGTCCATAAAATTCAAGACTAACATGACTTTGTCTGCCTTTGGCGGAGACATGTTGGCAATGGGAGGTGGCTCAAGGCATCCGAGTGTGCAATTTGCATTCCCAGGTGAGACTCAAATCCAAACTCAAATGATGCCAATAATAGCGCCCAACACTGTATCCAAGCCGATGCGATCATCGGGATTGCTTGTCCTCCTTGAACAGGCTGAGCAACGGTTTGTGGTCTGTTATGACTGTAAAGCGCCACCCATAAATGTATTGGTGGAACATCTTGATCGTAAAAATTATGGCGAATCCTTTTCGATCTGAACGTATCCATGCTATGCATCAGCCAATTTCTTTGATGGCTATTGGTGTCTCCGTCCTGTTGTCCATCCAGTTGGATAACACCACCCCAATGCCATATGGGGAGGCATCACATGTAATGAAGAGTTGCCTGAAAGGGTCGTAGTGTATTAGCGTCCTGGAGGACGGCAGCTGTCACTTCACCTGGGCAAATGCATCTTCTTATGGCGCTCTCCATGCCCAGTCCTGATGAGTTTTTAGGAATGCATACAACCGTGCCAGGCTGGTTGCCAATTTTGGGATGAACTTGCCGAAATAATTTATGAGTCCGAGGAACGACCGTAGCTCAGTCGCATTCTCTGGAGTGGGGACCTGTTTGATAGCCCGTACCTTCTCCTCGATTGGGTGCAAGCTGTCCTTGTCAACCCAGCACCCTAGGTAGATGACTTATTTTGCATGAAATGCACACTTGCCCCTTTTTAAGCGGACACCTGCCTCAGAGAACCGGCGAAGGACTTCCTCTAAATTGTTCAGGTGTTCCTTTTTGGTGGCTCTGGTGATCAGGACATCATCCAAGTAAACTTCCCCTTGGAAGCCCTTGGAGGATGCTTTCCATAACCCTCTGAAAAGTCATACAATCGGACGATAGCCCGAATGGAAGCCTGGTGTAGTTGTAAAGTTTAAACTAGTATGGCAGGGGGGTGGGCATGGGAGCAATAGGTCAGAAGGTGAGAGCATTGAGGGAGAACTAGGGAATAGGGACAGTGTGGCTCTGCGGCAGAGCAGACAGGGAGTAGTTGCTGAACACAGCGGGTCTGGTGGCCTGAAGTGCATATGTTTTAATGCAAGGAGCATTACGGGTAAGGCAGATGAACTTCAAGCTTGGATTAGTACTTGGAACTATGATGTTGTTGCCATTACAGAGACCTGGTTGAGGGAAGGGCAGGATTGGCAGCTAAACGTTCCAGGATTTAGATGTTTCAGGCGGGATAGAGGGGGATGTAAAAGGGGAGGCGGAGTTGCGCTACTTGTTCGGGAGAATATCACTGCTGTACTGCGAGAGGACACCTCAGAGGGCAGTGAGGCTATATGGGTAGAGATCAGGAATAAGAAGGGTGCAGTCACAATGTTGGGGGTATACTGCAGGCCTCCCAACAGCCAGCGGGAGATAGAGGAGCAGATAGGTAGACAGATTTTGGAAAAGAGTAAAAACAACAGGGTTGTGGTGATGGGAGACTTCAACTTCCCCAATATTGACTGGGACTCACTTAGTGCCAGGGGCTTAGACGGGGCGGAGTTTGTAAGGAGCATCCAGGAGGGCTTCTTAAAACAATATGTAGACAGTCCAACTAGGGAAGGGGCGGTGCTGGACCTGGTATTGGGGAATGAGCCCGGCCAGGTGGTAGATGTTTCAGTAGGGGAGCATTTCGGTAACAGTGACCACAATTCAGTAAGTTTTAAAGTACTGGTGGACAAGGATAAGAGTGGTCCGAGGATGAATGTGCTAAATTGGGGGAAGGCTAATTATAACAATATTAGGCGGGAACTGAAGAACATAGATTGGGGGTGGATGTTTGAGGGCAAATCAACATCTGACATGTGGGAGGCTTTCAAGTGGCAGTTGAAAGGAATACAGGACCGGCATGTTCCTGTGAGGAAGAAAGATAAATACAGCAATTTTCGGGAACCTTGGATGACGAGTGATATTGTAGGCCTCGTCAAAAAGAAAAAGGAGGCATTTGTCAGGGCTAAAAGGCTGGGAACAGACAAAGCCTGCGTGGAATATAAGGAAAGTAGGAAGGAACTTAAGCAAGGAGTCAGGAGGGCTAGAAGGGGTCACGAAAAGTCATTGGCAAATAGGGTTAAGGAAAATCACAAGGCTTTTTACACGTACATAAAAAGCAAGAGGGTAGCCAGGGAAAGGGTTAGCCCACTGAAGGATAGGCAAGGGAATCTATGTGTGGAGCCAGAGGAAATGGGCGAGGTACTAAATGAATACTTTGCATCAGTATTCACCAAAGAGAAGGAATTGGTAGATGTTGAGTCTGGAGAAGGGTGTGTAGATAGCCTGGGTCACATTGTGATCCAAAAAGACGAGGTGCTGGGTGTCTTAAAAAATATTAAGGTAGATAAGTCCCCAGGGCCTGATGGGATCTACCCCAGAATACTGAAGATGGCTGGAGAGGAAATTGCTGAGGCCTTGACAGAAATCTTTGGATCCTCGCTGTCTTCAGGGGATGTCCCGGAGGACTGGAGAATAGCCAATGTTGGTCCTCTGTTTAAGAAGGGTAGCAAGGATAATCCCAGGAACTACAGGCCAGTGAGCCTTACTTCAGTGGTAGGGAAATTACTGGAGAGAATTCTTCGAGACAGGATCTACTCCCATTTGGAAGCAAATGGACGTATTAGTGAGAGGCAGCACGGTTTTGTGAAGGGGAGGTCGTGTCTCACTAACTTGATAGAGTTTTTCGAGGAGGTCACTAAGATGATTGATGCAGGTAGGGCAGTAGATGTTGTCTATATGGACTTCAGTAAGGCCTTTGACAAGGTCCCTCATGGTAGACTAGTACAAAAGGTGAAGTCACACGGGATCAGGGGTGAGCTGGCAAGGTGGATACAGAACTGGCTAGGCCATAGAAGGCAGAGAGTAGCAATGGAGGGATGCTTTTCTAATTGGAGGGCTGTGACCAGTGGTGTTCCACAGGGATCAGTGCTGGGACCTTTGCACTTTGTAGTATATATAAATGATTTGGAGGAAAATGTAACTGGTCTGATTAGTAAGTTTGCAGACGACACAAAGGTTGGTGGAATTGCGGATAGCGATGAGGACTGTCTGAGGATACAGCAGGATTTAGATTGTCTGGAGACTTGGGCGGAGAGATGGCAGATGGAGTTTAATCCGGACAAATGTGAGGTAATGCATTTTGGAAGGTCTAATGCAGGTAGGGAATATACAGTGAATGGTAGAACCCTCAAGAGTATTGAAAGTCAAAGAGATCTAGGTGTACAGGTCCACAGGTCATTGAAAGGGGCAACACAGGTGGAGAAGGTAGTCAAGAAGGCATACGGCATACTTGCCTTCATTGGCCGGGGCATTGAGTATAAGAATTGGCAAGTCATGTTGCAGCTGTATAGAACCTTAGTTAGGCCACACTTGGAGTATAGTGTTCAATTCTGGTCGCCACACTACCAGAAGGATGTGGAGGCTTTAGAGAGGGTGCAGAAGAGATTTACCAGAATGTTGCCTGGGATGGAGGGCATTAGCTATGAGGAGCGGTTGAATAAACCCGGTTTGTTCTCACTGGAACAAGTCCTTACTGAAGACCTGATAGAGGTCTACAAAATTATGAGGGGCATAGACAGAGTGGATAGTCAGAGGCTTTTCCCCAGGGTAGAGGGGTCAATTACTAGGGGGCATAGGTTTAAGGTGAGAGGGGCAAGGTTTAGAGTAGATGTACGAGGCAAGTTTTTTACGCAGAGGGTAGTGGGTGCCTGGAACTCGCTACCGGAGGAGGTAGTGGAAGCAGGGACGATAAGGACATTTAAGGGGCATCTTGACAAATATATGAATAGGATGGGAATAGAAGGATACGGACCCAGGAAGTGTAGAAGATTGTAGTTTAGTCGGGCAGCATGGTCGGCACGGGCTTGGAGGGCCGAAGGGCCTGTTCCTGTGCTGTACATTTCTTTGTTCTTTGTTCTTTGTAAAGACTCCTATGGGTATAGATAGTTGCATACCTCTGGGATGCCGCATCCAACTCCAACTGGAGGTATGCATGGCTCTTATCTAATTTGAGAAGGAGTGCCCTCCAGCCAACTTGGCATAGAGATCCTCCATGCACGGCATTGGGTACCCATCCAACCAAGAGGCCTTCTTCACCGTCAACTTGCAATCGCCACACAGGCTGATGGTTTAGTCTGGCTTCAGCACCAGGATTACAGGCGCTGTCCACTCCACGAACTTCACAGGACGAATAATCCCCAGACTTCAGCCGACTGAGCTCCAACTTTGACAACAGGGCATAGCGAACCAGGCAGGCCCTGAAATGCTTTGGTTAGGCTTTTAGGTCCACATAGAGTTTGGTCACAGATCATTTTATTTTTCCCAGGCCATCCAGGAAAACTTCCAGGTATTTCCCCAGGACCTCGTACAATTCCCCCAGTACACATCTTTAAAATCTGCTTCCAGTCCAGATGGAGCCTCTGCAGCCAGTGGCGGCCCAACAGGCCTGGTCCATGTCCTCATACTACTATTAGCAACAAACGGACGGATTGCCACCCGTAGACAACTGGAGTTGTCATCGTACCTGCGATGGCCAATGGTTCTCCCATGTATGTTTCCAAGTGTTCCTTTGTGGCCCTCAGGTCCAGGCGTTGGATCCCTGTATGGACATTCCAGTGTGTCTGCTGTCCTATGGCCAAGGCACCTGTGTCCATTTCCATTTCAAGCAGCCATTAACCTGGACGGTGATTTTGATGGGGGTGCTATTCTTGGTGCAGCAATGCAGTTTAGCTGCATGCACTCGTCCTCATCGGCTTGTGCTCGGTGTAAAGCCCTGGCTCTAGGTGGGCGTGTCCCCGACCAAGGTGGTGCACTTGCTGGTGGATCTGGCATTCCTGGTCCCTGTGGTTCCTCCGATCACAGGTGCAGCACTGCTGTGAGTCCTCCTTCTGGGGCTCAGGGATATCTCATCGGGCTGGCCCCCATGTTGCTTGGCCGGTGGCTGTGCCCCACAGGCTCTACTCTCAGGGAGCGTTGTTCACCTGAATTGGAGGGCCCAACACTATTCACCATATCCAGTGAACCCTGGAGCTCCTATCCCCTTTCTCCACGTTTATCGCTTCAAGGGATATCTCTACAGCCCTTTTCATGTCCAAAGATGGTTCAGCCAGCAACTTACGTTGAGTCGCCACGTTGTTTATTCTGCACATAAGGTGGTACCTCAGCAACTCTGGAAGGGATGGCCCATAATCACAATGTTTGGCCAGCTTGGATAGATTCATCAAAAACTCTGTGACTGACACCCCGGGGGTTCTTCTGGCCATGTTGAACCTGTACCGTTGGACAATTACCAACGGTTTGGGGTCATAAAGATCCACCACAAGTACTACCAGTTCATCAAAGATTTTGGAATCTGGGGAATGTGGTAGTCATCACTAGTGATATAATATATGTATTACGGCACTGCCCGCATATTAGAGGTACAATGGTAAATCCCTGCCTGCTGGCCCCACCCCAGCAAGCGGCGTATAAAAGTGTGTGCTCTCCTGCGCTGCAGCCATTCTGGTTCCAGCTACAGGAGGCACAACATCTTGTTCAATAAAGCCTCGATTGTTCCACCATTCTCGCCTTGTGGTAATTGTCTGTGCACCAATTTATTGAACAAGATTTTTTAAACGATGGATCTCCGCATCAAGCCTGATCACCTGCAGCTGAGCCCTCAAGCGGCCAACGCCACGTCCACCTTCGACCACTGGCTAGCCTGCTTGGAAGGCTACCTCAGAACAGCTGCTGAAGAATCCTTGGACACGCAGAAGCTCCAAGTCCTCTATTCACGGGTGAGCCCTGACATTTTTCCCCTCATCCGGGATGCGCCCACCTACTCCGAAGCGATGGAGCTCCTGAAGGGACTTTACGTTCGACTGGTGAACCAAGTGTACGACAGGCACCTCCTGGCCACAAGATAGCAACTCCCCGGGGAGACTCTGGATGATTTTTTGCATGCCCTGCACTTCCTAGGTAGGAACTGTGACTGCCAGGCAGTTTCGGCAGTCCAGCACACCGAATCTTTAATTAGAGATGCTTACGTCACGGGCATGAAGGCTGCGTACGTTCGCCAGCGACTACTGGAAGGGGGTACGCTCGATCTTGCGGGGACTAGGCAACTCGCTAATTCGTTAGAAGTGGCCTCCCATAACGTTCAGTCCTACGCCCCCGACCACGACTCATGGGCATCGTGGGCCCCACCAGCTACCGACTCCAGCTCACCGCAAGCCTGCGCCGCACGACAGCCAGCCAACTCTGGGGGGCCCAAGTGATATTTTTGCGGACAAAACAAACACCCAAGGCAGCGCTGCCCGGCGTGGAGCGCGACCTGCAACGGGTGTGGGAAGAAAGGGCACTTTGTTTCTGTTTGCCAGGCCGGGTCGGTGGCCGCTGTTTCCAGGCCCGGCGTTTCTACACCCCCCATGTGCGACCCAGGGGTGCCGCCATTGTCCCCTCCGCCCAAGCCACGTCCGTCCGCCATCTTCCTCTCTGCAAGCCTCGTGTGGCCCGTGAGCGCTGCCATCTTTGATACCGCCCGCCATGTGCGCCCCGTGGGCACCGCCATCTTCGGCGTTATTTTGGACCACGCCTCAGGACCTCTGCATGTCTGGCTGTTCGCTGCCTGCTGATACCTCTGCCACCGCTGACCAGCCCGGGACCTCCCAGCATCTTCCGCAGCTTATCTCTATCACCCTGCGTCAGTCCCGGCCCCGCAACCTCGCGACCGCGACGACAATGGTGAAGATCAATGGGCACGAGACGACCTGCCTCCTTGACTCTAGGAGTACAGAGAGCTTCATCCACCCCACTACAGTAAGGCGCTGCTCCCTCCCGGTACACCCCGTCATCCAGAAAATCTCCTTGGCCTCTGGATCCCATTCCCTTGAAATCCGGGGGTACTGTATCGCGACCCCCACCATCCAAGGCGTAGAGTTCAGCAACTTCTGGCTCTACGTCCTCCCTCACCTCTGCGCTGCCCTGTTACTTGGCCTGGATTTTCAATGCCACCTCCAAAGCCTGACTTTAAAATTCGGCAGACCCCTACCCCCCTCATCATCTGCGGCCTCATGATCCTTAAGGTCGATCCACCCTCCCTGTTTGTGAAGCTCACCCCGGACTGCAAACCCGTCGCCACTAGGAGCAGATGGTACAGTGCCCAGGACAAGACCTTCATCGGGTCGGAGGTCCAACGGCTTCTGCGGGAAGGGGTTATTGAGGCCAACAACAGTCCCTGGAGAGCTCAAGTAGTGGCAGTGAAGACTGGGGAGAAGCACAGGATGGTCATTGACTACAGTCAGACCATCAATCGGTACACGCAGCTCAGCGCGTACCCCCTCCCACACATATCTGACATGGTCAATCAGATTGCGCAGTATCGAGTCTTTTCCACAGTGGACTTGAGGTCCGCCTACCACCAGCTCCCCATCCGCCCAGAGGACCGCCAATACACTGTGTTCGAAGCAGATGGCCACCTCTATCACTTCCTTAAGGTTCCTTTCGGCGTCACTAATGGGGTCTCGGTCTTCCAGCGAGAGATGGACCGAATGGTTAACTGATACAGACTGCGGGCCACCTTCCCGTACCTAGATAACGTCACCATCTGCGGCCACGATCAGCAGGATCACGATGCAAACTTCCAAAAATTCCTCCATACCGCCAAACTCCTTAACCTCACATACAATAAGGAGAAATGCGTGTTCCGCACCAACCGCTTAGCCATCCCTGGCTAGTAGTGGAAAATGGAGTCCTAGGGCCTGACCCCGACCGTATGCTCCCCCTCCTGGAACTCCCTCTCCCCCACTGCCCCAAAGGATCTGAAACGATGCCTGGGGTTTTTCTCCTATTACGTCCAGTGGGTCCCAAATTATGCAGACAAGGCCCGCCCACACATTCAGTCCACAGTTTTTCCCCTGACGGCTGAAACCCACCAGGCCTTCAACCGCATCCAGGTGGACATCGCCAAGGCCACGATGCATGCGGTCGACGAGTCCCTCCCCTTTCAGGTGGAGAGCGATGCATCGGATGTGGCTCTGGCCGCCACCCTCAACCAGGCGGGCCGACCCGTGGCTTTCTTTTCCCGCACCCTCTATGCCTCCAAAATTCGGCACTCCTCTGTCGAAAAGGAGGCCCAAGCCATTGTGGAAGCTGTGCGATATTGGAGGCATTACCTGGCCGGCAGGGGATTCACTCTCCTCACTGATTCAATAATACACAGCGGGGCAAGATAAAAAATGACAAGATCTTGAGGTGGAGGATCGAGCTCTCCACCTATAATTATGAGATCTTGTATCACCCGGGGAAGCTCAACGAGCCTCCTGATGCCCAATCCCGCGGCACATGTGCCAGCGCACTAGTGGACCGACTCCGGGCTCTCCACTATGACCTCTGCCACCCGGGGGTCACCCGGTTCTTCCATTTTATCAAGGCCCGCAACGTGCCCTACTCCATTGAGGAGGTCAGGACCGTCACCAGAGACTGCCAAGTCTGCGCAGAGTGCAAGCCCCACTTCTACTGGCCAGATAGAGTGCACCTGGTGAAGGCCTCCCGCCCCTTTGAATGCCTCAGCGTGGACTTCAAAGGGCCCCGCCCCTCCCCCGACCGCAACACGTATTTCCTGAATGTGATTGGTGAGTACTCTCGGTTCCCTTTCGCCATCCCATGCCCCGATATGACTTCTGCCACAGTAATCAAAGCTCTGCACATCATCTTCACTCTGTTTGGTTTCCCCACCTATATCCACAGTGACTGGGGATCCTCTTTCATGAGCGATGAGCTACGTCAGTTCCTGCTCAGCAAGGGCATCGCCTTGAGCAGGACGACCAGCTACAACCCCCCGGGAAACGGGCAGGTGGAGAGGGAGAACGGGACGGTCTGGAAGGCGGTCCTGCTGGCCCTGCGGTCTAAATATCTCCCGGTCACCCGCTGGCAGGAGGTCCTCCCCAACGCGCTCCACTCCATCCGTTCGCTCCTCTGCACCGTGACTAATGAGACACCTCACGAACGTGTGTTTGCCTTCCCCAGGAAGTCCACTTCCGGGGTCTCGCTCCCAACATGGCTGACAGTTCCTGGACCCATCCTCCTCTGGAAGCATGTGCGGACCCATAAGTCGGACTTCTCGGTCAAAAAAGTCCACCTTTGACATGCGAACCCGCAGTACGCCTACGTGGCACATCCCGACGGGCAGCAAGACACAGTCTCCCACCGGGACCTGGCACCAGCTGGATACCCACCCATGACCCCCGACCTGACACCGCCCCCCCCCCCCCGCCCGGTTGTCTCATTCACCCCTGCGCCACTCACCCTCCCTCCAGCGAACCTCACCGCAGCCCCCACCGCAGCAGGATCCGTCCTCCCACTGGTTCCACTCAGGGGTGACGAAGACGAGGACAACACGCTCCCGGAGTTGCAGGTGACCAAGTCGTTGCCCACATCACCATCAGGACTGAGGCGATCGCAGAGGACGGTCAAGGCCCCCGACAGACTTAACTTGTAATGTTTCCACCACCCCCGCTGGACCCTTTTTTTAACAGGGGGTGAATGTGGTAGTCACCACTAGTGGTTTATTATATGTATCACGGCACTGCCCATATATTAGAGGTACAATGGTAAATCCCTGCCTGCTGGCTCCACCCCAGCAAGCGGCGTATAAAAGTGTGTGCTCTCCTGCGCTGCAGTCATTCTCGTTCCAGCTACAGGAGGCACAACATCTTGTTCAATAAAGCCTTGATTGTTCCACCATTCTCGTCTCGTGGTAATTGACAGTGCATCAGGGACACAGGGTAGGTCAGACGTTTGATGATGCTAAAGATAGTGGCCCCACAGGCCATCAGGGGTATCATCATTTGGCAGCCGTCCTCTACAATGCCTGTAGCCAAAAAACATTTAACACATTCGCTCAGCATCTGCGCTCACATCAAACGTATCAAGCTACCTGATGGGGGACATTTTAATATTTGTTATGACCTTGCTACCTTGTAGTGAAATTCTGGACATCCAGAGTAGCAGCCTGCAGTTCTGTTTTTCCTCTTCACCAGCATTATAATCACAGGTGTCCCAAGATGGTTTCAAACTCAGAGGTTCAATAAGTAAATAGATTCAAGGCCGTAAAGCATTGAGCAGTACATCCAGTCCCAGTTGTGACCATCTGAAGGTGATGGTTCCCATCCTAGCTCACTTTTATCGGTCCGTTTTAACGAGTCCCGCTGTTCGGCCCCCACCCCTCAGTGGGGGAGCTTGTATTCCATGAGCCCCATGGGGAGATCAATCGGGTCGTCCCCGAGGGCCTCGTGGGCGTTATTACACCAAAATTACTACATTCAATGAAACTATGGGGGCGATTCAGCAGACTTCAAGCTAAAGCTGCTGAAGGGCGCACTTAGCAGGGTGTTTATCGGCGGATGCAGCATTCAACAGCACTCATTTTTTTTAACCTCGGGGAGTTTCTCTCCGCCAAGACCACACTTAGCAGCTCGCCAGCAGGAATGTCTGTCCGCAGATCGGGAGGCCATTCTGCAGCCTGAATATTTCCCCCGCTTCAGGCCCTCTCCCCACTTTCTGGCCATCCCCCCCTTCACCCCCCCCCCCCCCCCCCCCCCCAGTCATCCAAACTTCTACAAGCCCCTGGAAGCTCCCATCAGCCTGCCCCTCCCCCCCGCCAAGTGGCAGGATTCCCCCGGGGCCGACCCCTGGCAGTGCCAACCTGGCACGTGGGCACATTGGTACTGCTAGACTGGCACCCTTCAGTGCTAGGGTGGCACTGCCTGGGGCCAGGCTGGCAGTGTCATGGTGCTGACGTGACATGGGGAATGCCAGGGTACCACCCTGCCCTGACCCTGACACCTGGGTGTCTCCGAAGCCCTGCAAGACCTCCCAGGTGCCGTTATCCCATGTCCACTTTGGTGCGCACCAGCACTAAACGGTGCCCTGGCAACGTCTCCCAGGTGTGGCCATTGAGTCCTGAGCACTGGGTGCATCTGGCATCCGGGTATTTATGTTATTTGCTTTTAAATATGCAGATCTGGATCTCGCCTAGCGAGGGCGAGATCCAGATGTTGTTGGGCAGAGCGAGTTGGGTGACTAGCAATCTGCCCGGTGTCTGGCACAGAGCCCGCTTTGGGGTCTCGTGCAATTCTTCAGGCGTAACAGAATCGCCAAATCGCATCCCATGTTTTTGAATGCTTAAACTATTTTACTTTAGAACATAAGAACTAGGAGCAGGAGTAGGCCATTTGGCCCCTCGAGTCTGCTCCGCCATTCAATGAGATCATGGCTGATCTTTTGTGGACTCAGCTCCACTTTCCCGCCCGAACACCATAACCCTTTATTCTTCAAAAAACTATCTATCTTTACCTTGAAACGCAATAAGAAATAAGGATTACAGTTACTTTCCTTAATTTAACAGTTTTGGGAGTTACTAAACACACTGAAGCTGCCACATTTCAAAAGGAACCCATCGCACCCTTCCTCTCTCCCCTCCTAGAGATTGAAATTGGGTTTAACAATGGTAGCGACAGATGTTCACAAAATATCACCTCACCAGGAGAAGAGGATAATCTATATCAGAGCCCTTGGGAAGATAGCCATGGCTGTCATTCACTCCCAAGACTCTCGCTATCACTTGGAAACATCCTCACTTGATACAATCTTTTCCCAAACAAAAAGGAACAGGTGCAAAGGCAGGATTTAACACTCATCCAAAATGGGGAATTGCTAACCATTCATTTCTAAGTGAAAAAGTCCCAAAGGCAATCGACCTCCTCCAGAGGTCCCCTGTATCACAGATGCTGGTCTTCAGCCAATTCGATTCACCCCACGTGGTATCAAGAAACAGTAGAAGGCACTGGACACTGCAAAGGCAATGGATGAAAACATTGGTGAAAAAAAATAATTATTATATTTAGATTTTAAAACAGGATATTAAATTTGAAATGTGGCAACAGAATAATGCCTGGCAACCAAGCTCCAAAACAGAAGCTCGCCAATAAAATGGATGAAAAATACAGGAAATTGAATATGAAGATGATATTAAAACTGTAACCAAATTCTCGCATTGTTACTTCAATGCTTCCCCTGACTGAGACTTAGAAATATTAATGACTGCAATGACAAGAATTGACTCAAATCCAATATTCGATACACTTCAGGACTCATGGTTACACTTATTGATTTATATTTCCTAAGTTTATACTGCACTTCATTTTTAAACAGCAGGACAACGCTAACTATCCTCCAGTCCTCAGACACTGCTCCTGTATTTGGGAATGCTGAAAATATGAATTAGATCCTCCCTTTCTTGCATTTTTGAGTATTCTTAAAATATAGTCGGTTTGCTTTTGCCTGACATGAAGTGAATATTAACATAAATAAGATCCAAATTGAAGTTGTTTATAGATAAATTGGCATGTATTACTGCACTGTAAGGAAAGGGGAGGCTGTGTCATAGTGGTATTGTCACTGGTCTAGTGACTCAGGGTAATGCCCTCCCCCAGAGTGCCGGGATATTGAATAAATTACGGCGGAGTTAGGCAGATCTTAAATTAGTAATGGTTTCAGGGTTATGGAGAACGGATAGAGGAGTGAAGTAAAGGGTGAGATGAGATCAGCCTTGATCAGATTGAATGGGCGGAGCAGGCTCATGGAGCTGAATTTCCTACCACTGCTCCTAGTTCTTATACTCTTATGACCCACGTTTGAATCTCGCCATGGCAGATGGTGCAAATTGAATCCAATAAATATCTGTCATCAAAAGTCTAATGATGACCAAGAAACCATTGTCAATTGTCATTAAAAAACCCAGCTGGTTCACGAATGTCTGCAGTTCTCACCTGGTCTGGCCTGCATGTGACTCCAGATCTACAACAATGCCCGCTGAAATTACCGAGCAAGCCACTCAGTTATATAAAACTTCTGCAAGTCAATAAAAAGGAAAGAGAGCTGATGGACCATCCGGCATCGACCTCATCGCTGAATCCTGCAAAGTCCTTCTGACTAACAAAATTGGGAGAGCCAAAATTGGGAGAGCTGTCTCACAGACTAGTCAAACAACAGCTTGACATAGTCATACTGACAGAAGAATCATACCTTACAGATAACGCCACAGACACCACTATCAGCATCCCTAAGTATGTCCTGTCCCACCGTCAGGACAGACCCAGCAGATGTGGGAGCACAGTGGTATACAGTCAGAAGACATTTACTATGGGAGTCCCCAACATTGACTCTGGACCCCATGAAGTGGCTTCAGGTCAAACAGCTGCAAGGAAACCTCCTGCTAATTACTATCAGCTGATGAATCAGTTCTGCGTCATGTTGTACACCACTTGGAGGAAACACTGAAGGTGGCAAGGGCACAGAATGTACTCTCGGTGGGAGCTTCAATGTCTATCACCAAGAGTGGCTCGGTAGCACCGCTACTGACCGAGCTGGTCTATCCCTAAAAGACGTAGCTGCTAGACTAGGTCTGTGGCAAGTGTTGAGAGAAGCAACAAGAGGGGAAAACATACTTGACCTCATCCTCAGCAATCTGCCTGCTGGAGATGCATCTGTCCGTGACAGTATCAGTAGGAATGACCATCAAATAGTCATTGTGGAGATGAAATCCCATCTTCACATTGAGAATACCCTCCATCACGTTGTGTGGCATTACCATGGTGCTAAATGGGATAGACTTCAAACAGATCTAGCAACTCAAAACTGGGCATCCATGAGATGCCACTTGCTAACACAAACAATCTGCAACCTCATGGCCCTAAATATCCCCCACTCTAACGTTACTATCAGGCCATGGGATTAACCCTGGTTCAATGAAGAGCCAGGAGCAACACAAAAAATGTGGTGTCATCCTAGTGAAGCTGCAACACAGGATTACTTGCATGCCAGCCAACATAAGCAGCAAGTGACAGACAGAGCTAAATGGCCCCACAACCAATGGATCAGATCTAAACTCTGCAATCCTGCCATATCCAGCCATGAATGGTGGTGGACAATTAAACAAAGCACTGGAGGTGCAGACTCAACAAATATCCCAATGCTTAATGATGGAGGGGCCTGGTGTTTCCATGCAAAGACAAGGCTAAAACATTTGCAATAATCTTCAGCCAGAAATGCCAAGAGGGTGAACCATCTCGGCCTCCTCCAGAGGTCCCCAGTATCACAGATGCTGGTCTTTAGCCAATTCGATTCACCCCATGTGGCATCAAGAAACAGTAGAAGGCACTGGATACTGCAAAGGCTATGAGCCCTGACAATATCCCAGCAATAGTACTGAAGACTTGAGCTCCAGAACTTACTGCACCCTGAGCCAAATTGTTTCAGAACAGCTACGACCCTGGCACCTACCCAGCAATGTGGAAAATTGCCCTGGCATGTCCTTTAAACAAAAAACACAACCTGGTCAATTACCGCCCAATCAGTCTACTCTCCATCATCAGTAAAATGATGGAAAGAGTTATCAATAGTGTCATCAAGTAGCATTTACTAAGCAATAACCTGCTCACTGATGCTCAGTTTGGGTTCCGCCAGGGTCACTCTGCTCCTGACCTCATTACAGCCTTGATTCAAACATGGACAAAAGGGCTGAATACCACAGGTAAGGTGAGAGTGCCTGCCCTTGACATCAAGGCAGCATTTGACCGAGTATGGGCATCAAGGAGCCCTAGCTAAACTGGAGTCAATGGGAATCAGGGAACAAACTCTTTGCACAAAGGAAGTTGGTTGTGGTGATTGGAGGTTAATCATCTCAGCCCCAGGACATCACTGCAGGAGTTCCTTTGGTTGGTGTCTTGGATCACCATCTTTAGATGCTTTATCAATGACCTTCCTTCCATCATAAGGTCAGGCGTGGGGATGGTCGCTGACGGGCGCACAATGTTTCATTTATGACTCCTCAGTCACTGAAGCCACTTGCAAGACCTGGGCAATATCCAGGCTTGGGCCAACCAGTGGCAAGTTACACACACACCACCCAAGTGCCAGGCAATGACTACCAAGACAGAATCTAACCATTGCCCTTGACATTCAATGGCATTTCCATCACTGAATCCCCCACTATCAACATCTTATGAGTCACCATTGGCCAGAAACTGAACTGGACCAGCCATATAAATACTGTGGCTTAAGAGCATGTTTGAAATTTTGCCTTGGGTCCACTCTGGTTAGCCGTTCGGATTGTGTCCAATCTGGACCCACAACGTATGTGGTAAATGCCAATGGCCGCACTGTGCGGAATAATGTCAACCACGAGAGGAACCAGGGGACGGTAACCCCCATTCCAGAAGAGATGGATCCAACTCATGCCGCCGACACTCCTGTGGCTGTTCCGGAGCAGAGCAAGCTGGGAATTTCAAATCAGCCCCGCTAGCAGTCCAGGAGGGAGCTGGCGAGGCATGCAGCGCTCCAGTAGAGTTGGAGGGTCCTAACTGATGTCTTCTGCAGGCAATACCTTGGGCCGGTGGAGCCGGTTGGAGAACCTCGGAGGTCCCGTGAGGACTCGAAGGTCCCTGGACAGACTGACTCTGTGATGAAATCTTATCCCTTATGTCTCTTGACCTGATTATATAGCCCTTGTCTATAGCTTGCTTTGTAAAATGTAATGAGAGGCTTGGGGGGAGAGATGCGGTAGCTTTAAGGGTAGCTAATGGCCCGTTTAAGGTTGCGGGCTTTGGGGTCCATGTGACAATCTGAGGATCAATTGCACGGGAGCGCACAAAACCCAGCCAATTAAGAGAAAGTGCGGAGCCCTGGGAGCAGGAACCCGGGCAGTGTGGACCCGGAGCTGGGAGTCAAGACCTAACCATCATTGCTCTGTGCCTGTATATTGTTGCTTTGCTTACTTAATAAATCTGCTTTGTTGTTAATAGAAGTCTCCGATGTATTATCTAGAGCCATCACAGTGACTTCATTGGTGGAACGCTAGAGTTCCTTAAGGTACGTCTCTATGACTACAGTGGGGATACAAATATTTGGTCCATCTTAGATTTATAGTCCTTTGTCCTGGACTTTCCCACAGGTGGAAACTATTTCTCCGTGTTACCTCCTACACCACAATCAAATTTCTTCATAATTTCAAAGATTTCTATCAGTTCTCCTCTCAGTGTTTGCTTTTCCAGAGAAATGGGCTCCTGCCCGTTTAATCAAGCCTGATATTTACATCCGCTCAGTTCTGAGAACATCCTTGAAATTACTTTCTGCACTTTATCCAATGTTTGTAGTTGGTTGCAAACATTGAAACACTAAGATATTTGAACAGGAAGTGTTTCAAAATGTTTATTTTAAATATAGTCAAACATTACAAAAGACTGTTAACACATAAATTACTATTGCAAAAATCAAATTTAAGGAAATCTTTCCTCAAATAGAAGTTAATTCTGCTATTTACTCAAATCGAAACGATTTGGCTTTATAAGAACCTTTAAAACTGTGTTCCTGACTGCATTGCTTCAATTCTTACCAATGGTGCAATGCACTCTTTCCTTAGGATGATCAGACGGACAGGAGCGGGACTCATTGAGCCAGCTCCACTATTGCAATGCGATCATGGCTGATTTTGGACTTCAAATTTATCTTCCTTCCTAATTCCCATATTCCCTAATTCCCTGAGAGAACAAATATCTGTCTCTCGCAACCTCCGAAAGACGTGCTGTTAGGTGAATTGGACATTCTGAATTCTCTCTCTGTGTACCCGAACAGGCGCCGCAATGTGGCGGCTAGGGGCTTTTCACAGTAACTTCATTGCAGTGTTAATGTAAGCCTACTTGTGACAATAAAGATTATTATTATACTCAATGTGTTCAACGATGGAACATTGCTCTGAGGCAGAGCATTCCAAAGATTCATAATTATTTACCCTGAGACTTTGCCACTGTGTCTTAGAATTCCCTTCTAGGACTTCCGGTTGCGGCTATGCGGAGCTAAGTCGCACATTCGGCGGCTCCCGTAAAAACGGACTTTTGGGCTCTTTTCAGGGCCCCCAACAGCACTTTTTCGACGTTTCCCGGTGTGCGAAGGAGTCTATAACAGCTCCCCGTCAGTATATGGCTTCAACTAGGAGCAGGGCGACAAAAAAGATGGTGGTGGACCCGAAGAAGGTGCGAGGGAAGAAGGACAAAATGGCAGCGGACGGAGACCAGGCAGCGTGGATGCAGTGGGCGGAGGAGCAACAGGAGGGTATCCAGCGCTGCTTCAGAGAGATTAAAACGGACATGCTAGAGCCGATGAAGGCTTCCATTGATAAGCTGTTGGAGACACAGATGGCCCAGGGGGTGGCGATCCGCGAGGCTCGACAAAAGATCTCTGACATTGAGGACGAGATCTTAGGCCTGGCGGTAAAGGTGGAGGCGCATGAGGCGCTCCACAAGAAATGGCAGGAGCGGTTCGAGGAGATGGAGAATCGGTCGAGGCAGAAGAATCTGCGGATTCTGGGCCTCCCGGAGGGGCTGGTGGGGCCGGACGTGGGGGCCATGCTGTCACCATGTTGAACTCGCTGATGGGAGCGGGGTCCTTCCAGGGGCCCCTGGAGCTGAAAGGGGCCCATCGAGTGCTGGCGAGGAGGCCCAAGGCTAACGAGCCTCCACGGGCGGTGCTGGTGAGGTTCCATCGGTTCGTCGATTGGGAGTGTGTGCTGAGGTGGGCCAAGAAGGAGAGGAGCAGCAGGTGGGAGAACGCGGAGGATCGGATATATCAGGACTGGAGTGCGGAGGTAACGAAGAGGAGGGCCGGGTACAATCGAGCGAAGGCGGTGCTGCACAGGAAGGGGGTGAAGTTTGGCATGTTGCAGCCGGAGCGACTGGGTTACCTACAAGGACCGGCACCATTATTTTGAGTCTCCGGAGGAGGCGTGGGCCTTTGTCCAGGCTGAGAAGTTGGACACAGATTGAGGGTTGGGATGGGCGTTTGGGGATTGCGGTTGATATGTTATGTTTATTTTTGTTTCGAGGGGGGGGGCCTTTGTATTGCTCCGGGTTTCTTTTTCTCTTTGTTTTTCTGTTTCGGGTCGGTGAGGGTAGCTGGGGCGGGTTGGGCACTGTTTTGGTTGGGTTGGTTGGGGGGACTCTTGGAGGGGGGTAGGTGGACGAAGCAGGGGCGGTGGACAGCGGTGAGATGGGGCCCCGCGGGGGAGGGGGATGCCCGAGTCAGGGGTGAGGGGACCGGGCCTGTAAAAGGAGCTGCGTCAGAGGTGGTGGGGCCTGGTAGGTGGAAAGCGCGGGCTTTCTCCCGCGCTGAAGACTGGAGGGGGCGGGGCCGGGGTGGGGAAACGAGGGTTGTTTCCCACGCTTAGAACGGAAGGGGGAGGGGGAGCGCCTATGGATGGGGACGGGAGAGGAGGGTGTGCCACACAATGGGAGGAGTCGAAGGAGAAGCGGGAGTGGCCGGGGTCAGCTGACTTGCGGAAGTGCAATGGGGGGAGTAAATCAGCTAGGATGGGTCCTAGCCAGGGCGGGGAGGGGGGGGGGGGGGGGGGGGTAGTTGGGTGGGGGGGAATCGAGTTGCTGCTGCTATGGTCAAGGAGGAGATGGAGCGATTGGGGGGGGTCGAGACGGGGGTATGCCGCTGTGGGGAACGGGCCGGGTGTGGGGTGCGGGCGCGTGGCTGGCTGAGGAGGGGTCATGGCTAGTTGGTGGAGGAGGGGGGGCGGGTAGCCCCCTGATCTGGCTGATAACCTGGAATGTAAGGGGACTGAATGGGCCGGTCAAGCGGGCCCGCGTGTTCGCGCACCTGAAGGGGCTCAAGGCGGATGTGGATATGCTCCAGGAGACACACCTGAAGGTGGCGGACCAGGTAAGACTGAGGAAAGGGTGTGTAGGTCAGGTGTTTCACTCGGGGCTAGATGCCAAAAATCGAGGGGTGGCGATCTTGGTGGGAAAGAAGGTGTCATTCGATGCGTCGAGCATTGTGGCAGATAATGGCGGTAGGTACATAGTGGTAAGTGGTAAGTTGCAGGGAGAGAGGGTGGTACTGGTCAATGTGTATGCTCCGAACTGGGACGATGCAGGTTTTTTGCGGCGTTTGTTGGGTCGGATCCCAGACTTGGAAGTGGGGGGCCTGAGAATGGGGGGAGACTTTAACACGGTGCTGGATCCGGCACTGGATTGCTCCAGGTCCAGGACGGGTAGGAAGCCGGCGGCGGCTAGATTGCTGAGGGGGTTTATGGACCAGATGGGAGGGGTGGACCCTTGGAGATTTGCAAGGCCGGTAGCTAGGGAATTTTCATTCTTCTCACATGTCCATAAGGCTTATTCCCGAATCGACTTTTTCATTTTGAGTAGGGCGCTGATAGCGAGAGTAGAGGATACCGAGTATTCGGCAATAGCCATTTTGGATCACGCCCCGCATTGGGTGGTCATGGAGATGGGGGAGGGGAGGGACCAGCGCCCGCTGTGGCGCTTGGAGGTGGGGCTGCTGGCGGTCGAGGAGGTGAGCGAGTGAGTCCGAGGAAGTATAGAGAGGTACTTGGAGACCAACGACAACGGGGAGGTCCGAGTGGGGATGGTATGGGAGGCGATGAAGGTGGTGGTGAGGGGAGAGCTGATCTCCATTAGGGCCCACAAGGAGCGGAGGGAGCGGGGGGAGAGGGAGAGGCTGGTGGGGGAAATGGTGAGGGTAGACAGGAGGTATGTGGAGGAGCCCGAGGAAGGATTGTTGAGAGAGAGGCGTAGCCTCCAGGCCGAATTCGACCTGGTGACCACCAGGAAGGCGGAGGTGCAGTGGAGGAAGGCCCAGGGGGCGATTTACGAGTATGGGGAAAAGGCAAGCTGGATGCTGGCGCATCAGCTTCGGAAGCGGGACGCAGCTTGGGAGATCGGGGGAGTTAAGGACAGGGGAGGGAGTGTGGTGCGGAGTGGGGTTGGCATCAATGGGGTCTTCAGGGACTTCTACGAGGAATTGTACCGATCCGAGCCCCCACGGGAGGAGGGAGGGATGGGCCGCTTCCTGGACCAATTGAGGTTTCCAAAGGTGGAAGAGACACTGGCGGTGGGATTGGGGGCCCCGATTGGGCTGGAGGAGCTGACCAAAGGGATAGGAAGCATGCAGGCGGGGAAGGAACCGGGGCCGGACGGTTTCCCGGCCGAATTCTATAAAAAATATATGGACCTGTTGGGCCCGCTGTTAGTCAGAACCTTTAATGGGGCAACGGAGGGGGGAGGGCTTTGCCCCCGACGATGACCCGGGCACTGATCTCCTTGATCCTGAAGCGGGACAAGGATCCCCTGCAATGTGGGTCTTACAGACCGATTTCCTTGCTAAATGTAGATGCCAAGGTGCTGGCGAAGGTCTTAGCCATGAGGATTGAGGATTGTGTGCCGCAGATCATCCATGAAGACCAGACGGGGTTTGTGAAGGGGAGACAGTTGAACGCGAATGTGCGGAGGCTTTTGAACGTTATCATGATGCCGGCGAGGGAGGCGGAGGCGGAGATAGTGGTGGAGATGGACGCTGAGAAAGCCTTCAATAGGGTAGAGTGGGGGTACCTGTGGAAGGTGCTGAAGAGTTTCGGGTTTGGGGAGGGGTTTGTCAGGTGGGTTAAGCTGTTGTATGAGGTCCCGATGGCAAGTTTGGCCACAAACAGGAGGAGGTCCGAGTACTTTCGGTTGCACTGAGGGACGAGACAGGGGTATCCCCTTACCCCCCCTGCTCTTCGCACTGGCGATTGAACCCCTGGCTATGTCACCGAGAGAGTCGAGGAACTGGAGGAGGTTGGTGCGGGGTGGGGAGGAGCATAGGGTGTCACTTTATGCGGACGACCTGCTGCTATATGTGGCGGACTCGGTGGGAGGAATGCCGGAGGTAATGAGGATTCTTAGGGAATTCGGGGACTTTTCGGGGTACAAGCTCAACATGGGGAAGAGCGAGCTGTTCGTAGTTCATCCAGGGGACCAGGAGAGGGGGATGGCGAGCTCCCACGAAAAAAGGCGGCGAGGACCTTCAGGTATTTGGGCGTCCAGGTGGCCAGGAGCTGGGGGGCCCTGCATAGGCTTAATTTTACAAGGCTGGTGGAGCAAATGGAGGAGCAGTTCAAGAGGTGGGACGTGTTGCCGTTGTCCTTGGCGGGTAGGGTGCAGTCAATCAAAATGACGGTGCTCCCAAGGTTTTTGTTCCTGTTCTAGTGCCTCCCCGTGTTTATCCCGAAGGCTTTTTTCAGGCGGGTTAACAGGAGTATAATGGGGTTTGTGTGGGCGCGAGGGACTCCGAGGGTGAGAAGGGTATTCCTGGAGTGGAGTAGAGATAGGGGGGGACTGGCGCTGCCCAACCTCTGTGGGTACTACTGGGCCGCCAATGCGTCGATGGTGCGCAAGTGGGTGATGGAGGGGGAGGGGGCTGCATGGAAGAGGCTGGAGACAGCGTCTTGTGTGGGTACGAGTCTGGGGGCACTGGCAACAGCGCCGCTGCCGCTCCCTCCAAGGAGGTATACCACGAGCCGGGTGGTGGTGGCTGCCCTCAAAATTTGGGGGCAGTGGAGGCGGCACAGGGGGGAAGTTGGGGCCTCGGCGTGGATCCCATTACGGGGGAACCACCGGTTCGCCCCAGGAAGAACAGGTGGAGGGTTTTCGGGGTGGCACCTGGCAGGGATACGAAAGTTGGGGGACATTTTTTTAAGTTCCCTTAAAATGCTCCCACCAATGTTTTCTGACTCTTACTATTTCTAATTTCCACCCATACCAATTCTACTTTATGATCTTCAGAGGCCAGAACCTTTCTCACTAATGCCATCCTTAGCTATCAGGGCTATCCCACTCCTGTATCTTTCATGAATATTGAAGCGCCCTGGATGTTGAGTTAGAACATAAGAACATAAGAACTAGGAGCAGGAGTAGGCCATCTGGCCCCTCGAGCCTGCTCCGCCATTCAATGAGATCATGGCTGATCTTTTGTGGACTCAGCTCCACTTTCCGGCCCAAACATCATAACCCTTAATCCCTTTATTCTTCAAAAAACTATCTATCTTTATCTTAAAAACATTTAATGAAGGAGCCTCTACTGCTTCACTGGGCAAGGAATTCCATAGATTCACAACCCTTTGGTGAAGAAGTTCCTCCTAAACTCAGTCCTAAATCTACTTCCCTTTATTTTGAGGCTATGCCCCCTAGTTCTGCTTTCACCCGCCAGTGGAAACAACCTGCCCGCATCTATCCTATCTATTCACTTCATAATCTTATATGTTTCCATAAGATCCCCCCTCATCCTTCTAAATTCCAACAAGTACAGTCCCAGTCTGCTCAACCTCTCCTCGTAATCCAACCCCTTCAGCTCTGGGATTAACCTAGTGAATCTCCTCTGCACACCCTCCAGTGCCAGTACGTCCTTTCTCAAGTAAGGAGACCAAAACTGAACACAATACTCCAGGTGTGGCCTCACTAACACCTTATACAATTGCAGCAGAACCTCCCTAGTCTTAAACTCCATCCCTCTAGCAATGAAAGACAAAATTCCATTTGCCTTCTTAATCACCTGTTGCACCTGTAAACCAACATTTTGCGACTCATGCACTAGCACACCCAGGTCTCTCTGCACAGCAGCATGTTTTAATATTTTATCATTTAAATAATAATTCCTTTTGCTGTTATTCCTACCAAAATGGATAACGTCACATTTGTCAACATTGTATTCCATCTGCCAGACCCTAGCCCATTCACTTCGCCTATCCAAATCCCTCTGCAGACTTCCAGTATCCTCTGCACTTTTTGCTTTACCACTTATCTTAGTGTCATCTGCAAACTTGGACACATTGCCCTTGGTCCCCAACTCCAAATCATCTATGTAAATTGTGAACAGTTGTGGGCCCAACACTGATCCCTGAGAGACACCACTAGCTACTGATTGCCAACCAGAGAAACACCCATTAATCCCGACTCTTTGCTTTCTATTAATTAACCAATCCTCTATCCATGCTACTACTTTCCCCTTAATGCCATGCATCTTTATCTTATGCAGCAACCTTTTGTGTGGCACCTTGTCAAAGGCTTTCTGGAAATCCAGATATACCACATCCATTGGCTACCCGTTATCTACCGCACTAGTAATGTCCTCAAAAAATTCCACTAAATTAGGTAGGCACGACCTGCCCTTTATGAACCCATGCTGCGTCTGCCCAATGGGACAATTTCCATCCAGGTGCTTCGCTATTTCTTCCTTGATGATAGATTCCAGCATCTTCCCTACTACCGAAGTTAAGTTCATTGGCCTATAATTACCCGCTTTCTGCCTACCTCCTTTTTTAAACAGTGGTGTCACTTTGCTAATTTCCAATCCGCCGGGACCACCCCAGAGTCTAGTGAATTTTGGTAAATTATCACATGTGCATTTGCAATTTCCCTAGTCATCTCTTTTCGCACTCTGGGATGCATTCCATCTGGTCCAGGAGACTTGTCTACCTTTAGCCCCATTAGCTTGCCCATCACTACCTCCTTGGTGATAACAATCCTCTCAAGGTCCTCACCTGTCATAGCCTCATTTCCATCAGTCACTGGCATGTTATTTGTGTCTTCCACTGTGAAGACCGACCCAAAAAACTGTTCAGTTCCTCAGCCATTTCCTCATCTCCCATTATTAAATCTCCCTTCTCATCCTCTAAAGGACCAATATTTACCTTAGCCACTCTTTTTTGTTTTATGTATTTGTAGAAACTTTTACTATCTGTTTTTATATTCTGAGCAAGTTTACTCTCATAATCTATCTTACTCTTCTTTATAGCTTTTTTAGTAGCTTTCTGTTGCCCCCTAAAGATTTCCCAGTCCTCTAGTCTCCCACTGATCTTTGCTACTTTGTATGTTTTTTCCTTCAATTTGATACTCTCCCTTATTTCCTTAGATCTCCACGGTCGATTTTCCCTCTTTTTACCGTCCTTCCTTTTTGTTGGTATAAACCTTTGCTGAGCACTGTGAAAAATCACTTGGAAGGTTCTCCACTGTTCCTCAACTGTTTCACCATAAAGTCTTTGCTCCCAGTCTACTTTAGCTAGTTTTTCTCTCATCCCATTGTAATCTCCTTTGTTTAAGCAGAAAACACTAGTGTTTGATTTTACCTTCTCACTCTCCATCTGTATTTTAAATTCCACCATATTGTGATCGCTGAACTATGAGATCCTGAATCAATCCTGTCTCATTACACAGGACCAGATCTAGGACCGCTTGTTCCCTCGTAGGTTCCATTACATACTGTTCTAGGAAACTATCGCGGATACATTCTATAAACTCCTCCTCAAGGCTGCCTTGACCGACCTGGTTAAACCAATCGACATGTAGATTAAAATCCCCCATGATAACTGCTGTACCATTTCTACATGGAACAGTTATTTCTTTGTTTATTGCCTGCCCCACCATAATGTTACTATTTGGTGGCCTATAGATTACTCCTATCAGTGACTTTTTCGCCTTACTATTCCTGATTTCCACCCAAATGGATTCAACCATATCCTCCATAGCACCGATGTCATCCCTTACTATTGCCCGGATATCATCCTTAAATAACAGAGCTACACCACCTCCCTTACCATCCACTCTGTCCTTCCGTAATGTTTGATACCCTCGGAATTTAACTCCCAGTCGTGACCATCCTTTAACCATGTTTCAGTAATGGCCACTAAATCATAGTCATTCACGATGATTTGCGCCATCAACTCATTTACCTTATTCCAAATACTACGAGCATTCAGGTAAAGTACACTTATGTTGGCTTTTTTACCTCTGTTCTGAATCTTAACACCTCGATCAGTAACCTCTCCTAAGTTATATTTCCTCTTAACCTTTCTCCTAATTTTCCTTGTCGTTGAACCCATATCTTCATGTAACAACCTGCCGCGTCGCTTACCATTAATGTTTTCACTTCCCGTTTTATTTCTTTTAGTATTCCTGGTCCTATTCACTGAGCTCCCCTCAGTCACTGTACCTTGTACTGTCACCCTTTTTGATTTTTGACTATGGCTTCTCTGCCTTACACTTTCCCCCTTACTGCCTTTTATTTCTGTCCCTGTTTTACTACCTTCCAACTTCCTGCATCGGTTCCCATCCGCCTGCCACATTAGTTTAAACTCTCCCCAACAGCTCGAGCAAACACCCCCCCTAGGACATCGGTTCCAGTCCTGCCCAGGTGCAGACCATCCGGTTTGTACTGGTCCCACCTCCCCCAGAACCGGTTCCAATGTCCCAGGAATTTGAATCCCTCCCTCTTGCACCATCTCTTGAGCCACGCATTCATCCTCTCTATCCTGACATTCCTACTCTGAGTTCCCATCCTTGGTCACCCTGAAGCCAGGTCTCCCTGATCCCAATTACATCATATCCGTTAATGATTGTCAGTGCAGTTAATTCATCAACCTTAATACAAATGTTCCTCGCATTGAGACACCAAGCCTTCAGGCTTGTTTTTTTGACATTTATTGCCCATTTAGAATTATGATGTAATGTGGCCCTTTTTGATTTTTGTCTTTGGTTTTTCTGCCTTCCACTTTTCCCTTTACTGCCTTTTGTTTCTGACACCACCTACTTCCCTCTGACTACTTGCATCAGTTCCCATTCCCCTGCCACATTAGTTTAAACCCTCTCCAACAGCACTAGCAAACCCTCCCTCTAGGACATTGGTTCCGGTCCTGCCCAGGTGCAGGTTTGTACTGGTCCCACCTCCCCCAGAACCAGTTCCAATGTCCCAGGAATTTGAATCCCTCTCTCTTGCATCATCCCTCAAGCCACATATTCATCTTAGCTACCAAAGAGAAAATGCTGGAAAATCTCAGCAGGTCTGGCAGCATCTGTAGGGATCTCCCTACAGATGCTGCCAGACCTGCTGAGATTTTCCAGCATTTTCTCTTTGGTTTCAGATTCCAGCATCCCCAATAATTTGTTCCTCTTAGCTATCCTGCCAATCCTACTCTGACTAGCACGTGGCACTGGTAGCAATCCTGAGACTATTTGAGGACCTGCTTTTTAGTTTATCTCCTAACTCCCTACATGCAGCATGTAGGGCCTCATCCCATTTTCTACTTGTATCGTTGGTGCCTTTATGCACTACGACAGCTGGCTGTTCACCCTCCCCCTCCAGAATGCCCTGCAGCCGCTCAGAGACAACCTTGCCCCTTGCACCAGGGAGGTAGCACACCATCCTGGTGCCTCATTTGCGGCCCCAGAAACACCTATCTAATCCCCTTACAATCGAATCCCCCATCACTACAGTTCTGCCACTCTTTTTCCAGCCCTCCTGTGCAGCAGAGCCAGCCACGGTGCCATAAACCTGGCTGTTGCCACCTTCCCCTTGTGAGGAAACCCTTGCACTGCCTTCCTACTCTTCCTCTGTCTGTTGGTCACCCATTCCCTATTTTCCTCAGTAATTTTTATCTGCGGTGTGACCAACTTACTGAACATACTGTCCATGATTTCCTCAGCATAGCGGATGCTCCAAAGTGAAGCCACCTGCAGCTCCAGAGCCATCAAGCAGTCTGACAGGAGCTGTAGTTGGACATACTTCCTGCAAGAGAAGGAGTCAGGGACACCAGAAGGGACCCTGAAATGCCACATCGCACAGGAGGAGCATGACACGGGTCTGGGACCTACTGCCATAACTTAACCCTTAAATTAAGCTTACAATAATGGCAAGAGGCAATAAGAGAAAAGAAAATAGATAATAAAAAACTAAAACCACATAAAAAATCACTTACTTGCTGGCTTTGATGTCACAGTTCGATTTCTTCCTTGCAGCTATAGTCAGGTTCCCAGTACCTTCTCGGCCACAACAAACTTTCTAGCAGCCTCTGTCAATCTCTTTCCCTCATTTTACTTTAGTTAGAGGAGGAGGGAAGGTTGAAAACACTACAATAATGTAATGTTTGGGGCTTACCGTTCCTTGACAGAGTTCTTCCATGATCCATTGTTCAGCCGTGGTGACTGTGCCGACTGCTCCCAGAATTCACCTCAGTGACGTCTCTCTGCCGCCTTCTGCTGGATGGTTTGACGTCTCTTTGCCACCTCTGCTAGATCCGAAGACTGACCCCTGCGGCACCCTGCTAGTTACAGTTCACCAGCGAGAAAAGGACCATATTACCCAACCCACTGCTTTCTGTCAGTCAGCCAATCCTCAACTCACTCTAGTACCATACTCCCCATCCCCTGCAATCTCACCTTCTGGATCAGTCTTTTACGTGGCACCTTATCAAACGCCTCTGGAAGTCTAGATATACCACAGCCACAGATTCCCCATTATCCACCTTGCGGTTTATGTCCTAAAAGAACTCAAGCAAGTTTGTCAAGCATGACTTACCCCTCATAAAACCATTCTGACAATGGTGGATTGAGCCTTGTCTTTCCAAGGGGTTCCTGGAGGGGTCTCCCTATTCCATATGTCCCTGGGGGAGGTCCCCCTCTTACAGGGGTCCCTGGGGGACATGTAGTGAGGGGGCCTGGTAGAGGGGGTTGGAGGCAGTGCATTTAAGACCCATTTGCATTTATTTATATGCTCCCACTGACGCTCAGCGTGGACCTCGATTCCTGGGTTCGGAGCATCACTTTCGGGTTGGCGTCCGGCATTGGTTCCGATTTTGCACCGAAGCTCGATTCTCCTTCCCACAAATTGGGTGTCCCGGGATGGAGAATGCGCCCCAATGTTTCTCGTCCAAGATGTCGAACCTTCAGAAATGAATTTTTGAAGCCCTGCTTGGGAGGGCGCACAGAAAAACAATTGCTTGGTTTTGGATTTGTGACTTCTGAAGTCAATCGTAAAATAGCATTTTGGTCAAGAGGACACTATCCATGCCAGAGTATAATTTCTTCTTCTTGACTTCTCTGCTCAAAGGCAGGTAAACCCACAGCACCACAACCTCCACCACAGATAGGGCAAGGACGTAGCTTCCAAATCTACTCCAGATGGAATGGGGATCGAACCCTGTGCTGTTGGCACCAATTTGTTATACACCAGTCATCCATTCCGCACCCCCCCCCCCCCCCCCAGGAGTCTGAGTTGCTATGACACCATGCACTTTTACATGTGTGTAATAGTCCAGAGCTGTGAACAGTGATGGTAGAAGCTTCAATTTTGCTTTCCATCACATGGCTGACCAGAAATCTCTCACACTCTGACCACCTGCCATTGGTATGTTGGTTGGAAGGAAGGATTTACAAGATGGAAATCAAGCTGTTTGCCCAGGTTATGAACACACCTTCCCTGGCTATCAAATACTGGGGTGGGATTTGAACCTGAAGCTCTGGCTCAGAGGCAAAGAAGCTAGCCAGTATGCCAAAATAGCTCCCGATATAACCTCTACAGAATCAAAAATGGAGCTTAATTGCCAGTTTCTCAACAGAAACAGCAGAGAAGTTGTAAGAAGGATTTCTGCCAATACTGCACTGTACTGGGACATTCCCCAACTTTCCTTCCCTTCTTCTGTGAATCATAGAATTTACAGTGCAGAAGGAGGCCATTTGTCCCATCGAGTCTGCACCAGCTCTTGGAAAGAGCACGCTACTTAAGCCCACACCTCCACCCTATCCCCGTAGCCCAGTAACGCCACCCAACCTTTTTTGGACACTAAGGGCAATTTATTATGGCCAATCCACCTAATCTGCACATCTGTGGACTGTGGGAGGAAACCGGAGCACCCGGATGAAACCCATGCAGACACGGGGAGAACGTGCAGACTCCGTACAGACAGTGACTCAAGCATGAATCGAACCCAGGTCCCTGGTGCTGTGAAGCAACAATGCTACCGTACCGCTCTGTGGAAACACCTTTTTCCACTTCCCTCAGACGGTTTGGCTCTGATGAGGAGCAAAGTGACTCCCTCCAGCTTGAGATGAAAGTGAATTAGTATAATGACATACTACATCATTGAGCTTTTCATTAAATATTAAATCGTAAGTTTAATCAAAGCTTTATTTAAAAAACTACATGGATATGAAAATAGACTTCTTGAAGAATCGGCACACAGCCCCTTTCTGAAGAATGGAAAAATGTGACCTGTAATGAAAAATGAAGGAGAAATTCATACTGAGGTTTACATTGCATGCTACCTCTAAATACCAGGAATAGGTACCCCTCAGGTTTTACTGAGACAGCAGTCATTACATGTTGGTTCAGGAAGGCAGATGACAGTGGCTTTTAACTTTATAGCATCAATGGCAGTTACATCTGGATCTGTCAGTTAAATCCTTCTGCATACTGTGGTGGTTTTTCAGCTTTAATGGCAGTTAACCTGGCATTATAGGCCATGAATGACAGTTGTTCAAATGTGTTATTGAAATCCCACAAGTCCATCGTTTGAATTTTACCTGACATGTTTTCTGAAATGCAAGTCACATTTTCAGTACTTGTAGCGCCATAGAACTGCGAAAATAAATATCTGCTTTCCACATTTGTGTCGCAGTGAAATATTGGCCTCGCCGCACCATTTGTTTTCTCTCTCCGCATTACAAAAGGCATTGAAAAGCTATTATTTATCCAGGCTGTTCTACTACTCTCCTTCCCAGTGATGTTGTATCCCCTACCATCCCTAACCTTTTCAGAAGTCACTGCTATATGCCCTCGATGAGGCGATTACAACTTTCCCTCCATTCCACAATGAGGCTCCCAGGCAAATGAAATCAATATGAAAAGCTATCCATTAATATGTCTAAAATTTTCACCCACTCAGTGGATGTCATTTTGATTCCGCGTCATAGTGTAAAGTATTCAATAGCGAATCAGCAGCCCGATTTATATCCCTCCTGAATGATATTTCCATCAAAGTCAAATACTATTCGGGAGAAAAGTAAAACTGGTTGGCCAGTGAAGCATTTGCGTTTCATGCAAAGTCAATATCATCCCCATCAAGTATAACAGGATCTGGCTGTCTTGGTACGTGAATCACAAAAGGTTAGTATGCAGCTAGAGCAAGTGATTAGGAGAGCAAATGGAATGTCGGTGTTTATTGCAAGGGGAGTGGAAGATAAAAGTAGGGGAATTTTACTGCAGCTGTACAGGGCCTTGTTGAGACCACATCTGGAGCACTGTTCAAAGTTTTGGTCTCCCTATTTAATAAGGTAAAATTGCATTGGAAGCTGTTAAGAGAAGGTTCACTCAACTGATTTCTGGGATGAAGGGCTTATCTTATGAAGAAAGATTGAACATATTAGGCCTACACCCAATGGAGTTTTGAAGAATGAGACGTAATCTTATTGCAATGTATAGGATTCTGATGGGTCTTGATAGGGTTGATGCCAGGAGGATTTTCCTCTTGAGGGGGGGGAGACGAAAACTAGGGGACAAAGTTTCACACTTTAAGATTAAGAGGTCTCCCTTTTAAGACAGAGATGAGGCGAAATATTTTCTCTCAGAGGTCATTATTATGTGGAATTCTCTTCTCCAGGAAGCAGTGGAGGCTGGAATCATTGAATTTATTTATGGGGGGCAGACAGGTAAGTGGCCTTGAGACCACACAAATCAGCCTTGATCTTGTTGATTGGCAGAGCAGACCGGATAGGCCAAATGGCCTATTCCTGCTCCTCAGGCCTCTGTTCCTATGAAGCATTTGCATTTTTACCCAATTTTGTTTTAACCTGGAAACTCGCTCAGATTTAACTTTGAACTGTTTATGCTGGAGCTAGTGATATAATTTTGCTTGCTGGAATATATGTCTTTCCTATGGTAAAGACAGAAATCGCATCAGAAAATATTGAATTCCATCATTTGTTCCAGGTAAAAGCTTTGACAATTAATTTCTGATTTTGTTATTAATTGTTCATGAACTCTTTCTGGCTGTTATGATAAATTTGTATAAATATATAAGTTCTTATTCCACTGTTGCTCATTACCCATCTTAACTAGTATAAGAAAGGGAAACATTTAAACAGATGAAATTGCTGTTAGGTCTTTGACATTTCAGACTACAGTTTGAACCTGTAGCATGAGGAGGCGGTGGCAGAGTGGTATTGTCACTGGACTAGTAAACCAGAGACCCAGAGTAATGCTCTGGGGACCCAGGTTCCAATCCAGCCACCGCAGATGGTGGAAATTTGAATGCAATAAAATCTGGAATTAAAAGTCTAATGATGACCATGAAACGATTGTCGTAAAAACCCATCTGGTTCCATAATGTCCTTTAGGGAAGGAAATCTACTGTCCTTAGCTGGTCTGGCCTACATGCCAGATCCTCAGCAATGTGGTTGACTCTTAACTGCTTCAAGGGTAGTTAGGGCTGGGCAATAAATGCTGGCACAGCCGGTGATGCCCACATCCCCATCAACAAATTTAAAAAAGCATAGAGTGTCTGGAAATGCAGCAGCCAGTTAATGTTAGAAATTGTGTGGAGCATCATAAAGCTGAAAATAATTTGAAGTGATGCTCTCATACAAGATCTTTCCAAGACAAAGGTTTGGAATATATATTAATTTACAGCATTCTTGTTTCTTGTAACTTTGTTTATTTTTATTTTTATTTGGACAGAAGTAATAGCAACTCAGTTGTTTGCAGTCAATAGATGTCACAGCATAATTAGTACAGGAAATAAACAAACATATCTTTCCAGTGAACATCCTCTTTTTGAACAACGTTAAAATGATACACTTTAAAAAATACAAAAGCTTTGGTTTCAGTCCCTTTTTACGCTCTGTAATACAAAACCAAGACACATATTTGATTGAAGTCCCCTTTCCAGGTTTCAGAGAATTGAAAAACAAATCATATTTGATACCGATTAAGGCTGAACTTCCTTCGCATATAGAGGCTGCAATCATTTGTCGGGTTATGTTATATTTTTTGTCATTTATCAACACTTAATTAGTTTGCAGATTTTTTCTCTACCTTAATCTCTCTCTAATCAGCTCCTTGGAGGGGATGAAGTCTTGCAGCCTTGCAGATGTGAGCACACACCAAGCACATGGAAGTAGCAGGATTTAGGGGGCCCTCGAGTGTGTCACATGGCTTGGGAATTTCCCAGGGCGAAGAGTTGCTGGCAGCAAACATTTCACTGCTAGTTTGTTCCAAAGAGGCTATTGTTCGCCTGGTTTATCAGGCATCACGTCTGTTTGTAAACAACTGGAAAAATGTGCCAAATTCAAATTCTACTAGTCCCTGAACGATAGAAAGAGTGAGGGGGAGCGGCATGACAGATGGTCTTTTGAAGATATACCAAAACCATTCCACATCAGGCTTTCTTTTGAGAAATCTTTTTTGGCTGAATTTAACTTTTGAGAGATTGTTTTCTGTCTGATAGTTATTCCATAAACAGCCCTATTTTATTACTTTTGGCATTTGTTTATTTGGTTGCCCTTTTGATTATTTTAGGGACAGCATCCTTTTTGATACCAAAATTAAGTCTAAAAGTAACATTTATGGAAACTTAGCAATCCTTTCAGAGCCTTTTCCCCCAATTTTCTTCAGCAAAGAGGATACAAAAACTCCAAATGGATGCAGGAAACATTTTCTAGACAAGGCAGCGAATATGATTCTTGATGTATCATCAATAACAAATTGTATTGATTTACTGAATATTTTCTGAGTTCTAGGGTACGATTAGTTCTATATATTCATTGTAACAAGTGGGGCTAGAACCCAGCCAGATGAACAAGATTTTGGGCAAGATTCTCCGCCCCCGCCGGTTGCCGAAGTCTCCGGCACCGGATATCCGGCGGGGGCGGGAATCGCGCCGCGCCGGTTGGCGGGCCCCCCCCCCCGCGATTCTCCGGCCCGGATGGGCCGAAGTCCCGCCGCTAAAATGCCTGTCCCACCAGCGTAGATTAAACCACCTACCTTACCGGCGGGACAAGGCGGCGCGGGCGGGCTCCGGGGTCCTGGTGGGGGCGCGGGGCGATCTGGCCCCGGGGGGTGTCCCCACGGTGGCCTGGCCCGTGATCGGGGCCCACCGATCCGTGGGCGGGCCTGTGCCGTGGGGGCACTCTTTTCCTTCCGCCTTCGCCACGGTCTCCACCATGGCGGAGGCGGAAGAGACTCCCTCCACTGAGCAATGCGCGGGAATGCCGTCAGCGGCCGTTAATGCTCCCGCGCATGCGCCGCCCGGAGATGTCATTTCCGCGCCAGCTGGCGGGGCACCAAAGGCCTTTTCCGCCAGCTGACGGGGTGGAAATTCGTCCGGCGCCGACCTAGCCCCTTAAGGTTGGGGCTCGGCCCCCAAAGATGCGGAGCATTCCGCACCTTTGGGGCGGCGCGATGCCCGACTGATTTGCGCCGTTTTGGGCGCCAGTCGGCGGACATCGCGTCGTTTCCGGAGAATTTTGCCCCTTATATCAGTGTAACTGATCACAGAAAACACAAGCATAAGTGGCTTTGGGTATAACTCATCTGCACTTAAAATGTTCCAGTATTTTACGTTGGTTCAGCTGATTCAGTCCAGCTCTTACTACCACAAACAAATGGAAACTCAACTGTGAGATTCTCAACAGGAACAAGAAATGTGGTGCTGAACGCTACAGCCTCCCAGGGGCTGGATGGCAGATGGATAGGGGCCACAAAATTGGGCACCATGTCCGCGGTGCCATTCCCAGAACTGAACAGCCTTCTCCCACTGCTTTCGTACCCACAACGGGGAAGCATCAGGAGGCCCACTGACCTGTGGGCCAATTGAAGCCAATTATGGCCACTTAGGGCCTCCTCCCACCACCAATGGGACTTTATCCATGGCGGGAAGAGGACAGTGCCAGCTGTCCAGTCCATCCAGTGAAACATAGCCAGGCAAAGTGGAGTGGGGGGAGGAGGGTGCTTCCTTTTCAAGGCATCTGTGTCAATCAGAGGTTCATCCCAAGGTACTTCCCTTCCTCGCATACATTTCTCCTCATAACTGTCCAAGCCGCTTGACTCCTCGTTCCCTATGTTGGGCCCAGTTCCCAGTTCCATCGCAGCTCGCTTCCCTCTGGAACACACTTCAGTCCCATAAATGGGCACCACTCCCAGTAACGCTATTAGAGCCAGACAACCGTCAGTCATTTGATTGGCTGGCAACTCTCGGAGGTGGAATGTCCTCCCCGATGGGGTAGAAGATTTGCCTCAAGTTAATTAATCACCCAACAGCCATTCATTGGCTGCGGGCAGGGCGGCATGTGGCACAGTGGTTAGCACTGGGACTACGATACTGAGAACCCGGGTTCGAATCCCGGCCCTGGTTCACTGTACATGTGGAGATTGCACATTCTCCCCATGTCTGATTGGGTTTCACCTCCACAACCCAAAGATGTGCAGGTTAGGTGGATTGGCCACACTAAATTGTCCCTTAATTGGAAGAAAAATAATAATTGGTTACTCTAAATGTATTTATTTTTAAAAAATTAATTGGCTGCGGGTGAGTCGAGCAAGATGGAGTTGGGCTTTCAGCTCCCTACCCTCACCCCAACGTTTACACCAATATTCATACCGAGGGAGTGGGTGAGGATCGGATGGGTGGGGATCAGGTGGGTAGAGATTCCTCACCCAGCATAAAGTTCAACTTGTGGAATAAGCCCTGGATTTAACAAAAGGATCAGGGATAAACTTAATATTTAATCTTCAGCTTAAACTTTTGTCTTTACAGTTTTTCTGTATAATTGCATTTATTTCATTAAGAAACATCCATCTGATAAATAAGCAGCAAGTTAAAATGTTAAGCCCTGCTCAACTTTATGTTCAAACTCTTACCTGCTTAAAAATGGTGTCACTTGGGTTTGAAATGCAGATCAAGTGAACATAATCATTGTCGGCTGTCCCTCAATTCAAAAATGATGTCCACTCAGGGTGGTGCGTTTCTGCCATGGGTTTTCGGGTGACTGAACACGTCGATTCTTGATCGACGCACAAATCTTTGCGGACATGGGACATGAGGTAATGAGATCCGGAGTGCAGGATTTGCTTCCACTCCTTTCCTTCTCTGTCACCGTGCTGCCTCGATAATAAGACATTGGGCGAGTTTTTCCCAGAAATCAGCAAAGGCCAAGGGCAGGTTGGAAAAGCGGTGTTGAGCCCGCCAACGGCAACAGCAGCTGTTCCTGTCATATAGTGCGGCACTTAGGGCGCGATTCTCCACTCCCACGCCGGTTGGGAGAATCGCCTGGGCTGCCAAAATTTCCGGGGACGCCGGTCCAATGGCCTCCCGCGATTCTCCCAAGCGGCGGGAATGGCCCCGTCGAGTTTCGCGGGCCGCAGGCCGGAGAATCGCCGGAGACACCGAAAATGGCGATTCTCCGGCACCCCCGCTATTCTGAGTCCCGGATGGGCCGAGCGGCCAGGCCAAAACGGCGGGTTCCCCCCGGCGCCGTCCACACCTGGTCGCTGCAGTCGTGGGCGGTGGGTGAACGCTGGGGGGGGCGGCGAGGGGGGATCCTGCACCGGGCTTTACCTGAAATGTGGGGTGGCCCGCGATTGGTGCCCACCGATCGTCGGGCCGTCCTCTCTGAAGGAGGACCTCCTTCCTTCCGCGGCCCCGCAAGATCTGTCCCCCATCTTCTTGCGGGGCGGACTTAGAGAGGACGGCAACCGCGCATGCGCGGATGACGTCCGTTACGCGGCGCCGGCCGCGTCATCTATGCGGCACCGCTTTTACGCGGGCGACAAGGCCTGGCGCGGGTAGATGACGCGGCCCCGATACTGGCCCATTGTCAGGGCCTGAATCGGTCGGGACCGGGGCCGTTCCGCGCCGTCGTGAACCTCGACGGCGTTCACGACGGCACGGCCACTTCGGCGTGGGAGTGGAGAATCCCGCCCCCAGTCCCAAGAAACTTTAATCCACGGGTTTCACGCCATATCGGTGGCAGAGAGGCCTCTGATTCGTGTATCCTGCCATCACCTCAGCACTGCGACCACATTAAAACGCCGTCCCAGCACACACCAGCCACTCTCACAGGTCGCCAAGAAGTGATGGCTGCCATGAAATCGGCCATTGGACACCTCCCTGGAGACATTCCTGGAAGCAGTAGAGGCCCGATGTGATGTCCCCTACCTACGCACAGGAAGAAAGCCACTCAGCAGTGTTACCAATCCAACATGGCAGGCAGTGGCAGAAGAGGTCAGAGCTAACGCACTGCAGAAGAGGACAGCCATCCGGTGCCACAAGAGGATAAATGATCTTGTCCATTTTCCCAGGTGCATAACCCAGGTCATCCACCAGGGTAGTGTCTTGCCTATCCGAATCCCCACTTCCTCTGACCACTACAGCTCCAGTTCCACTGACCAAGAAGAGTGAGTGACACACAGCATCACTTTGAAAGCAGGCCATGGCCCTCCAGGCCTTGCCACTCCCCATCCCCAGAGGATGCCCGCCAAGATCATCACAGACAACAGGACGTGGCAAACAGCAGATTGCCTCCATCTCTGCTGTGGATGTTGGGGATGCACCAAGACATAGTGGCAGGGTTAGAAAGGTTAAGAAGCTCTGATCGCACAGTGTGGGCATGGGTGTTAAGCACGTTTACATAATTTTCACCTCTGGAAATACACTCTCACTAATTGCATCCTTTTATTGGCTCCTTGTTCTGATGAGCTGTGTTCCTGTAGTACCAACCTGAAAACTGGATTCCTGCACCAGAAAAGGCAGGCTGTTCAGTCCAAGGCTTCCTCCATGTACTTTGTGCTACTTTGTGCAAGGTTTCCTTGAACATATCAGTCATGCCTGTTTCTAGTAAGGAATGAGGATATTTCCCACAATGTACAGGGCTGGAATCATAGAATCACTACAGTGCAGAAGGAGGCATTCATCCAATCAAGCCTGCACCGACCTTTTGAAAGGGTACCCGAACTAGGGTCAGGGCCCCACCCAATCCCTTTAACCCAGTAACCCCACCTAACCTTTTGGACGCTAAAGAGCAATTGATCATGGCCAATCCACTTAACCTGCACTTCTATGGACTGTGGGAGGAAACAAAAGCACCCAGAAGAAACCCGCGCAGGCACGAGGAGAAAGTGCAAACTCCACACAGTCACGCGAGGCTGCAATTGAACCTGGCTCCCTGGAACTGTGAGGCAGCAGTGCAAACCACTATGCTACCATGCCACCCCACATCACTCATTCCAGTTATTGTCCATGTGTACTCTCTGCACCTTTGAGCTGTGGATTCCCGCCCCCCCCCCCCCCCCCCCCCCCTCCGCCCACCCATCCCATATACTTCAGCCTCTGGTGACACTGAGCCTCAAGGGTACATCTCACAAAGTGCAGTAGTCACCACTGTTGTATTATATTGTAAACACTGCACTGCATACGAGGGTATTACGGTAAGGCCCCTGTACTACAGGTACGGGGGTAGATCCCTGCCTGCTGGCTCCGCCCAGTAGGCGGAGTATAAATGTGTGTGCTCTCCAAACTGCAGCCATTTCGACAGCAGCTGTAGGCGGCAACACATTTCTGTGTAATAAAGCCTCGATTACTCTCTACACTCGTCTCGTCGTAATTGATAGTGCATCAATTTATTACAGAGATTTTACAAAGATGGATCTCCGCATCAAGCCGGATCGCCTGCAGCTGCATCCTCAAGCTGACAACGCCAAAAAGGACTTCGCACAATGGCTAGCTTGCTTTGAAGCATACATCGGTCTGCGACAGACCCAATCCCAGAAGCACAGAAGCTCCAGATTCTGTACACGTGGCTGAGCTACGATGTCTTTCCCCTCATCCAGGACGTGCCTACCTATGCAGAGGCCATGGCGCTACTGAAGGAGAACTACGCTCAGCAGACCAACAAGATCTACACCAGGCGCCTCCTGTCCATGTGGCACCAACTTCCCGATGAGTCTGTGGAAGATTTCTGGCGTGTCCTGCTCGCCCTGGTGAGAGACTGTGATTGCCACGCCGTTTCGGCCGCTGAACATTCTAACTTGCTAATGAGTGATACGTTCAGTACGGGCATAGGGTCGGCCTACATCCACCAGTGCCTTTTAGAAGGGGCTACACTTGACCTCGCGGCGACCAAGAAACTAGCGCTCTCGCTCATAGTTGCCTCATGCAACGTACAGGCGTATGCCCCCGACCGCACGGCTCAACCCTCCTGGGCATCGTGGACCCCGCCAGCAGCCACCCCATTGTGGACCCCATCAGCGACCGCCCCCAGCCAACCCCACGCCTGCACCACGCGACAGCCAACCAACCCCGGGGGACCCAAGTGCTACTTCTGCGGACAGACAAAACACCCGCAGCAGTGCTGACTGGCGCGGAGCGCACTCTGCAAGGCCTGCGGCAAGAAAGGACATTTTGCTGCAATGTGCCAGGCCCGCTCAATCACCACTATTGTCCCTGCACCCCCGCCTCAGACTACGTGCAGCCCATGGGCGCTGCCATCTTGCTCCCCTCACAACCAATGGGTGGAGCCATCTTGCCTGCCCCAGGACACGTGCGGCCCGAGGGTGCCGCCACCTTGCCTGCCTCAGGACCACTGCTCGTCGGGCACCTCATCGGGCCGCTCATCGCCTGCAACCGCCGATGACCAGCCGCGTCTCGCCTCCGTCATGATCGACCAGTTCCGACCGCACAACCTCGCAACCGCGTCGACAAAGGTGATGGTCGACGGGCATGAGATATCCTGCCTTCTGGACTCCGGGAGCACTGAGAGCTTCATCCACCCCGATACGGCAAGGCGCTGCTCCCTCGCGGTACACCCCATTAACCCCGGTGATCCGGGGATACTGCATCGTCACCCTCACCATCAAGGGCGTAGAGTTCACCGGCTTCTGGCTCTACGTCCTCCCCAACCTCTGCGTTGCCTTGCTACTCGGCCTGGACTTCCAGTGCAACCTCCATAGCCTAACGCTGAAATTCGGCGGGCCCCTACCGCCCCTTACTGTATGCGGCCCCACGACCCTTAAGGTCGACCCGCCTACTCTGTTTGCAAACCTCACCCCGGATTGTAAACCCGTTGCCACCAGGAGCAGATTGTACAGCACCCAGGACAGGACTTTCATCAGGTTTGAGGTCCAGCGGCTGCTGCGGGAAGGTATCATCGAGGCCAGCAACAGCCCCTGGAGAGTCCAAGTGATTGTGGAGAAAACGGGGGAGAAAAACAGGGTGGTCGTTGACTACAGTTGGACCATCAATCGGTACACGCAGCTCGACGCGTACCCCCTCCCACGCATATCTGATATGGTCAATTAGATTGCACAGTACCGGGTCTTCTCGACAGTGGACCTGAAATCTGCCTACCACCAGCCCCCCATTTGCAAAGCGGACCACCCGTACACCGCGTTTGAAGCGGACGGCCGCCTTTACCATTTCCTTAGGGTTCCCTTTGGCTTCACTAATGGGGTCTCGGTCTTCCAACGGGAGATGGACCGAATGGTTGACAGGTACGGACTGCGGGCCACTTTCCCGTTCCTGGATAACATCACCATCTGTGGCCATGACCTGCAGGACCACAACGCTAACCTTTCCAAATTTCTCCACCCTGCCAAACTCCTCAACCTAACCTACAACAAGGAGAAGTGTGTGTTCAGCACAAACCGATTAGCCATCCTCGGCTATGTGGTTCAGAACGGAGTTCTAGGGCCCGACCCCAATCGCATGCGCCCCCTCATGGATCTCCCCCTTCCCCACTGCCCGAAGGCCCTCAAACGATGACTGGGGTTCTTTTCGTACTACGCCCAGTGGGTCCCTAACTATGCGGACAAGGTCCGCCCACTCATCCAGTCCACCGGTTTCCCACTGACGGCCGAGGCTCACCAGGCCTTCAACTGTATCAAGGCCGACATCGCCAAGGCGATGCACGCGGTCAACGAGACGCTCTTCTTCCAAGTCAAGAGCGATGCATCAGACATCGCTCTGGCCGCCACCCTCAACCAGGCAGGCAGGCCCATGGCATTCTTTTCCCACATCCTCCATGCCTCCGAAATTCTGCACTCCTCCGTCGAAAAGGAGGCCCAAGCTATCGTTGAAACTGTGTGGCACTGGAGGCATTGCCTGGCCGGCAGAAGATTCACTCTCCTCGCAGACCAACGGTCGGTTGCCTTCATGTTTAACAACACACAGCGGGGTAAGATCAAAAATGATAAGATCTTGCAGTGGAGGATCGAGCTCTCCACCTTTAATGACAAGATTTTGTATCGCCCCGGTAAGCTCAACGAGCCCCCCGATGCCCTGTCCCGAGGTACATGCGCCAGCGCACAAGTGGACCGACTCCGGACCATGCACGACGACCTCTGTCACCCAGGGGTCACCTGCTTTTATCATTTCATTAAGGCCCGCAATCTGCCCTACCCCATCGAGGAAGTCAGGGCAGTCACCAGAGACTGCCAGGTCTGCGCGGAGTGTAAACCGCACTTCTACCTGCCAGACCGTGCGTGCCTGGTGAAGGCCTCCCGCCCCTTTGAAATCCTCAGCGTGGACTTCAAAGGGCCCCGCCCCTCCACCGACCGCAACACGTATTTTCTCAAATCACCCCAAAAATATGTTTCGGGCTTGTTAAAGATCAGTCATATGAAGCAGTTCTAGCAGAATTTCAGAGGAGTGGATACAAACAGAACTTATTCTCTGAACAAAGAGACACATTCTCTTAGCGTCACTGCAGAATCGATAGAAATGAAAGATAAAGAAGAAATCCCAACATTAGTGCCATGTACGTTGTGGTAATACCAGGTATTGCAGTACCTGAGAGGTGAATGCCCATTGGCTAGACCTAGGAGTCTACCATTGGCCAACGTACGTAGCTCCTCCCTGAGAGGCAGGGTATAGGAACCAATGCCGTCCCAGCAGCCTTCACTTTCTGTATCGAAGCTGCTGGGTACAGTTCTGGCTGATTAAAGCCGATTAGTATGACTCTCCTTGTCTCACGAGTAATTGATTGTGCATCATACGTCCTTTCATGAAGCCACTGGGAAATCATTGCATTCTCAGGCTGTGCCTGCAGATACTTCTGCAGTGCTATTTTATAACATTGAACTGCTCTTATGCTTGACTGTTGATTGTTACTTGACTGCTCTTATGCTTCTCAACGCATGTCACTATTAGAAGCCATCTATTCACAAAGTTCACAAATTCTCTGAAAGCACAACAGGCCATCTTTGAATGACATCTCTAACTATTCTCATGATATGGATTTATATATGTATATATTTGGTTTCTGAACCCAAAGTAGCTATAATGGCATTGATGAGACATGATCCTGCTGATCTGGCTATGCTCTTCATTACTGTGGTTGCTTGTATTTCTGCTCAATCTCACACTGCAGTTGATTTTATCCAACCTTTTCTCTACTATGGCTATTGTGCCAAGTCGTTTCCCAACAAGGCCCATGTATTGCAGCATCTGCGCCCCTGAACTCTGACCCACTTTCCCTACCCGCCCACACCCCCCCACACCCCCCCCCCCGCCCCGCCCACCCATAGAACAAGAAGCCAGATGATTTTCCACATGTGACTCTGCAGGCCTGCAACAAAGGAGCAGCTCGATGCTGCGACTCACTGGTAACATTTAGATAGGACCAGAATCTGGACATCCTGACTGTGGCTATGGACACACCACCCACTTGGCATTCATTTAGAGTCAATGTTGAAAATCTCCCTCATTATCCAGATCTTCATGTCCAGCGTACATTTGTGAACAACGTTAATCTTTCTCTCCTTAGTTCATCCTTAGTTCATTCTTAACGCCGTGACAAACGTTTGATTGTGAATCTGAACCTAAGCTGCTTCAACTAATGCCCACATTTTAGAATTTCTAAACGCACATGAGGAATCTTAAGAAATCCTAAAAATCCCAAATTGCATTCAAACCTGTATTGATATCACAGAACAGTGCGGCATAGAGGGAGGCCATTTAGTCCATAAAGTCTACACCAGCTCTTTTGAAGAGCAATCTGGTTACTTCCACTCCCACGCTCTTTCCCAATATCTCTCCAATTTGTTTATCTTTCAGATATTTATCCTGGAAAGATACTTTGAAATTTTAACCACCACACTCTCAGGCTGTGCATTCCAAATCCTAACCGCTTATTGGGTACAAATGGTTTTGCCTCATGTCATCTCTGATTCTTCTGCCAATCATCTTAAATCTGTGCCTTCCAGTTATCAACTTTTCAGCCACTGGAAACAGATTTTCTTTACTCATTCTATCAACAACTGGGGGAGCATAGCACTACACTCAATAACTGGCAAGGTCTTCAGTGCTCCTGAACAGATTGAAAGCAGAAATAGACAGTACTCTTCGCCAAGAACAGGCAGGTTTCTGGGGTGGCAGATCAATGGGCAAGCAGATCTTTATCTCAGGAATATCATAGAACCGAGTTGAGTATCAGAAGCCAATTGTTATCAACTTCTTTGATTCCAAGAAGCCTTCCTTTGCAACCATCATTCTGGTGCATGGCTAGGTAGTACGGCATTCTGGGCTTGTATATTAACATCGGACTCCAGCTGCTGCGTCAAGACCAGCATGCGCACCACAGACTCCTTCAACATCATCAAAGGAGTAAGGACAGGCTGCAGACTTTGGCATCCCATGGCAACACCACCTATTGACTGGCCTAGATTTTGCAGCTGAGAAGAATCAGCACCAGTCTTTCAGCAGCTCCTTATAGCCTGGGTACCCACCCCTCCACAGATTCTGCCTGACTTGCTGAGCTTTATCAGTATTTTCTGTTTTTATTGCCTTTATAAGATCCTGGCTTCAATTTGAGAGACAGCATGACATGAACATCGCTTATTGTCACAAGTAGGCTTCAAATGAAGTTACTGTGAAAAGCCCCTAGTCGCTACATTCCGGCGCCTGTTCGGGGAGGCTGTTACGGGAATCGAACCGTGCTGCTGGCCTGCCTTGGTCTGCTTTCAAAGCCAGCGATTTAGCCCTGTGCTAAACAGCCCCATCATCAACGAAGCATCACCATCAACGGACTGCTCAGAATCTCCTGCAGGGCCTCATGACAGAGAGATGACTAAGACTGGCAGGACACATTTTTCCTACCAGACATTCCAGAGCATTAGTAGAATGGACAACATTAGATGTAAAATTATGGCAGGGCCAGCCAAAGGAAAACTGTCAAAATACATTTAAGAAGAACCTTCAGAGGCAGCACAGTGCCGCAGTGGTTAGCACTCTGCCTCATGGCGGCGAGGACCCGGTTTTGATCCCGGCCCCGGATCACTGTCGGTGTGGAGTTTTCACATTCTCCCCGGGACTGTGTGGGTCCCACCCCCACAATCCTAAAAGTTGTGCAGGGTAGGTGAAGTGGCCAGGCTACATTTCTCCTTAATTGGAAAATAAAGAATTGGGTCCTCTAAATTTATTTATAAAAATTTTAAAACTGAAGAACCTTCAAGAGTGCTTAACCATGTGGACAGAAGCGAAAGAAATTGCAATGGACTGGGGCAGATGGCTGAGTCTTTCTGCTACTGTCTTGTATGGGATTGGAGGAAAGATCTCTAATCATTCTTCCTCCCGAACTATATCACCTCATGCTTTCCTGCATTGAATTTAAAATACCACGGGTGGGATTCTCCCTCGGCCGACACTGGAAGTAGGAAATGCGATTGGGCGGAGACGGGCGTGTGAGACAGAAGCCGGAGCGATGGGCACATTCTCTCTTAACTTGCCACTTGTCAGCCCAAAACTCGATATTGTCCGGGTCTTGCTGCATTTGGACATGAACTGCTACATTATCTGAGGAATCATGAATGGCGCTGAACATTGGGCACATCACCAACAATCTGAACAGTGGACATATCACCAACAATCTGTCCTGATCCACCCACATCGACGTGACCACCAAGAAAGCACAACAGCACCTATACTTCCTCAGGAAACTAAGGAAATTCGGCATGTCCACATTAACCCTTACCAACTTTTACAGATGCACCATAGAAAGCATCCTATCTGGCTGCATCACAGCCTGGTATGGCAATTGCTCAGCCCAAGATCATAAGAAACTACAGAGAGTCGTGAAAACAGCCCTGTCCATCACCACCTCTCATCCATTGACTCTGTCTATCCCTCCCGCTGCCTTGGGAAAGCGGGCAGTATTATCAAAGCCCCCTCACACCCGGCTTACTCACTCTTCCAACTTCTTCCATCGGGCAGGAGATACAAAAGTCTGAGAACACATACGAACAGATTCAAAAACAGCTTCTTCCCCGCTGTTACCAGACTCCTGAATGACCCTCTTACGAACTGATCTGATCTCTTCACACATCTTCTCTACTGAGTAGTACTGCACTCCGTATGCTCACCCGTTGCCTGTGTCTATGTATTTACATTGTGTATTTATGCATGTCCTATGTTCTTCTTTCATGTATGGAATGATCTGTCTGGACTGTGTGCAGAACAATAAGTTTCACTGTACCTTGGTACATGTGACAATAAAAAAAAACATTGTGCAATCACCTGCCAACATCCCCCTTTCTGACCTCATGGAAGGAACAGGGCAGCACGGTAGCATGGTGGTTAGCACGATTGCTTCACAGCTCCAGGGTCCCAGGTTCGATTCCCGGCTTGGGTCACTGTCTGCGGAGTCTGCACGTTCTCCCCGTGTGTGCGTGGGTTTCCTCCGGTTGCTCCGGTTTCCTCCCACAGTCCAAAGATGTGCAGGTTAGGTGGATTGGCCATGCTAAATTGCCTTTCGTGTCCAAAATTGCCCTTAGTGTTGGGTGGGGTTACTGGGTTATGGGGTTTGGGGATAGGATGGAGGTGTGGGCTTGGGTAGGACGCTCTTTCCAAGAGCCGGTGCAGACTTGATGGGCCAAATGGCCTCCTTCTGCACTGTAACTTCTATGAAATTCTATGAAAGTCAATAATGAAGCAGCTGAAGATTTTTGGGCTCAGGACACTATCCTGAGGAACTCCTGCAGTGATGTCTTGAAGCTGAGTTGATTAACCTCCAACCACCACAAACATCCTTATTTGTGGCAGGTATGACTCCACATTGCCTGGTAGATGCCAGTGTTGTTGGAACAGCTTGGCTAGGGGTGTAGCAAGTTCTGGAGCACAAATTGCCAGTACTATTACCGGAATATTGTCCGGGCCCATAGGTTTTACAGTATCCAGTGACTTCAGCCAGTTCTTGAAATCACGTGGGGTAACTCAAATTGGCAGATGACCGACATCTGTGATGCTGGGGATCTCCAGAAGAGGAGGATGGATCATCCATTCGGCACCTTTAGCTGAAGATTGTTGCAAATGCTTCAGCCTTATCTCTGTCTATTACTTGTTGCTTATGCTTTGTGGCACATAAGTAGGCCTGTGTTGTAGCTTCACCAGGTTGACACCTTTTCTTTAGGTGTGGCTGATGTTGCTCCTGGCTTCACTGCTCATTGCTCCTGCACCCTTCACTGATCTTGTGTTGATCCATGGCTTGGTACTAATGGTAGAGAGGGGGATATGCCAGGCCATGAGGTTACAGATTATGGTTGAGAACAATTCTGCTGCTACTGATGACCCACGTCGCCTCATAAATGCCCAGTCTTGAGTTCCTAGATCTGTTCAAAATCTATCCCATTTAGCACGGCGGTAGTGCCACACAACATGATAGAGCATTTCCTCTGTGGTGATATACATCACTGTAACTACACAAAGAGTTAATGTACAACCACTACACCTAGCTAGGAACTAGAGGGAACACCAGAGACATGACACACAGACAGTCAACCAATAGGCCAATAAGATAGGACACGACCAATGGGGAGTCACGATACACACAGAGGTGACACTACCACAGGAGGGCATTACACCAACCCATATAAAAGGACACATCACACATGCTCAGTCTCTTTCCAGTGGAGGCTCTCAGTGTGTACAGACACAAGGTTGATTGAACATCACACACACCACGTGGATTGTAGCAGACTGGTTCATCGGTATGAGTAGCTATAGCAGGATTAACAGTCGCGTTGAATCCAAGTAGGAGAATTGTTAATAGTTTAATAAATGTGTTAAAGCTATCTCCAAGTCTGAACCTTCCTTTGTCAGAGTGCACATCAAGGAAGCAGCTTATGTGACGTCAAGAGCATAACAAAACATCCTCATTGTGAAGATGGGACTTTGTGTCCACAAGGACGATGCAGTGGTCACTTCTACCGATACAGTCATGGACAGATGCACATGTGGTAGGCAGATTGGGGTGGATGAGGTCTAGTATGTGATTCCCTCTTGTTGGTTCCCTCAGCACCTGCCGCAGTCTCAGTCTAGCAGTTATGTCCTTTAGCATCCGGGCAGCTCAGTCTGTGGTGGGATTACCAAGCCACCCTAAGCTATGGATATTTAAGTCCCCCACCCAGTGTACATTCTGTGCCATTGCGACCCTCAGTGTTTCCTCCAAGTAGTGTTCAATGTGGGGGAGTACTGATTTTATCAGCTGAGGGAGAAGCTGCATGTGGTAATCAGCAGGAGATTTCCTTGTCCATGTTTGACCTGGTGTCATGAGACTTCATGGGGTACAGAGTCGGTGTTAAGGGCTCCCAGCGCAACTCCTCCTGAGTGTATACCATTGTGCAGCCACGTCTGATGGATCTGTCCTACCGGTGAGACAGGAGATATCCAGGAATGGTGATAGTTGTGTCTGGAACAGTATCTGTAAGTTATGATTCCATGAGTATGACTCTTTCAGTCTTGCTTGTCGAGTCTGTGGGAGAGCTCTCCCAATCTTGTCAGGAGCCCCCAGATGTTAGGAAGGAAGACTTTGCTGAGTTTGCCATTGTCATTTCCGGTGCCTAGATCGATGCCAGATTTCTCATCCGGTTTCATTCCTTTGTGATTTCTTTGTAGCAGTTGAATACAACTGAGTAGCTTGCTAGGCCATTTCAGAGGACATTTAACAATCAACCAAATTGCTCTGGGTCTGGAGTCAAATGTAGACCAGACCAGGTAAGGACATCAGGTTTCCTTCACTAAAGGACATTAGGGAACATGGTTTTTTAGGACAATTAGCAATGGTTTTATGGACCCCAGAGAATTATCCGAGGTCCTTGGATTACTAGTTCTACGACAATACCATTGCACCGCCACCTATCCGTAATACCATTTATATAGGGTATATTTTTGTCTGCAATGAGAATGAATTACACATGAGGCATGACTTTCTTAAATCTATTTCATACATAATTCCTATATCAGTCACTGTCAAAGCACAATTTTAAATATATCCAAGTGATTCAAATAAATTGAACATTATTTGCTAAATGCTGAGATGGGAAAATAAAGTGAAACCATTCTTTCTGAGAATAAATTATGTGTTATGACAGATGGGATGAAGGTCTGGTCCCTCGGATGGCTGTTAACGGTTAGTTTCAGCCAGTTCCCTATTGACATGAGTTGGAAGCAGAAAACTGCCTGTCAATAGTCACTAATTAGTACTAATTGGGTAATTTTACTCAGAAAGATATTAGGATAGAAGGGGAGAGAAATGGAGGTTTTACATTTGAATAAAATGGGGGTGCTGAGCTTGGAGTTAAGGCACATAGTTGGAATAATTGAAAAACTTGTCTATGCTCTATTTAACCTATGCTAACTCATGGCAACAGATGATCCTGCACACATCTCATTGCCCTTTAAAGCTCCTATGCTGACTTGCTGCCAATGTTTGACCCCCGCTCCTACCCCTATGGCAACACTGGCAACACATGGCAACCCCCACACCACTCTCCACACTTTCGCTTACACACTCCATTCCCGTTCACCCAATATCCACCATGGGCAGACATCAGGACCCATGCTCAAATGAAATAAAATAAAGTTTGAAGTATCTATTACTTACTTAAGTACAGTCTCATTGATTGATAAAAGCCATTTAAATCCCTTTAAGTACTTAATCCCTTATAAAAGAAAAAAAATTCCTTCAGGTATTTAATCCCTTATAAAAAAACAATTTGCATGTTCATAGCTCCACATCAAAGACAGTTAATCCCTTTATAACCTCATGCAGCTGCAATCAAACTGTGAAGTTACAGGTCCCCCAACTATGATAATAAAGCTTGTGAAAGAATTCAACAGCATTAATCCTATAATAATAGGGCTCAGGCTGACATCAACAAACATCTATTGAAATTGCAAGCACTGTTTTTTTTAAATTGAGTATCATAGCAGCATGTTGTTGTTTTTCAAAATTAAAATGGCTGGGGATTTAAATGACTTGTCAGATTAATAGTACCACAGAATTTATCCACCTTGTATGTACATTAATGCCTACTGTTAACGCTCCAAAAGGGTTACCTAAACCTCTACAAACTGGTACATTGACCTCTCAAAATGGGTACCTTAACTTCTCCAAAAGAGTATTCGAGCCAGGGTTTGGATTTTTCTTCAAATGCTTAAAGCCCACGAGCCGTGTTTCAGAAAGCTGGGTGACAAAAATTGTTTCTGAGTGAAGACAGCTGCATTTTTAAATGTGCTGCTGTTACTGTGAACTGTAGATGTGTGAAGTATCTCCCACACAACGTTCCCCTCACCCGACCCTGGCAAAATGCTGGTTGATAGGTTCAGGGATAGGAATTCCGGAGCAGGGCTCCAGTGCCATTTTGGCTATAGCGCAAAAAATTTGTGGTTCAAATCTGATGCCTAGCATCACTTTCTTTGGCTCAAAGTTCTTCTTATCCCTCTGTGAAGTGTTTTGGGGCATTTTCTATGTTAAATGGCCAAATAAATGCAAATTGTTGTTGAGGTGGTAGAGGAAAACCAATGACATGTTGCACAATTGTCTTTGGGGATGGCAAGATTCTGGACTTGGAGGAGCTCAGGAAACAGAGGGGATACAATCATTTGCATACTGATTCCCTGTAGGAAAACTGCACCATAAGCCACTATACTGCCCAGCCCACATGGTGTTCTTTAGATCCCCGGGGAATGGTGGCAAGTTTGCATAATGCCACTTTACAAACAAATTTCTCCCTCTTGGTTTCTTGATTGTTGAACGCAATCCTCATATATAGTATGATCATCATAAATAGCCGGGGGAAATTTAAAGCATATGAAGAGGTGGGAATGTAAGCTGTGAGGAAGACACAAAGAGGCTGCAAAGAAATACAGAATGGTTAATTAAGTGGACACATTATAGCAGGTTGGGTATAATATGGTAAGTGTGAGTTCATTCATTTTGGTGATAAGGTTAGGAAAGCGGATTATTTTTTAAATGATGATGTTCAGAGGGACTTGGATGTACTTGGATGTATTTGTACAAGGAGCATAAAATTAGCATGCAGATACAGCGTGCAGTTAAGGAATTCAAAAGACATGTTGGCCTTTATTACAAGGGGGATTGGTACACAAGAAGGACGTTTTGCTCCAGTTGTACAGGGCTTTGTTGAAATCACAGTTTTTGTCTCCGTATTTAAGGAAGAATATGATTGCATTTTGGAGGCAGTGTTCTGAGGGTTTACTAGATTACTTCCTAAGAGTGTTATCGAAGGATTATAGAATGAGTAAATTGAACCTGCATTCTCTGGAGTTTAGAAGAATAAGAACTTATTGAAAGATTCTGCAGGGGCTTGACAGAGTAGACCTTGACAGGTTGTTTCCACTGACTTGGGAAATCTCAAACACTGGAGCACAGTCTCAGAATAAGGGGGTCAATCATTTAGGACTGATATTAGGAGAAATTTCTTCACTCAAAGGTTTGTGACTCTTTGGAACTCTCCATCCCAGAAGGCTGTGGATGCTCCTTTGTTTAATATACTTAAGGCTGAGATAGGCAGATATTTGGCCTCTTGGGGAATGAGAAAATGTGGGGAGCAGCAGGAAAATAGAATTGAGGCAGATCTGCCATGATCATATTGAATGGCACAGCAGGTTCAAAGGGCCATATGGTCTACTCCTGCTCATATGTCCAATGTTTTTCTGTTCTTATAAGATCTTACACAATGACTCCGTGTGCTGGAGCCTCCTTGGTACACCAAAGAGTCAGATTTGTAAGCATAGATTTCAATTCATGGATGGATTTGGCTCTATGGACAGCTGGGCGGAGAATGTCTCTGGCAGTATCCACCCTGCCCTTCTGCCTATTAGTACAGCCCTGACCCTTGTTACCTATTGCAGCAAGGGCCCTTCTCTCTGCCAGCTACATGTCACCCAGACTGACCATGTGCAGCTGAGGGCTACAGAGGAATGGTTCAGTCATAATAAGCTGGAAGGAACCAAATTACAGACATTTAGCATGTTCCAATAAAAGACAGAAAGTTCCAGTGGCGATACTGAATTTTATCTTTGACAATCCAATCTATCCGGTACATTGAGATGAGCTGATGTGCCCACGCTGGCTTACAGCCCAAAGCACTGATCATCCATTTCAATATCTCATGCTCTTCTCCTCATTGGACATCTATTCACTCTCTCCACTACCTTACCACCACTACACTAGCTGTGATTAATGCCATGTGGGCTGGAAGGCAAGTATGAGCAAATTAGTGTATTCATCTTGCATTGATAATTAACGGTCCAGAAAAAACAGTATGGTCGGGTCAGTGCATTGGTGCATATTAATTTAGTTTGCTCCCTGAAGGAATTCGGGAGCATGGGCAAAAATGTGTTGATGCACTAAATTATTATACATAACATTCACTGAGTATTAGCTTTAGCACAAAGAGAAATTCCCCCGCTAGTCACTAAACTGAGTTTCCATCAAGACTAAGGGAGAGGTTTGCTGTAATTAAATGTCAGCAATAAGGGTTTGTAAAATTAGGTCCCACTGACTCTGTAGATTCTGAAACAAGTCTCCATAATCAAAACAATATTCTTCCATGGAATTTGGATATAAGAAGGGAATGGTCCAGTACCTGAAAACATGAGACAAGAAAGAGACCTCAGGTCATGAGAACTGACTCATGACTAGAAACAACTTTGATCTGAACCAGATTTTTTTTAAATCACAGGTATTTAAACAATAAATAGGTTGAATAAAACTATCCGTATTCAGAACAGTTACTTTCAGTCTGATAACAGGTTTAAAACAGGATTTATATATATTTTTTAAATAAATGGAAAGCAAATGGTTGGATTGAACCAGCCATTTGAATTTTATTACACTGTGGGGCATTAAATAATTTTTTCTGTGAACATTCGATAGGTTTTTAATTGATGTCACAGTTATAATAATTCTTTTCTATTATTTCAATGATATTTATCATAAAAGGGATTGCTGCTAGCAAAGCAGTAAACATAAAGTATATGCTTTTTGGTAATCTGTCACTATAGCCATAACTAAACTATGTATGTTGTGGAAAGGGCTTACTTTCACCTTCCTGGATAGAATGAAAATATATGTGATTCTACTTGCAGCTTATAAGTCTATATATAGTCCGACCCACCATGTCAGCTTGATAGAAGTCAGGCTCAATCTTTTCAGTGAGATTATTTTAAAGTTGTTGTAAAACCATGCTTTATATCAAAAAATGATATTTTAATTAGCTGGCTGGAAGTCCCAAATTGTAAGTTTTAAAAAGATGAAAGCCACATTGGGATCGGAGTCAAAGCTGCATGTACATTTATACTGTGTCTACCTTCTGCATTCCAATATCAATGAAACGGATTGTCTTCAAAACCATACTAAGAACAATAGCCTTGGAGGAGTATGAGTGGAGGTCATCTCCTATCCAATTAGCAAAGCATCAAGTCAACCATCTAGATACTCAATCTGCTAGAGGCAAATAATTAGACAATCACTTGGATTCTGGGACCCTAGATAAGAGAGGAATAATCAACCATGATTTAATCAAGTTATAATTAAAATACAACAACCACGACCACATTTGAGAGAGCGTCATGTGACAGGCCAACCTTTGTGGTGTTTAAGCAACTGTTTATTTTCTGCAGAAGAGGACAATCAAACGAGACACTGAAGGAGCAAATCCCTGAGTGGGTTCTCTCCCTCTCTCCCTCCATCCAACATTCAAGTTTCAAACCCTATCTGCTGCTTGTTTAATCTCCATGTGCCACTAACAGAGATATTTAAAGAAAAACTCAACCACTCCCCCCAGCTCCTATCTTTAGAAGAACTGATAAATTGTCTACATCTTTGAACTGCCTCAAAGCCTATCCCAGAACCACCACTAAATTAAGCCTAAAGCCTGCCAAGTTACCAACCTTCAAGAATTATATACCCCTTAAATTTCATCGAACATTAAGTTGCTTAATCTATACTCGCACGCTGTAATTTATTTATTTGTGTTAAATTTGAGTGTGTTTGTGTGAAAATTGGAGCATTGTTATATTTCTTAGAATGTGTTAAGGAGAATAGAAATTATCCTCTTTTCCTTTATAAAACATCAAGAATATCTGTTTGATCTTGCCTTTTATGGTCACTGGTAAGTGCTCACGGAATTAACATAATAACCATTTTTTAAAAACCTGTTACGGTAAAACGAGGACAGGCAACACCTCGTCATCTGGTCGTAACAAAGTGCATAATGTTCTGGCAGATTCCTCTGAGGGCTCCGAGTTTGGAAAGGGGAAGCTAATGTGAAAGTAGCAGGAGATCCCTACCTGGAGCAGAGATGAAGAATATGCAGAGCTGGTGTAGGCAGGCAAAGGTCAGGCTGCCCTTGCTCATCCTCAGTCTTCTGAGTAACTTAGTTTCAGAAAATCTTATTGAGCGGGGGGGGGGGACAGGTTTACTTTGCAGGGCATGGTGAGGTCATTGTTTCTTTCTGTAACACCTAATGGAATTTCCTAGCCCTATAAATCAAAGCTTTATAATTACCTGATGGAATTTTTTCTGTCTTTAGTCCTGTTTCTATATAATCAATAAGCCACAGTGTCTTCCTGCTCAGCTCCAAAGAAAATTACACTTAATTCATTTTGGTGTAATAGAACCCCAGACTATATAAACATTTGAGACTCCATTGTTGAACAGAGCAGGTTCGAATTGGAAATGTTTGGGAGACGAAATGGCAGGAGAGGCAGGGGCATAGTGGAATTGTTGCTGGACTGGTAATCCAGAGACCAAGAAAATGATCTGGGGTCTGGGTTCAAATCCCACCACTGCAGGTGGTGAAATATAAATTCAATAAAAATCTGGAATTAAAAGTCTAATGATGATCATGAAACCATTGTCTCATTGTGGGCTCCAGACCCACACCAATGTGGTTGACTCTGAAATATCCTAGCAAGCCACTCAGTTGTATTCAACCGATACGAAAACACAAAAAAGGAATGAAACCGGACGGACCACCCGGCATCGACCCAGGCACTGGAAGCAATAACAGCAAGCACAGCCCTGTCAACTCTGCAAAGTCCTCCTTACTAACATCTGGGGGCTTGTGCCAAAGTTGGAAGAGTTTGCTCACAGACGAGTCAAGCCAACAGCCTGACTATACCTTACACACAATTTCCCAGACACCACTATCACCATTCCTGGGTCTATCCTGTCTCACCAGCAGGAAAGACCCAGTAAATGTGGCAGCACAATGGTATACAGTCGGAGGGGCGTTGCCCTGGGAGTCCTCAACATTGACTCTGGATCCTATGCCTTCAGGTTAAACATGGGCAACCCCCTGCTGATTGCCACGTACCAGCCACCATCAGCTGATGAATCAGTACTCCTCCATGTTGAACACTACTTGGAGGAAGAACTGAGGATGGCTGCGGATGCTGAAAATCTGAAACAAAACCAGGAAGTGCTGGAAAACACAGCAGGTCTGGCAGCATTGGAACAGAAGCGAACATTTTGAATCCAAAGTTGAGTCATACCGAACAGGCGCCGGAATGTGGCGACTAGGGGCTTTTCACAGTAACTTAATTGAAACCTACTTGAGACAATAAGCGATTTTCATTTTATTTTTCATATTAGACTTGAAACGTTAACTCTGTTTCTCACTCCATAGAGGGTGCAAGCCCTGCTGAGATTTTCCAGTACTTCTTGGTTTTATTTCTGATGTATGTATGGTTTAGTTATGGCAGAAACCTCTGACTTGCTGGCTGAAACTTCTGAAATAATTCCTTTAATCCATAAAATATGGAACGAAACGCTGCCCGATCAGCATTAACTTCTTTAAAGAGTGCTAATAACGTCCATTCTATTTGGGGACGCTACTTGTTCCGATTAAGTGAGCACAATGTAAATTCCTTCAATGCCACTGAGGATACACAGTTACTTGTTCACACACCTTCACTTATTGTTACTTATCTGCAGCTGCTTATCATCTGAAGAAAAAATGTGTCTTTGTTTGAAATTTCATTTAGCTGCACCCTACTAAAACACTCCTTTAAATGGTATATTGTCTTATAAGCAAATAGAAATTTATAACAGTACTCATCTGTCTTTGGCACCATTGATATTCATTCTTGTTTACAAAGTAATTTAGCTGTGAAATCAATTTATCGGAGAGTTTGGAGGTTTTTAACTCAATTTACATAGTGTCATCGCAAGAACCTCCCATGAGACAGGACTGCAAGGCATCAGTCAGGCAGCTCAGTAGATGCAGGTGGATGTACAGATAATGGTTACGAGGCTGAGATGCACTGAAGGTGCCTGTAAGCTTTTTATTAATGATTCATGTGTAATTCTTTCCTCCTGTGAAGTTGGTGAAGAAGCTCCATTCATCTTTATATTTATTTCTCATGCTTTCCCTGAGTCTTTCTTTATTCCCTTTTCATTTACTCTTTTTATAATAGTGTGGCATTGGAATATTGTTAATAGCAAAATTAAATAATGCTCTCTCATGGATGAAATAGATATTCCTGATCAGTTAGGTTTGGTGTAATGAGATATAATGTCCTCCAGCAAACACGGCCACAAGAGATTTTACAGTGCTCCACTTTTTGGCTATTTTCGGTACTGAGCAAGTGCCACATCAGGACTCCTTTATAAAAGGTTGATGAAAACTGGGCAGCAGAGAAGATCAACTATTTGGCCATTGGAGTTCACTTCACCATTTTCATCCAGTTTACAATGGTTTTCAATCAGCTGATCACTTGCATATGTGTGGTTGTCAACCAGTTGAGCAATTGAAGTGGCAACTGGACATGTGTGCTAATGAAGAGGTAAACTCCCAAAATGTCAATAATTTGTCCTTTTTTGCAGACACTGACTGTCCTGGGGCATATTTTCAGCATTTCTTTAGAAGTTGGACCATTCCTTGCATGCATTTGACTTAGTTTTCAACAAATTAAATAAAACTAGATGCTGCAAAGTGCTCTTTCTCAGATGGAAGCTGAGGTCAAATGGTCCTGCGGTGGGGCGGAGCGGGGAGAGGTTGCGTGGGGGCGGAAAGGGTGAGGGGGCGTGGGGGGTGGGGGGGAGTGGGGGGGGGGGGGGGATTCAGGGACTTCACTCTGTCAGTCACAAATAAATCTATGTACAATACCAGTCTACCCTCACACAAAGGTCAAATTGCAAGCAGAAGAACAATGAAAATAAATGTTAAACTTCTTGAAAGCATTATTGCAAGACATCCTGCGATCATCATTAAATCAGTAAAACCTGTCCTCGTTCCCCAACAAATGAGTGAAAATGGAATACGTGTTTATACATGTAAAAATAACAGTGCTGATTTTAATTGGGAGCTAGAATTGAGTAGGTGGGACTGTTGCTGAACCACACCCTTGACCTTGGCACCTAAGCACCTTGGCATCTGATTGTAACCTTAATCCCACATTCCTGCCTATCCCTGATAATCTTTTACCCCCTTGTTAATCAAGAATCTATCTAGCTCTGCCTTCAAAATATTCAAACTTTGTGCTTCCACTGACTTCTCCGGAAATAGGTTCCATAGACTCCCGACCCTCTGAACAAAAAACTTCCTGTCATCACTGTCTTAAATCAGCAATCCCATGGGTGGGATTCTCCGACCCCCCCGCCGGGTTGGAGAATCGCCGGGGGTCGGCGTGAATCCCGCCCCCGCCGTCCTCTAAATTCTCCGGGCACCCAAAAATCAGCCCGGCGTGAGTCACGCTGCCCACTTCGGAGAATGGCGGGGTCCGGCGTGACTCAATGGGCCCCGGGGCTGCCCGAATTCTCCGGCCCGCGATGGGCCGAAGTCCTGCCCGTCTTTTGCCGGTCCCGCCGGCATAAATTGGAGTAGGTCCTTACCGGCGGGACCTGGCGGCGCGGGCGGCCTCCGGGGTTCTAGGGGGGGCGTGGGGGATCTGGCCCCGGGAGGTGCCCCCACTGCGGCCTGGCCCGCGGTCGGGGCCCACCAATCCGCGGGCGGTCCTGTGCTGTGGGGGCACTCTATCCTTCTGCACCGGAGTCTGTACCGGTCCGCCATTCCCGGTGCGGAAGCAAAGCCCTCTGCGCATGCGCGGGGATGACGCCGGTGTTCCTGCGCATGCGCCAACTCGCGCCGGCCGGCGTAGGCCCTTCGCCGCCGGTTGGCGTGGCGCCAAGCCCCTTTCCCGCCGGCTGGCGGGGCGCAAACCACTCCGGGGCGGGCCTAGACCCTGAAGGTGCGGAGGATTCCGCACCTTTGGGGCGGCCCGACGCCGAAGTGGTTCACGTCACTCTGTCCCGCTGGGAACCCCCCGCCCCGCCGGGTAGGGGAGAATCCCGCCCCTTATTTCTAAACAGTGACTCCCAGCTCTCGATTCTCCCACAAGAGGAAACATCCTCCCCACATCCACCTTATCAATACCCATCAGGATCTTAAAGGTTTCAATCAAGTCACTTCTTACTTTTCTAAACTCCAGAAGATACAAATCGAGCCTGCCCAATCATAAGGCAACCCATTAATTCCTGGTATTAGTTCAGTAAACCTTTTCTGAACTGCTTTGAATGCTTTGAAGGGCGGCACGGTAGCACAATGGGCAGCACTGCCGCGTCACGGCTCCAGGGTCCCAGGTTCGATTCCCGGCTTGCGTCACTGTCTGTGTGGAGTTTGCATGTTCTCCCCGTGTCTGCTTGGGTTTCCTCCGGGTGCTCCAGTTTCTCCCCACAGTCCAAAGCTGTGCAGGTTAGGTGGATTGGCCATGCTAAATTGCCCTTAGTGCCCAAAGTGGTCGGGTGGTGTTGCTGGGTTACAGGTATGGGGCGGAGGTGTGGGCTTAAATGGGGTGCTCTTTCCAAGGGCCAGTGCAGACTTGATGGGCCGAATAGCCTCTTTCTGCACTGTAAATTCTATGTCTATTTACATCTTTCTTTAAATAAGGAGACCAATAATTTACACAATGGGCGAAATTCTCCCCAAACGGCGCGATGTCCGCCGACTGGCGCCCAAAACGGCGTCAATCAGACGGGCACCGCGCCGCCCCAAAGGTGCGGAATGCTCCGCATCTTTGGGGGCCGAGCCCCAACATTGAGGGGCTAGGCCGATGCCGGAGGGATTTCCGCCCCGCCAACTGGCGGAAACGGCCTTTGTTGCCCCGCCAGCTGGCACGGAAATGACATATCGGGGCGGCGCATGCGCGGGAGCGTCAGCGGCCGCTTTCAGTTTCCCAGCGCATGCGCGGGAGCGTCAGCGGCCGCTGTCAGTTTCCCGCGCATGCGCAGTGGGGAGAGTCTCTTCCGCCTCCGCCATGGTGGAGACCGTGTCGGAGGCGGAAGGGAAAGAGTGCCCCCACGGCACAGGCCCGCCCGCGGATCGGTGGGCCCCGATCGCGGGCCAGGCCACCGTGGGGGCACCCCCCGGGGCCAGATCGCCCTGCGCCCCCCCCCACCCCCCAGGACCCCGGAGCCCGTCCGCGCCGCCTTGTCCCGCCGTTCAAAAGGTGGTTTAATCCACGCCGGCGGGACAGGCAATTTATCGGCGGGATTTCGGCCCATCCGGGCCGGAGAATCCAGCAGGGGGGCCCACCAACCGGCGCGGCGCGATTCCCCCCCCGCCGAATATCCGGTGGTGGAGACTTCGGCAACCGGCGGGGCCGGGATTCACGGCAGCCCCCGGCGATTCTCCAACCCGGCGAGGGGTCGGAGAATGACACCCAATATTCTCGATGTGGTCTCAACAAGGCCCTGTACAAGTGAAGCATAACATCCCTACATTTGTAATCAATTCCTCTCACAAAAGGTAAACAAGTCTTCTAGCCCTAATGGAATGCATCCCTGGATACTAATGGCCAGGGATATAGCAAATGCGCTTGTGGCAATTTACCAAAATTCACTCAGCTCTGGGGCGGTTCCGGCAGATTGGAAAACAGCCAATGTGACGCCGCTTTTTTAAAAAGGAGGTAGGCAAAAGGCGGGTAACGATTGGCCGGTTAGCTTAACTTATGTAGTGGGGAAAATGCTTGAACCTATCATCAAGGTGAAATAGCGAGACATCTGGATAGAAATTGTCCCATTGGGCACATGCAGCATGTGTTCATGAAAGGTAAGTCATGTTTAGCTAATTTATTGGAATTCTTTGAGGACATTACGAATACGTTGGACAGCAGGGAATCGGTGGATGTGGTGTATCTGGATTTCCGGAAGGCATTCGACAAGGTGCCACAGAAAAGGCTATCGCATGGCGTTACAGGTAATGTGTTTGCATGGATAGAAGATTGGTTAACGAAAAGAAAGCAAAGAGTGGGGATAAATGGCCGTTTATCTGGTTGGTGATCAATGGCTAAAGTGGTGTGCCTCAGGGATCAGTTTTGGGCCTGCAATTGTTTACGATTTACATAGATGATTTGCAGTTGAGATCCAAGTGTAATGTGTCAAAGTTTGCAGATGACACTAAGATGAGTGGTGGAGTAAAGTGTGCCACAGGACACTGAAACTCTGCAGAGGGATATAGATCGTTTAAGTGAGTAGGCAAGGGTCCGGCAGATGGAGTACAATATGTGACATCATCCATTTTGGTAGGAATAACAGCAAAATGGACTATTATTTAAATGGTAAAAAGTTGCAGCATGCTGCTGTGCAGAGTGCCCTGGTGTCCTTGTGTATGAATTGCAAACCGTTGGTTTGCAGGTGCAGCAGGTAATTAAGAAGGCAAATGGATTTTTGTCCTTCATTGCTAGAGGGATGGAGTTTAAAAACAGGGAGGTTATGTTGCAATTGTATAAGGTGCTGGTGAGGCCACACCTGGAGTTCTGTGTACTGCTTTTGTCTCCTTGAGAAATGATGTGCTGGCACTGGAGGGGGTGCAGAGGAGATTCACTAGGTTGATTCCAGAGTTGAGAGGATTGGCTTGTGAGAGGAAACTAAAATTTTTATTTGATTTGATTTATTGTCACATGTACCGAAGTACAGTGAAAAGTATTTTTCTGCGGCCGACGGAACGTACACAGTATGTATGTGGTAGGCAAAAAGAATAATCAACACAGTACATTGACAAATGGTACAACGACAAACAGTGATTGGTTACAGTGCGGAACATGGGCCCAAACAAAGCAAATACATGAGCAAGAGCAGCATTGGGCGTCATGAATAGTGGGCAGGATTCTCCCATCCCGCGGCAGAGTGTCCACGCCGTCGTAAATGCAGTCGCGTTTTAGGATGGCGTGAACGGTCCGCTGCCAGGAGTAATTCTGGTCCCTACAGGGGGCCAGCACGGCACTGGAGCAGTTCGCACAAAATGGGCGCCGTGGTATCCACGCATGCGCAGTGGCGCCAGCGTCAGCACGCGCATGTGCGGTGGCCTCCTTCAAAGCACCGGCCCCGACGCAACATGACGCAGGAGTACAGGGGCCGGCGCATAGGAAAAGAGGCCGGGGACAGAGAGGCTGGCCCGCCGATCGGTGCGCCCTGATTGTATCGGAGCCCCCCCACCCCCCCCCCCACCCCCGGCGTTGGTGCCCCCCTCCCACCACAGGCCGCCACCCGACCCTTGCACACAGAATTCCCGCCGGCTGCGAGCAGGTGTGGACGGTGCCAGCGGGTCTCAGCGTTTTAACTGCGGCCGCTTGGCCCATCCCGGGCTGAGAATCGGCGGACCGGCCGCATAGAGTGGCCCGCGACCAGCGCCGCGCCAAAGATGCCGGCGTCGGGGCGGCGTGGCCCGGTCGCGAGGATTCTCCGGCCCGGCCCCAGGCTGAGAGAATCCCGCCCAGTGTTCTTACAGGGAACAGATCAGTCCAAGGTGGAGTCGTTGAGGAGTCTTGTAGCTATGGGGAAGTAGCTGTTCCTATGTTTTGATGTGCAGGTCTTCAGACTTCTGTATCTTCTGCCTGATGGAAGGGTCTGGAAGAAGGCAATGCCTGGGTGGGAGGGGTCTCTGATAATGCTGTCTGCCTTCCTGAGGCAGTGGGAGACTAAGTAGACTGGGACTAGAATCATAGAATCATAAAATCATAGAATCACAGTGCAGAAGGAGGCCATTCAGCCCATTGATTCTGCACCAATCCTCTGAAAGAGCCCCACCCTGTTCCCATAACCCAGTAACCCCACTTAACCCTTTTTTTTGGCTACTAAAGTCAATTTAGGATGGCCAATCCACCTAACCTGCACATCTTTGGACTCTAGGAGGAAGCCGGAGCACCCGGAGGAAACCCATGCAGTCACGGGGAGAAAATGCAAACTCGACCCAGTCACACGAGGCCGGAATTGAGCCCAGGGCCCTGGCGCTATGAGGCAGCAGTGCTAACCACTGTGCCGTCATGCTGCCAATACTCATTGGAATTTACAAGAATGAGGGGGGATAGAACATAGAACATAGAACATAGAAAATACAGCACAGAACAGGCCCTTCGGCCCACGATGTTGTGCCGAACCTTTGTCCTAGATTAATCATAGATTATCATTGAATTTACAGTGCAGAAGGAGGCCATTCGGCCCTTTGAGTCTGCACCAGCTCTTGGAAAGAGCACCCTACCCAAACTCAACACCTTCACCCAACACCAAGGGCAATTTGGACATTAAGGGCAATTTATCATTGGCCAATTCACCTAACCCGCACATCTTTGGATTGTGGGAGGAAACCGGAGCACCCGGAGGAAACCCACGCAGACACTGGGAGGACGTGCAGACACCGCACAGTCAGTGACCCAAGCCGGAATCGAACCTGGGACCCTGGAGCTGTGAAGCAATTGTGCTATCCACAATGCTACCGTGCTGCCCTTGAGAACAAATAAATCTACACTATATCATTTAACCGTAATCCATGTACCTATCCAATAGCTGCTTGAAGGTCCCTAATGTTTCCGACTCAACTACTTCCACAGGCAGTGCATTCCATGCCCCCACTACTCTCTGGGTAAAGAACCTACCTCTGATATCCCTCCTATATCTTCCACCTTTCACCTTAAATTTATGTCCCCTTGTAATGGTTTGTTCCACCCGGGGAAAAAGTCTCTGACTGTCTACTCTATCTATTCCCCTGATCATCTTATAAACCTCTATCAAGTCGCCCCTCATCCTTCTCCGTTCTAATGAGAAAAGGCCTAGCACCCTCAACCTTTCCTCGTAAGACCTACTCTCCATTCCAGGCAACATCCTGGTAAATCTTCTTTGCACCTTTTCCAAAGCTTCCACATCCTTCCTAAAATGAGGCGACCAGAACTGTACACAGTACTCCAAATGTGGCCTTACCAAAGTTTAGTACAGCTGCATCATCACCTCACGGCTCTTAAATTCAATCCCTCTGTTAATGAACGCGAGCACACCATAGGCCTTCTTCACAGCTCTATCCACTTGAGTGGCAACTTTCAAAGATGTATGAACATAGACCCCAAGATCTCTCTGCTCCTCCACATTGCCAAGAACTCTACCGTTAACCCTGTATTCCGCATTCATATTTGTCCTTCCAAAATGGACAACCTCACACTTTTCAGGGTTAAACTCCATCTGCCACTTCTCAGCCCAGCTCTGCATCCTATCTATGTCTCTTTGCAGCCGACAACAGCCCTCCTTACTATCCACAACTCCACCAATCTTCGTATCATCTGCAAATTTACTGACCCACCCTTCAACTCCCTCATCCAAGTCATTAATGAAAATTACAAACAGCAGAGGACCCAGAACTGATCCCTGCGGTACGCCACTAGTAACTGAGATCCAGGCTGAATATTTGCCATCCACCACCACTCTCTGACTTCTATCGGTTAGCCAGTTCGTTATCCAACTGGCCAAATTTCCCACTATCCCATGCCTCCTTACTTTCTGCATAAGCCTACCATGGGGAACTTTATCAAATGCCTTACTAAAATCCATGTACACTACATCCACTGCTTTACCTTCATCCACATGCTTGGTCACCTCCTCAAAGAATTCAATAAGATTTGTAAGGCAAGACCTACCCCTCACAAATCCGTGCTGACTATCCCTAATCAAGCAGTGTCTTTCCAGATGCTCAGAAATCCTATCCTTCAGTACCCTTTCCATTACTTTGCCTACCACCGAAGTAAGACTAACTGGCCTGTAATTCCCAGGGTTATCCCTAGTCCCTTTTTTGAACAGGGGCACGACATTCGCCACTCTCCAATCCCCTGGTACCACCCCTGTTGACAGTGAGGACGAAAAGATCATTGCCAACGGCTCTGCAATTTCATCTCTTGCTTCCCATAGAATCCTTGGATATATCCCGTCAGGCCCGGGGGACTTGTCTATCCTCAAGTTTTTCAAAATGCCCAACACATCTTCCTTCCTAACAAGTATTTCCTCGAGCTTACCAATCTGTTTCACACTGTCCTCTCCAACAATATCGCCCCTCTCATTTGTAAATACAGAAGAAAAGTACTCGTTCAAGACCTCTCCTATCTCTTCAGACTCAATACACAATCTCCCGCTACTGTCCTTGATCGGACCTACCCTCGCTCTAGTCATTCTCATATTTCTTACATACGTGTAAAAGGCCTTGGGGTTTTCCTTGATCCTACCCGCCAAAGATTGTTCATGCCCTCTCTTAGCTCTCCTAATCCCTTTCTTCAGTTCCCTCCTGGCTATCTTGTATCCCTCCAATGCCCTGTCTGAACCTTGTTTCCTCAGCCTTACATAAGTCACCTTTTTCCTCTTAACAAGACATTCAACCTCTCTTGTCAACCATGGTTCCCTCACTCGACCATCTCTTCCCTGCCTGACAGGGACATACATATCAAGGACACGTAGCACCTGTTCCTTGAACAAGTTCCACATTTCATTTGTGTCCTTCCCTGCCAGCCCATGTTCCCAACTTATGCACTTCAATTCTTGTCTGACAACATCGTATTTACCCTTCCCCCAATTGTGTACCTTGCCCTGTTGCACGTACCTATCCCTCTCCATTACTAAAGTGAAAGTCACAGAATTGTGGTCACTATCTCCAAAATGCTCCCCCACTAACAAATCTATCACTTGCCCTGGCTCATTACCCAGTACTAAATCCAATATTGCCCCTCCTCTGTTCGGACAATCTACATACTGCGTTAGAAAAGCTTCCTGGACACACTGCACAAACACCACCCCATCCAAACTATTTGATCTAAAGAGTTTCCACTCAATATTTGGGATCTTACAGAAACATATACAATTATGAAGGGAACAGATAGGATAGAAACAGGGAGGTTGTTTCCACTGGTGGGTGAAACTAAAAATAGGGGCATAGCCTCAAAATAAGGGGAAGCAGGTTTAGGACTGAGTTGAGGAGGAACTTCTTCACCCAAAGGGTTGTGAAAATGTGGAATTCCCTGCCCAGTGACGCAGTTGAGGCTACCTCATTGAATGTTTTTAAGGCAAAAGTAGATAGATTATTGAACAGTAAAGGAAGTAAAGGTTATGGTGAGTGGCCGGGTAAGTGGAGCTGAGTCCACAAAAGATCAGCCATGATCTTGTTGAATGGCGGAGCAGGCTCGAGGGGCCAGGTGGCCAACTCCTGCCTCTCGTTCTTCTGTTCTTGAATGAAAACATTCTATTAACTTTCCTAATTACTTGCTGTACCTGCATGCTAGTCTTGTGTGATTCTTGCAGTAGGATCCCAGAACCATCTGCATCACAGAGCTCTGCAATCTCTCACCATTTAAATAATAAGTTGCCCACCTGAAATGTCAGGAATGCACGAGCTGTTCCTCAGATAGGAGTGGAGTGTTGGACAACAGGAATCACTGACCAAAACCAAAGTCATAGTCAATCACAATAAGGTAAATCAGGGGTAGGGGTTTTCACAAAGGTCTTGTGATCAGGAATAGGAACTAGACAAGAGAAGCCTAAACTTTCCTTTTGTCACATAGTGGATTGGATTGGATTGGATTTGTTTATTGTCACGTGTACCGAGGTACATTGAAAAGTATTTTTCTGCGAGCAGCTCAACAGATCATTAAGTACATGGCAAGAAAAAGGAATAAAAGAAAATACATAATAGGGCACCACAACATATACAATGTAACTACATAAGCACCGGCATCGGATGAAGCATACAGGGTGTAGTGTTAATGAGGTCAGTCCATAAGAGGATCATTTAGGAGTCTGGTAACAGCGGGGAAGAAGCTGTTTTTGAGTCTGTTCGTGCGTGTTCTCAGACTTCTGTATCTCCTGCGTGATGGAAGAAGTTGGAAGAGTGAGTAAGCCGGGTGGAAGGGATCTTTGATTATGCTGCCCGCTTTCCCCAGGCAGCGGGAGGTGTAGATGGAGTCAATGGATGGGAGGCAGGTTCGTGTGATGGACTGGGCGGTGTTCACGACTCTCTGAAGTTTCTTGCGGTCCTGGGCCGAGCAGTTGCCATACCAGGCTGAGATGCAGCCCGATAGGATGCTTTCTGTGGTGCATCTGTAAAAGTTGGTAAGGGTTAATGTGGACATGCCGAATTTCCTTAGTTTCCTGAGGAAGTATAGGCGCTGTTGTGCTTTCTTGGTGGTAGCGTCGACGTGGGTGGACCAGGACAGATTTTTGGAGATGTGCACCCCTAGGAATTTGAAACTGCTAACCATCTCCACCTCGGCCCCGTTGATGCTGACAGGGGTGTGTACAGAATTCCTGTAGAATTCTGTACACACCTGTATGTATTGTAGTGTATTCTGTAATGTAGAATTCTCTAATTCTGTAGTGTAGAATTCCTGCTTCTTCAGGTCACAAAAGAATGGTCAGAATTTTATGCTCCCCTAGCAATGGCTTTTTGGGTAGCGCGGGGGTGGGGGGGGGGTTTGGGTAGCGGGGGCAGGGGACATGAATTTGAAGGGCGGGAATCCTTAAGGGTTCTCAGCCACCTCAACCATACAGCAATTTTAGACTGGAGTGGGCAACCCCCCCCGGATGGGAAGCCTGCCTTTACCCGAATGGAAACCCTTAAGTGGCCAATTCTTGACCAACTGATTGCCGTTTCCATCCATCCTCAATTTTTAGGTAGGCAGGTGGGATAAATTTGCATGGCGAAGGCCAAAATCAACAGAATTAGATCTCTGGAGGCAACTGGGGGGGGGGGGGGTGGACACCTCTATCAGAAGCCCCCTTTTGATGAGGGGCCCCCTCCTGTTAAGGTCTCGTGGCCTCCAGATCTCTCTCCCAACTCTACCCTCTCCGCTGAGACCGCAATTGTACACTTTGTGCTACCAGTCCTTCCCTACCCTCACTGCTTTGGGACCCCTTGAACTTACCTGCGTCTCCAGCGCCAAGAATTAATCTCAGGCATCCTTCCTCATTTCTACTTCTGTCCACTCCAGCAATATTGCTGCAGGGACTGGAGAGCTGCCGGCCAACTCTAACACAATGCCACTCTCCAAATAAGGGTGGAATGCACTTAATACTCACTTGAGCGTGAAATGGCTGCAGGGCACACGGTCTTAGCAGGGGACCCCGCCATCTGAAACATTAAGGTCTGGAACTTAACTTTTTAGACATTTTCAAGCCCCAGATTTTCATTCTACTGTCAGTAACTGGTGGAGTGCTGTAATAACTCAGCCTTAAATATATCCAATGATCCAGCCTCCATTGATCTCTGCGTAAAGAATTCAAAAGATTAATGACCCTCTGAGAGAAGAAATTCCCTCTCATCTTCATCTTAAATGGGAGACCCCTTATTTTTAAACTGTGCTCCCGAGTTTTAGATTCTCTCACAAAGATTTTTCTTTTTAAATTTACAGTACCCAATTATTTTTTTTCCCAATTAAGAGGCAATTTAGCGTGGCCAAGCCACCTAACCTGCGCATCGTTGGGTTGTGAGGACGAAACCCATACAGACACGGGGAGAATGTCCAAACTCCATACTGACAGTGACTCAGGGCCAGGATTCGAACCCGGGTCCTCAGCGCCGTAGTCCCAGTGCTAACCGCTGCGCCACCGTGCTGCCCTCTCTCACAAAGATAAACATCCTTGAAGTATCTATTCTGGCAAGCCCCGCCAGAATCTGACGCCTTGTTACAATCCCCAAAGATAACCTTTAGAAAGATATTCAAATTTCCAGTGATCGACTGGATAATATTTCAAGTTTTAAGACTTTTACGGTAACAAACTAAGAGCAGCATTGACTAAACACTATTCAGTAGACAACGTATACTCAAAATTGAAGAATAGCTTACTCATTTCACTTGTAAATTATCCAAATACTCCCCCTCCACCATTATACGTTATTTTGTCTCTCAAGTGAATATTCATTCTCCAGGATCCAGTCCAAAGTTATGCTGGACTCCAAATGGATGGCTTCCTTTTTCCTTTTCCAGCCAGACAATTTCTAATCTTCAAACTGACTTTCATGGTCAGGATTATCCTGAAGATTCCTCCCTCTAGACAAAGCTAGGTGAGTCTTCCAACAATGAATGTTCACCACAACCAATTCCTAGGATAGAGAGATTGTCCTATGAGGAAAGATGAAATAGACTGGAACTTTACTGTCTAGAGTTTAGAAGAATGAGAGGTAATATCATTCAAACATACAGAATCATTACAGGACTCAACAGGGTAGATGCAGGAAGGATGTTTCCCCTGACTGGGTGCTCTAGAACCAGGGGGGACAGTCTCAGAATAAGGGGCAGCCTATTTAAGACTGAGGTGAATAGGAATTTCTTCATTTAGGGGTGGTGAATATTTGGAATTCTTTGCACCAGAGTACTGTGGAGGCTGTCTCATCAAGATGAGATTGATGATATCATCAAGGGATATGGGGATAGTGCAGGAAAATGGTATTGAAGTAGAACATCAGCCATAATCTCATTGAATGGTGGAGCAGGCTCAAAAGTCTGAATGGCTGATTTTTGTGCCTATTTCTTGTGTTCTTATGTTTTTATTTAAATCCTTGTGAGCTAAACCCCCTCAATCCAAGTGCAAGCACTCACATTTTATACGGTGAAGAAAGTGATACCGTCTCTAATCTCTATACTCTCTCAGATTCTTACAGACTGGCCTGCCCATAGATTCAGCAATATTTTAAGAAAAACCCTGTAACTCAATACTGCAATACTTGTTATGGTCTCAAAGCCCATCTCTATGGCAGTGTGAATTATATGGGATTTGTATCCAGGTAGAAATGTTGATTAGCCATCCTCTGAACCCCCAAGTCTATTCTACTTTGGAATTAAATAGACAGTTTAAAGTATACCTGTTTACAAAACCTGACATTCCTACCACCTCCCTGTGAGACTAACTAACAGTCTATCCACCATCAATACAACTGCTTTGGCCATTGTGCCTCAGTGTGAAAATCTTGCACCTCCTTCCCGGGAAGACAGCCTAGCCATCTGTCTTACAACCAAGTCACCCAAGCTTGTTATTGAGCAGAATTCAGAACAGGTCACATGATTAACTTCATTACTCTTTTTTACCTTGAATCAAAACATAGCAATTGTGGTAGTATGTATTGGGGGTCATGTGGGACTGGAAGCCCTAATGTCATTGGCTGACAGATCCCGGGTCCTGGTTGGCCGTTGACCTCATACTCCGCCCTGAAGGCGAAGTATAAGAAGCCGGTGCCTTCCCCCGCATGCCAGTTTACTATCGGGCTGCTGGGGAACAGACACGCTTAATAAAGCCTCATCGACTTCACTCTGTTTGTCTCACGGAGTCTTTGTGCGCCACAGCAATATTTCAAACTTTATGGTTGTAACAATATCTATAAGGTCACTTCTCATTCTACTAAACTCCAATGAGTACTGGCTCAGCCTGCTCAAGCGTTCTAATAGTGTCACAGATAGAACAGCAGTTTATTCTTTTCCTGAAAGTACGTTTTCAGCAGCAAACACTTGGAATAAATAAAGAATCATAGAATCATAGAATTTACAGTGCAGCCAGAGGCCATTTGTCCCTTCAAGTCTGCACCATCCCTTGGAAAGTGCACTCTACTTAAGCCCACGCCTCCACCCTATATCCGTAACCCAGTAACCCCACCTAACCTTTTTGGACACTAAGGGCAATTTAGCATGGCCAATCCACGTAACCTACACATCTTTGGACTGTGGGAGGAAACCGGAGCACCCAGAGGAAACCCACGCACACACGGGGAGAAAATGCAAACTCCACACAGACAGTCACCTGAGGCCAGAATTGAACCCGATTCCCTGGAGCTGTGAGACAGTAGTGTTAACCACTGTGCCGCCGTGCTGCCCCAAAAGATTTTTTCACCTTTCAAAACGCAATATGGAAAAATGGTTATTTTGCAAAACCTTCAATGCATTTTTGTTTATTTGTAATGCTTTTAGGTGAAATTACAAAACACTTATGTCACTGTCTGTGCGGAGTCTACACATTCTCCTTGTGTCTGTGTGGGTTTCCTCCGGGTGCTTCAGTTTCCTCTCACAGTCCAAAGATGTGCAGGTTAGGTGGATTGGCCATGATAAATTGCCCTTAGTGTCGGAAAAGGGTAGGTGGTGTTACTGGGTTACGGACATAGGGTGGAGGCGTGGGCTTAAGTAGGGTGCTCTTTCCAAGAGCTGGTGCAGACTCGATGGGCCGAATGGCCTCCTTCTGCACTATGATTCTATGAGGCCTGGTCCCCTATCTCTCAGACGGATGTAAACGATCCCACAGCACTATTTGAAGTGGGGGGGGGGGCTAATATTCTGGCCAACATTTATCCCTCAACTAATATCAGTAAAACACATTATCTGGTTATTATCCCCTTGCCCTTGGGATCCTTTGTCCACAAATTGGCTGCTGGGTTCTCTGCATTACAATGGTGAGTATAATGCCAAATAACTTATTCAGCTTTAAAGCACTATTGGGACATTTGGAGATCATGTGAGGTACTATAATACATATTCCTTCTTTTTTTACTCCTGGAACAAACCATGCTCGGATACAATAAGTCTTTTTTTATATATAGAATTGCAAGTGGATTCCTCCAATAGTGGAAGCATTAAGAGAAGGATTCTAGAGCATCACCATTTCAAACGTTACCACCTCCCATTCCCAGAATCAGTCCCTTGAGATCAGCATCTCTTATTAGTTGATTAATGATATGTTATTCCTGCAATGAAAGCTATTGTAAACAAGTTGAGTGGCTTAATAAGTGATCCCTCAGAATTATCTTTTAATTACTAAATTCAAACATTCATGTTTACAGCGTGTCCTCCATCACATGTGCTGACTGAGAAGTACTGCCCCAAAGTCAGTAAAAGTATAACCCACTGTGCCACAATGTTTCCCCAACAGCACTTCTGATGAGGTGGTCTTGCGTCACCATGGCCCATGGTGTATCAATACTTATATTGTTGTACCAAGGTATGCCCTAATAACTGGCTTTTTCTTACTTACTCTTCAATGTGATGCGGTATCACCATCCCTAATTGCCCTTGAAGTGAGTGGTTTGGTTCAGAGTCAGTCACGTTGCTGTGGGTCTGGAGTCACGTGTGGGCCAGGTAAGAATGGCAGACTTCCTTTCCCCAAAGGACATTAGCGAACCAGATGTGTTTTTACCTCAATCAGTGATAGTTGCACGGTCACCATTACTGAGACAAGCTTTTCAAGTCCAAGTTTTTTTTTTAATCAGTTGAATTTAAATTCCACCAGCTGCCATGGTGGGATTTGAACCCCAGACCATTAGCCTGGCCACTCATGCACCAAAGGCAGTAAAAGTATAACCCACTGTGCCACAGTGTTTCCCCAACAGCACTTCTGATGGGGTGGTCACCACATCACCATCTCAGTTATTCAATAAAACCTGGAACACAAAATGTGAAAAAAAATCAGAAGTAGTATATTTTCATTTATGTTATAAATGAAAGTAAGTAGAACGAAAGTCTTCAGGAGTACCCTAAGATTCCATTCTTCCCTCTCTTCTGTTCTTTATTTACATGCTTGCCCTATGGACTACATCGGCCATACGCACGTGGTCAAATTCTATCACCAGGTATGGTGGTGTGGTCGTTATTTTATGAGTTTAATCATCCATACAACATTGAATTGAAATCCTCATCATGGCAGCTTGAGAATCTGAATAATTGTTTATTTAAAATGGCTGAGACAGTCCCCATCATTTATACTGAGCGCGTTGGTGTCAATGTCATTTACCCACTACAAGTGTTGTCTGTTTTTAACCACTGTTCTCTTCAATGCACTGCAAACATGCAACATATGAGGGGGAGAGAAAATTAATGCAAGGATGTTAAAATTGTTGTTGGGGTTGAGAACCAAGTTTAAATTCCGGGGGGAAAACAAGAGCTGTATTTGCTCAAACTATCAAAACAAGTTCAGAAAAGAGAGGGTTAAAAAAAAAAATCACTGGCATTTCTAATGAGCTCCATGAAAGAGCAGCTCTTCGCCTGTTTGAAATTCACAAAGTCTCCACCAGCCTGTATACAGCATCCATGCTTGATAGCCAAGGAATATGTTCCCAGATGCTCCTCTGTTTATTGTTGACTCCGTGTAATTTGTTTGCCCTAATTTGTCTCAGTGTATCAAGGGAGTTCCCTTTTTAATTTTGCCTTCACTGTGTACCGCTCTTTGTGGAGCAGCGGGTTGTTAAGCTGTGAGAACCACAAGCGAAAGAAGAAGGGAGGAAAAAAAGGTGATGCAGATTGTTTTAAGCCTCTGCTGCCCCATGGGCCCAAAGGCCTTGCTTGAAGCCTGCACCTGCTCCTCCTCCTGAGACCTGGGGCTCCTGATCTTTATGCCATGCCCTTCAGCTGCCCGATTCTGATTATCCTAAATCAAACAGCGTTTTCTACATTCACGCCTCCAGCACTTGGCATGAAATTAATAAGTCTCGCTGATACATTTCAGTGGAAGTGTGGCTCTTTCACACAGCAGTGGTAGATTAAAAATGTTGGCATCAGTAACACTCGCTGCATCCAGGCACTCAGTGTGACAAAGATGAGAGACATTTGAGTTTAGCACAATAATACTTTTAACTCTTAAATATCTAGATATCAGGTCAGCTCAAAATTAAAGCAGGAGGTCAAAAGCAACATTATGATTGCTATCCGTGTATATGAGAGACTGGTATCGTAATCGACTTCTATTCAATAGTTGCTACTCTTATTGCTCTCCTCTCTCCCCTTATCTATTATTTCATTTTCCACGCTTTAGCTCTACATACTTTAGATCTACATACCACTTTAGAGAAGTAACCTGATTCTTAAACTCTTAATAGGCGACTGGAAAACCCACAAAAACAGTAAATTGAACAGTCCTGTCTTTAGGTGGACTATTCAGAAATGTCTAAGAAGTAAACCAGTCAAGGGGAAATTTTAACTTGCACCGCCCAGCAGAACCAGATGGAAGAGAAGTTAAAATCAACAGTCCAGTTGCTGCTAGATTTTACCCTGTGGCTATTTCAGCACCATTGTTTTCTGAGGCGCCTGACAAAGAGGGCTCGATATCAATCTGCAGGAACATGTGGGTTTGAGTTGGTAGGGGTGATTGTAACCGACCAACTAGACAAGATGTCAGAAAGCCAGCTCCAACCCCGCCGTCTGCTTTTGTCTTGAGCACATTAGGCTGCACGTATGGCAACGCATTGGGAGAAACAGGTTGTCAATTTCCATATGTTAATCGCTCAATTAGAGCAACATTGACACACTGTTGTCAATTTAATGGCAGGTCCATTGCTTTCCTGAAACCCACCAGTGAAATCAAAGCAATTGAAGAGGCTAAATTAAGAAATAGCCCAGTAAATACTCAGAATTAACGGTCATTTTCATACCTGCTCATGGGAAAAGATTTGATCGCAGTACTTTTGCTGAGAAGTTGAACAGTTCAGAGGTTACTTTCTACACTTTAGAGGCTTGCAGTATTACATTAGGATAAATTCTCTTATGCTGTCTTAGATTAGACCTCACATGAGAATCAAGGTAACTAACAACTACACTGTTTCAGTTTAAGGACAGCGGTGCTTCTTTAGTTCATAATCATTGTAAGTATTTATCAAACTGATCTTAAGATGTTTGCTTGCAAAGACGGCCTCATGGCAGAGGTCCCATGACTACAGGAAGCCAGATGGGACATGTACTAGTGATTGTATTTCAAACCCAATGTTCGGCTCTTCATAAAAGCAAATTACTGCGGATGCTGGAATCTGAAACCAAAGAGAAAATGCTGGAAAATCTCAGCAGGTCTGGTAGCATCTGTAGGGAGAGAAAAGAGCTAATATTTCGAGCCCTGATGACCTCTGAGCTTTGACAAATGATCATCTGGACTTGAAAGTTAGCTCTTTTCTCTCCCTACAGATGCTGCCAGGCACGCTGAGATTTTCCAGCATTTTCTCTTTGGTCTGGCTCTTCATACCGAAGATACAAATATTTCCCCTTTCTTCGCAAACAAACGACAAATTTGCATGCACAATCATGTATAATTGTGAGTTACCCAGGTTACCCACTATATACCCACTGTTCCAGATAATGTTGGTAGGTCTTCATGCTTTTTTCATGGCTATATATAGATTCTTCAAGGGGTCTTTCAGGGTTGCAATTTCTTTGACTGCCTTTCCTGCCTGCCATTTTGCCTGGCTGTACTGTCTTTTCAACTCCCGCTGTATTTTGCCAACTGTGGAACTGAGAATCATTATTTCCTGCTGGTACATTTGTGTTGTGTCTGAAATGTGTTTGTTCAGAACTTGTAGAGCTTATTTCACCTTGTCCGTGAACCTGGGTCCAAAGAGCATTACTCTGGGTCTCTGGTTTATTAGTCCAGTGACAATATTACTATGCCACCACCTCCCCATGTTGACATCCTTGTTCTGGCATATCAAGGAAACTGAGCATCTAATTGTGGACTATGCTGGCCTGACTCACTGCTGAAAAATTAGAAACTGACAACCAAAAAAGCAACAGGCCTGTGTAGAAATGCAAAATATTGGCTAGAACACAGGATGCAACTATTGCAGAGAACATCATACGAACGAAAAGAAGGATTTCTCAGCACACAGAAAACAATGTTTTAACTGCAAGAAGTCAAATCATTTTGCCCACAAGTGCTTGTCTAGGCAGGTGTAAAACAAGGTCATGCTAACTAATCAATATGTCACTTGCAGCTACAGTTTGTTTGCTTTTCCTTTACCCTTTATCAGCAGCTTTTAGCAGATTGGAACATTTGTGCACGCCTGGATTCTCAGCGTCTTCTCTGCAGCAGTTGCAGGATTTTAAATTTCTATTTTAATTCCAATTCCTGACATCATGGGCTGGATTCTCCGTCCCGCCGTGCCACATTTCTGCCCCGACCCGCCGGCGGGATTCTCCGTTACGCCGACTGGTCAATAGGGTTTTGCATTGTGGGGTAGCCCCACGCCGTCGGGAAACCCCCGGGCACCGGCAAAACGGAGAATCCCGCCGGCGGAGAATCCCGCCCCATGGTTCCAATTTAAGGACAGCAGTGCTTCTTCAGTGCTTTATCATTGTGAATCTTTATTGCACCGAACTCAAATTGCCTGCTCACGGAGACTGCCTCATTGCAAAGGTCACCTGACGACGAAAAGCCAGATGCGACAGGTAGTATTGATTGTATTTCAAACCCAAACAAGAACATTTGCAGTAGCTGCACAGCAGAGAGGTCAGCAGTGAGTCAGGCCAGCATAGTCCACAAATAGATCCTCAGTTTCCTTGATATGCCAGAACAAGGATGTCAACATGGGGTGGTGGTGGCATAGTAATATTGTCACTGGACTAGTAAACCAGAGACCCAGAGTAATGCTCTTTGAACCCAGGTTCAAATCCCACCACTGCAGATGGTGAAATTTGAATTCAATAAAAATCTGGAATTAAAAGTCTAATGATGACCATAAAACTATTGTTGTAAAAACCCATCTGTTTCACTAATGCCCTTTAGGGAAGGAAATCTGCCACCCTTACTCAGTGTGCCTACATGTGACTGATTTTTTCCAGATCCACACAATTTGGTAGACACTTAACAGCCCCCTCAAGGGAATGGGCAATAAATCGCAGAATAATACAGTGCAGAAGAGACCCATCAAGACTGCACCAATGCATGAAATACACCTGACGTACCTGCCTTCTCCCATTTGCCAGCACCTGGCCCATTGAATGTTATGACATGCCAAATGCTCACCCAGGTAGTTTTTAAAGGATGTGGGCAACCCACCTCTACTGCCCTCCCAGGCAGTGCATTCCAGACTGTCACCACCCTCTGGATAAAATAGATTTTCCTCAAATACCTCTAAATCTCCTGGCCCTCACCTTGAACTTGTGTCCCCTCGTAACTGGCCCTTCACCTAAGGGGAACAGCTGCTCCCTATCCACCCTGAGGATGGGCAATGGGCATTAGGAATATTCAATAAATCGTTCATGTCTCATAAACAATTTTTTTAAAAATCACAACATTTACAAATTCACTATATTCTGTGAATAGTGGCATGTATCTGCTGCTTCCTCGCAGAAGATCTGCTGCGGATTGACCTAGTGGCTATGCACTGCCAGGAACTGTCAAAGTCATCACCCCCATATTTGCTTCAGGATCCTCCCAGGGCTCTGTCAAGCCATATGTTGGTTGTCCCAATCAGCCGCCTGAAGGGGCATGGAACAGCTGACGCATAGATTGCTTGCTAGGGCTGGGAATTATGGCAATTTTGCCACTGATGATGCCAGTCAGAATGAACAGGCCTTGCCATTATCACTCCAACTGGCTTCTTGCAGGCTGCATCGAGTGCATAGATGGAATAAACTGGGAACTCCCAGACCGATTTGAATAAACTCTTCAATATCTATCAGCCAGGATCATGGTTCCTGTCCTGTGCTCAAATTACACAACAGCGAGGCTTGGACCTTCAGGAGGAACAAGGAAAGCAGGCCAGAGCTTCTTCAGATGATTCGTAGAAGGAAGAGGAAGAAAAAAAGAGAAGAGTGTTGAGGGAATGTACCCCCAGATGCTCATGTTGCTACCCTTATCAATGCAAAGTTCACCCAGGCTACAGAAGTGGACCCATGTCACCACTCTTCCCCACTATGGCAATGGTACATCACTGTTCTGCATCTTACTGATCATTTATTCAACATCAACCCATTGGTCCGCATCACTTCATGTCTTCAAATTCTTCATCAAATGCATTTAAGAATGGGCAACAGAGAGCTGTGGAAAATAGTTAGAAGAATTGAAAGTGGTTTTGTTATGGGTCAGGGTTTAGAGAACCCCAAAGTGTATCATGGTGTTCACCTGACCCACAACTTTTAATAGATTGTGGTATGGGGAGCACACGGCTCACTCTACAGGTGTGGTACAGCAGAAATGGAAAAGTATTTTTTAAAAGCAAAACGAAATGTTTATTCTATGAACTCAAGTTAACCTTTTTAAAACATACAGTGAACATCTCAGCAACCATTAATTCAAATATAACCCCCAAAGAATACAACACTAATTAATCCTTTAAGCTTTCCTTTTAGAATCCATAAGACTTAAAATACCTTTTACCAGAAGCACAACAGGTTAAAGTCACAACAACTGTTATTAGTTTTAAATCACCAGGATCGATTTACAGTTTTTAGATTACAGAGAGAGATCCATACACCTTCTGGCTGTGACTGCAGCTATCCAGCTCTGAAAATGAAACTAAAACACACCCTGCAGCAAACGGCCTAAAACGAAAGTAAAAAGCTGACAGACAGCCCAGCTCCACCCACTCTCTGACATCACTGCAGTAATAAACACCCGTTTCTTAAAGGTACTCTCACATGACACCTCCCCCCAAGAAAAAAAAATAAACCAACTTCAAGATGGTTTCATTTTTCACCTTTTCACTATCCTTTAAGAAATGCACACAGTAAATATACTTTTTTGCTTCAAAAAACAACACACACAAACAGTTATAATAACATAGTCCATTTTTTTTTTCGTTTTTCTTCCTCCAACTGAAATCCATCGCGATTGACAGTCTCTTTGAACAAGAAGGTCTCTGCACGATCCGTCTATTTCTCAACGCCTCGACATTTCACTTTAAAGTCAGATACTTTAGTTCAATCTGATCACAGAGTCCCTTGTAATTCTCCAACACATGAGCATTGGTTATCACAGCTTTCAGGCAGTCAAATGCTTGTTGAAAGTCCGCTGTCCACTGGAATCTTCGATGTTTCTTCAGCAAGTCCATCAGTGGAGCAACCACGATACAAAGCTTTTGCACAAATGTTCGATCAAATCCACTCATGCCAAGAAATCGCATTGTTTCCCTTCATCTTGAGGGTATCGGAAACTCCTCAATAACAGTTGGTATCACATTCCGTGTGACCATTCAACCCTGTATGGCCAAGGAAAGTGACTTGGGCTTTTCCAAATTCACTTTTGGCTGGGTTTATCACCAAACCCGCCTCCTGAAGTCGATTTAATAACTCCATCAGATGTTTTAAATGTTCTTTCCATGTCTGGCTGAAAATTACCAGATCGTCTATGTACACCGCACAATTGGGTAATTCTGAAACAACTTTGTTAGTTAACCATTGAAATGTGGCTGGTGCGTTTTTCATGCCAAATGGCAAAACGTTGAATTGGTATATACCATCTGGAGTCACAAAAGCTGAAATCTTATTCGCCCTTTCAGATAAAGGTACCTGCCAGTAACCTTTAAGTAAATCCAGTTTGGAAATAAAAGCTGATTATCCCACTTTCTCAATGCAATCCTCCAAACGTGGGATAGGATAAGAGTCTGTTCTTGTAACTACATTAACCTTTCTATCGTCCACACACAACCGTAGGCTACCATCTGGTTTACCATCACTATGGGTGAGCTCCATTGGCTGCAACCCACTTCAGTTATGCAATTTTTAAGCATACTCTCAATCTCTTTGTTAACCTGTGCCAATTTTAAAGGGTTAAATCTATATGGATGTTGTTTGATCAGAACAGCATTTCCCACATCTACATCATGTATAGCCAATTTGGTACTTCCCAATTTATCTCCACAGACTTGCCCATGTGATATCAATAACTCTTTCAGGTCAGGTCAGTCCGTTTTTCCTCTGGAAGGTAACTCAACAATTTATCCCAATTTTTAAGAACATCCTCGTTTTCCAATTTAATTTCAGGTATGTCAAATTCACAGTCATCTGGATTTGGTTTGTCACTTTGATTTAGAATCATTAAAACCTCCTCCTTTTCCTCTCCTTCCCTTTCAAAGTACCTTTTAAGCATATTCACATGACACACTTGGTGAGTTTTCCTTCTATCTGGTGTTTTTACCACATAATGCACCTCACTTAATTTCCTTTCAATCTGATAAGGTCCACAAAACCTTGCATTTAAAGGTTCACGTACCACTGGTAACAACACTAAAACTTTATCTCCACTGGCAAAAATACGAACTTTGGATTTCTTGTCCACTACCCGTTTCATCACATTTTGTGCAACTTTTAAATGTTGTCTAGCCAATTCACCTGCTCTATTTAATCGTTCCCTAAAATTTGACACGTAATCCAACAATGTAATTTCTGATTTCTCACTCACCAATTTTTCCTTAATCAATTTAAGTAGTCCTCTTACCTCATGACCAAAGATTAGTTAAAAAGGACTAAATTTGGTTGACTCATTAGGTGCATCCCTAATTGCAAACAGTACGAATGGAATTCCTTTATCCCAATCCTCTGGATAATCGTGACAATAAGCCCTCAACATTGTCTTTAATGTCTGATGCTACCTTTCTAATGCTCCCTGCGATTCTGGATGGTATGCAGTTGATTTAAATTGTTTTATTCCGAAACTATCCATAACTTCTTTGAATAACGTTGAGGTAAAATTTGATCCTTCATCCGATTGTATTTCTGTGGGTAGTCCATTTCTAGTAAAGAATTTAAGTAACTCCTCCACAGTCTTTTTAGCTGTAATATTACGTACTGGAATGGCCTCTGGAAACCTAGGAGACACATCCATTATCGTCAAAAGATATTGATTCCCACTTTTTGTTTTAGGAAACGGTCCTACGCAATCAATTAGGACCCTTGTAAAAGGTTCCTCAAATGCTGGAATGGGTATTAAGAGGGCTGGTTTGATCACTGCTTGAGATTTCCCTATCACTTGACATGTGTGACATGACTGACAAAATTTAACTACATCTTTATGTAGTCCAGGCCAATAAAAATGTTTCGGGATCTTAGCTTGAGTTTTCCTTATTCCCAAATGACCTCCCACTGGTACCTTGTGTGCAACTTGCAACATCTCCTTTCTATACCCTACCGGCCATACTATTTGATGAACTTCTGCCCACTTTTCATCCGCCTGCATATGTAAAGGTCTCCATTTTCTCATCAAGACATTACTTTTACGGTAATAACACTCTGGTATACACTCAGATTCCTCTTCCGTGTATGCTTTCTGATACATCCGTTTTATTTCTATATCTTTTTGTTGTAACTCCACCAATTTTCCTGAACTAAAAATATCTACCTCATCCTCCACCTGTTCTTGTTCTTTTCCAACCATCTGATCAAATCTCGTTTCTGATAATTGCAATTTAACATCATCTTCACTCTTTGATTTCTCCTCTTGTCTTCACCTGTGACTTTGCGACCTTGTTACTGCACAATCCGGAAAAATCCCAGGATATTCGTCCTTCAACACTCAGTTGTCTGATTTTCCATTGGCGAATCAACCACAGTAGGCATCACTCCCACCTGCGATCCAGCTATATCATTACCGAAGATAAACTGTATTCATGGACAAGATTGTTTTTCTATTACTCATAATACCACTTCACCACTCTACACTAGATTGACTAGCTCCCATATCTCTTAAAATTGTGACTTTTTTACCTGCTTCTCCTGATACACATGAGTAAACTTTACCCACACAAGCAAATTCTTTAAAGAGATCTGGCACCTTCTTATCAATTACCTCTTGATCAGACGATACAATCTTTTGCACCTCCTTAGCTTCACTTAGGCTTTCCTTTACCACTTTAACATACCCCACTGTCTTATCCTGTTTTACCACATCAGTCTTCCCAATGCTTTTCTTCAACCACCAGCACTGTGACTTTACATGGCCTAGTTTATTTCAGTGAAAACATTTGAAACTTTTCATTTATTTTCCACCCTCCTGGATTTCTTTGTTAATCTGAGGTACACTCTCCTTATTATCTCCCATCAGATAACCTTTACCTTTATCAATTAAGTATTTCTCATGTCCCTAGCTTCTATCCCTCACAGGCTGAAACTGATGTCAGAAACCAAGCTTTGATTTATGAACTAATTCATAATCATCTGCCATTTCTGCTGCTAACCTCACAGTTTTAACCCTCTGCTCTTCCACATGAGTTCTCACTACATCAGAAATTGAATTTTTAAACTGCTCCAAAAGTATAATTTCTCTAGGAGCTTCATACGTTTGGTCTACTTTCAAAGCCCTTATCCACCTATCAAAGTTACTCTGTTTGAGCCTTTCAACTTCCATGTATGTTTGACCAAATTCTTTCCTTAAATTTCTAAACCTTTGTCTGTAGGCTTCAGGCACTAACTCATATGCACCTAAGATGTATTTTTACACCTTCTCATATGACTCAGATACCTCCTCTGATAGTGATGCATACACTTCACTAGCCCTACCTACCAGCTTTGTTTGAATCAGTAATACCCACATGTCCTGTGGCCATTTCATTTGTTTAGCTACCTTCTCAAATGAAATGAAAAAGGCTTCTACCTCCTTCTCATCAAACCTTGGCAATGCTTGGACATATTTAAATAGATGCCTACCAAGCCTTCGACTATGACACTCTTTCTCACTATCCTCATCACTATCATCCAACTGTACGCTTCCCTTTACGCCTGCCAATTTTAACTGACTGTCATGTTTCATGGAAATTTTCTGAAGTTCAAACTCTCTCTCTTTATCTTTTTCCCTGATCTGTATCTCGCTTTCTCTTTCTTTTTGTTCTGCTAGGGCTATTATTTCAGTTTTCCTTTCTTCTCTCTCTTTTTCCTCTCTCTCTTTCTCTTTCTCTTTCTTTTTAGGGGCTGGTTTAGCACACTGGGCTAAATCGCTGGCTTTTAAAGCAGACCAAGCAGACCAGCAGCACGGTTCAATTCCCGTACCAGCCTCCCTGAACAGGCACCGGAATGTGGCGACTAGGGGCTTTTCACAGTAACTTCACTGAAGCCTACTTGTGACAATAAGCGATTTCATTTCATTTTTCCTCTCTCTCTCTTTCTCTTTCTTTTTCCTCTCTCTCTCTTTTGTATTCAAGCTGCTTTAATTCTTTCTCATGTTCAATTTGTTTAATTTGCAACTGAATTTTTGCCATTTCCAATGAGTCAAACTGTACCTCAGGCAACTTTAAATGCTTAGCCACCGCCATAATGACCTGATCATTTCGCATTTTGTCAGGTAATGTTAACTGCAATGTTTTCGCCAAATCTAACAGTCTGCTTTTAGTCTCTGTCCGTAAGGTATTGCGTGTGACCGTCTCCACCCCCAGAAACTTCTGAGCTTCTGAAAGAGCCATTGTCCACAACACACTCCCTGCTTAAACTAAAATATCACACCTGAAAAGCACCCACAATATGTTCACCCTTCACTGTCTTTAAGTTCACTAATCCAATCCAATAGATAGACTTTTATCCCGGACAAGTCCCCAATTTGTTATGTGCCAGGGTTTAGAGAACCCCAAAGTGTATCATGGAGTTCACCTGACCCACAACTTTTACTAGATTGTGGTATGGGGAGCACACGGCCCACTCTACAGGTGTGGTACAGCAGAAATGGAAAAGTATTTTTTAAAAGCAAAACAATGTTTATTCTATGAACTCAAGTTAACCTTTTTAAAACATACAGTGAACATCTTAGCAACCATTAATTCAAATATAACCCCCAAAGAATGCAACACTTAGTAATCCTTTAAGCTTTCCTTTCAACATCCATAAGACTTAAAACACCTTTTACCAGAAGCACATCAGGTTAAAGTCACTACTGTTATTAGTTTTAAATCACCAGGATCGATTTACAGTCTTTAGATTACAGAAAGAGATTCATACACCTTCTGGCTGTGACTGCATCTATCCAGCTCTGAAAACGAAACTAAAACACACCCTGCAGCAAACAGCCTAAAACGAAAGTAAAAAGCTGACAGACGGCCCAGCTACAACCCACTCTCTGACATCACTGCAGTAATAAACACCCATTTCTTAAAGGTACTCTCACTACACATATTTATATACATACTCATTTATAAACAGTGGGAGGTGTTCAAAGAGGAAATGGGGAGGGTACAGGCCCAACATGTTCCCTCTAGGATAATTGGAAGGAGTAACAAGTCCAGAGAACCATGGATGACCAGGGTACAATGAGAAGGAAGAGAGGGGCTTTTAATAAGATCAAAAGGAGTAAATCAGCAGAGGCATTAGTGGAGTACAGAAAGTGCAGGATGGAGCTTAAGAAAGCAATTAGGAGAGCAAAGAGGGAATATGAGAAATCTCTAGCTGGTAAAAGTAGGGAAAATCCCAAGATATTCCATAAGAATATCAATGGGAAAAGGATAACTAGGGGAAAAAGTAAGGCCCACCAGCGACCAAGGAGGGAATCTGTGGGTGGAGCCAGAGGACATTGGTAGGGTGCTAAATTAATATTTAGATCTGTCTTCACCCAAGAGAATGAGGAGGCAGATTTGGAACTCAGGGAGAGAGACTGTGAGGTTATTGAGCAAGTTGTCATTGGTAGGGACAAGATATTGGAGGTGTTGACAGGCTTAAAAGTGGAGAAATCTCCAGGTCCGGACGAAGTCTGTCCCAGGTTACTGTGGGAGACGAGGGGCGTTGATTCAAATTTTTAATTCTACTCTGGCCACGGGGTGATGCCAGAGGACTGGAGAACCATAAATGTTGTCCCACTATTTAAGAAAGGCTGTAGGGGGCAGCACAGTGGCGCAGTGGCTAATACTGCTGCCTCACGGCGCTAAGAACCCAGATTCGGTCGCGGCTCTGGGTCACTGTCCATGTGGAGTTTGCACATTCTCCCCGTGTTTGCGTGGGTTTCGTCCCCACAACCCAAAGATGTGCAGGGTAGGTGGATTGGCCACGCTAAATTTCCCATTAATTGGAAAAAAATAATTGGACACTAAAAAAAAATTTTTTTTTAACGATTAAAAGAAAAAGAAAGTCTGTAGGGATAAGCCAGGGAACTATAGGCCAGTGAGTCTGACATCAGTGGTGGGGAAACTAATGGAGACAATTCTGAAGGAGAGAATCTATCTCCACTTGGAGAGGCAAGATCTGATCAGGAATAGTCAACATGGCTTTGTCAGAGTGAGCTCATGTCTAACAAATTTGATTGAATATTTTAATATTTTGAGGTGGTGACCAGGTGTGTTAATGAGTGTAGTGCAGTTGCTGTAGTTTACATGGATTTCAGCAAATCATTTGACAAGGTCCCACATGGAGACTTATAAAGAAGGCAAATGCACAATGGATACAGAGGAACTTGATGAGGTAGATTCAAAACTGGCTGAGCTGTAGGAATAAGAGGGTGATGGCAGACGGCTGCTTCAGTGACTGGAAGTCAGTGTCCAGTAGCGTACCGCAGGGGTCTGTGCTGGGTCCCCGACTATTCGTCATTTATATAAATTACTTAGATGACTATGTGGGGGGGGTAGGATCAGTAAGTTTGCGGATGACACAAAGATATGCCGGATGGTTAACAGTGAGGCTGAGAGTATTGGATTACAGGAAGTTATAGACGGAATGATCAAATGGGGAGAAAAGTGGCAGATGGAATTTAATCCTGAAAAGTGTGAGGTGTGACACTTTGGAAGGAGCAACTTGACAAGGAAATATTTAACGACTGGACCAGACTGGGAAGTCCGGAAGAATAAAGGGACATTGGCGTTTTTGTAAATAGATCTCTGAAGGCAGAGGGCAGGTTAATAGGGTGGTGAAAAAAGCCTTTATCAATCAAGGCATAGATTACAAAAGCAAAGAAATCATGTTGGAGTTATATAGAACTTTGGTGAGGCCACAGCTGGAGTACTGTGCGCAGTTCTGGTCGCCATATTATAGGAAGGATGTGATTGTACTGGAGCGGGTGCAGAGGTGTTTCACTACGATGTTGCCTGGGATGGAACATTTAAGTTATGACAAGAGGTTGGATAGGCTTGGGTTGTTTTAGCTGGAGCAGAGAAGACTGAGGGGTGACCTGATCAAGGTGTATAAAATTCTGAGGCGCCTGGGCAGGTTGGATAGGAAACAACTGTTCCCCTTAGTTCAAAGTTCAAAGGACACAAGTTCAAAATTAGGGGCAGTAGTTTCAGGGGGGATTGAGGAAAAACCTTTTTACCCAAAGGGTGGTGATGGTCTGGATCGCACTGCCTGGGAGGATAGTAGAGACGGGTTGCCTCACATCCTTTGAAAAGCACCTGGAGAGACTTCTGGTGGCGGCCATGGAGGAGTAGGTCGCACATTTGATAGCTCCTGCCTGTGACAGACTTTTGGACCTTTTTCTCCTGCTTTTGTCTGGATTTTATGGGATAAATCAGTGAAGAGTGAGACAGTGAGGAGAAATCCCCCTCCAGTGTATGGAGAATTGGCCGTGTAAGAAGACAAAGTTCTACAAGAAAGATGCTAGCAGAGCTGGCAATGCGGAAAGCATGGCGGAGAAGCAGGGCCGCAGGGAAATGGCACAGTGGTCGGCAGAGCAGCTGGTGAAGTTTTTTGAAGATTGCTTCTCCAAGCTTAAGAAGGACACGCTGGGCCCGATCAAGGCTTCGATTGATCAGGTTGTGCAGAATCAAGAAATCCACAGATGTGCGATCCAGGAGGTGGAGAAAAAGGTGTCCAAGCACGAGGAATACATAACCGTGCTGGAGACCAAGGTGGAGATGATGAATGACCGTCAGAAAAGAATGCAGGAGAAGCTGGAGGACCTGGAGAACAGGTCCAGTAGCCAGAACCTGAGAATCGTCGGCCTCCCTGAGGTCAGTGAAGGATCGGATGCGAGGGCCGATGTGGCGAACATACTGGAGAAGTTGATGGGGGTTGAGACGTTCCCTTGGGCTCTGGAAGTGGATAGAGCGCACAGAGCCCTCGCAAAGAAGCACCGAGCGAACGAGCCGCCAAAGGGCATGGTGTTAAGTATGCACCGATTCCTGGAAAAGGAACACGTTCTGCGGTGTGCCAAGAAAGAACAGAGCAGCAGATGGGAGAATTGCGTGCTGCACATTTATCAAGACCTGGGCGCGGATTTAGCCAAGAGGCGAGCTGGGTTTAATCGGGCAAAATCGGCCCTCTTTAAGAAGGGGGTGAAGTTCGGGATGTTGTACCCAGCGCTTCTGTGGATCACATATGAGGACCAGGAGTTTTACTTCGAAACACCAGATGATGCATTGACTTTCATCAGGGAAAAAAGACTGGATGTGAACTAAAGACACTGAATCCTTGGGGAGAGGACTGCAATGGCGATTTGTTGACAATCACTTTTGTGCTGGTTTGAATAAATAGTGTTATGTGCAATAAGGGGCTGTTTAGATGGCTAAAGTTAACTTTGTCTTACTGGGAGCTGGGTGGAAGTGGTTGTTTTTTCTGTGGCTATATTTTCACTGTTTTTTCTGATGGTTCTTTACTGGGGAATGTGATGCTTTGAATCCCAGACAAAGATCCCAGACTTAGAATCACATAACTTGATAATGGGGGGAGATTTTAACACAGGAATTGGACCGGTCCAAGTGGGGGGAGAAGTGAGAGAACAATGGGGAGACAGCCTATTTGGTGCCATGGGTGGGAGCTATCAAGTCAGCTAGGTCAGCTGACTCACAGAAGCACAGTGGGGGGCGAGCAGGTGATAAGCTTGAGCTTGATATGGGGGTTGGGTTTCTGGTGCTGTTACCAGGGGGGAGGGAGAGGGGGAGCTGCTTTGCTGACGGGGGAGGAACTGGAGGTTACTGAGGGAAGTGAGAGAGGAAATAGCTGGGGCCTTAACAGATATCTTTGCACATCCTTGAACACGGGTGAGGTACCGGAGGACTGGAGAATTGCTAACCTTGTCCCCTTGTTTAAGAAGGGTAGCAGGGATAATCCAGGTAATTATAGACCGGTGAGCCTGATGTCAGTGGTAGGGAAGCTGCTGGAGAAGATACTGAGGGATAGGATCTATTCCCATTTGGAAGAAAATGGGCTTATCAGTGATAGGCAACATGGTTTTGTGCAGGGATCGTCATGTCTTACCAACTTAATAGAATTCTTTGAGGATGTGAAAAAGTTGATTGATGAGGGAAGGGCTGTAGATGTCATATACATGGACTTCAGTAAGGCATTTGATAGTTGTATAAGACTTTGGTTCGGCCACATTTGGAATACTGCATTCAGTTCTGGTCGTCACATTACCAAAAGGATGTGGATGCTTTGGAGAAGGTGCAGAGGAGGTTCACCAGGATGTTGCCTAGTATGGAGGGCACTAGCTATGAAGAGAAGTTGAGTAGATTAGGATTATTTTCATTAGAAAGACGGAGGTTGAGGACGGACCTCATTGAGGTCTACAAAACCATGAGAAGTATAGACAGGGTGGATAGCAAGAAGCTTTTTCCCAGAGTGGGGGACTCAATTACTAGGGGTCACGAGTTCAAGGTGAGAGGGGAAAAGTTTAAGGAAGATATGCGTGGAAAGTTCTTTACGCAGAGGGTGGTGGGTGCCTGGAACGCATTGCCGGCGGTGATGGTAGAGGCGGGCACGATAGCGTCATTTAAGAGGTATCTAGACAGATACATGAATGGGCAGGGAGCAGAGGGATACAGATCTTTAGAAAATAGGCAACAGTTTTAGATAGAGGATCTGGATTGGCGCAGGCTTGGAGGGCCGAAGGGCCTGTTCCTGTGCTGTACTTTTTCTTTGTTCTTTGTTACCAGGGGACAAATGGGTGGTCGGGGACGCAGGATATATGCTTCGAATTGGGACGATGTGGAATTTATGAGGCGGGTGTTCGGTAAGATCCCAGACTTAGAGTCACATAACTTGATCATGGGGGGAGAATTTAACACAGTAATTGATCCAGAATTGGACCAGTCAAAATCCAGGACAGGAAGGGTGCCAGCCGCGGGAAAGGACTTGAAGGAGTTTATGGAACAGATGGGGGGAGTAGACTCATGGAGGTTTGCACAGCCAAGGGCGAAGGAGTTTCCTTTTTTCTCACATGTCCACAAGGTATACTCTGATCAACCTGAACAGGGGCGAAATTCTCCCGAAACGGCGCGATGTCCGCCGACTGGCACCCAAAACGGCGCCAATCAGACGGGCATCGCGCCGCCCCAAAGGTGCGGAATGCTCCGCATCTTTGGGGGCCGAGCCCCAACATTGAGGGGCTAGGCCGACGCCGGAGGAATTTCCGCCCCGCCAGCTGGCGGAAACGGCCTTTGTTGCCCCGCCAGCTGGCGCGGAAATGACATCTCCGGGCGGCGCATGCGCGGGAACGTCAGCGACCGCTGACAGTTTCCCGCGCATGCGCAGTGGAGGGAGTCTCTTCCGCCTCCGCCATGGTGGAGACCGTGGCGGAGGCGGAAGGGAAAGAGTGCCCCCACGGCACAGGCCCGCCCGCGGATCGGTGGGCCCCGATCGCGGGCCAGGCCACCGTGGGGGCACCCCCAGGGCCAGATCACCCCGCGCCCCCCCCCAGGACCCTGGAGCCCGCCCGCGCCACCTTGTCCCGTCGGTAAGGTAGGTGGTTTAATCTACGCCGGCGGGACAGGCATTTTAGCGGCGGGACTTCGGCCCATCCGGGCCGGAGAATCGCGGGGGGGGGGGGGCCCGCCAACCGGCGCGGCGCGATTCCCGCCCCCACCGAATATCCGGTGGTGGAAAATTTGGCAACCGGCAGGGGCGGGATTCACGCCAGCCCCCGGCGATTCTCCGACCCGGCGGGGGGTCGGAGAATCTCGCCCCGTGTGTCCGTCCTGCTTTTAGTAAAGCTTTGGAATGGAGCAATAAAATGCTAGCGGTGATAGGAAAATAAATGCTGAGCTGCAACTAATATCAACTGTGACAAGATTAAAATTATCCAAGCCATTTTCAGTCTTGGTATTTAAAACATGTGACTGGCTTCAATTTCTACAATTTCAAAAGGAACGTGTTGATTACCAGGGGGGCCAGATCACCCCGCGACCCCCCCCAGGACCCCGGAGCCCGGTAAATAGGTGCTTTAATTTACGCCGGCGGGACAGGCAATTTATCGGCGGGACTTCAGCCCCCGGCGATTCTCCGACCCGGCGGGGGGTCGGAGAATGACGCCCCAGAGCTCTAATACTGGGGGTGGTGGATACTGAGTACTCAGCAATCGCCGTGTCGGATCATGCCCCACATTGGGTGGATCTACCGGTTAGTTTGGAGAGAGGATAACGCCCGCTATGGAGGCTGGATATGGGGTTGTTCGCAAACAAAGCGATCTGTGGGTGGGTGAACAAGTCCATCCAGAACTACCTGGAAACAAATGAACCGGGGAAGGTCTCTGCAGCAACGGTCTGGGAAGCTTTGAAGGCAGCGGTCAGAGGGGAATTAATGTTGATACGGGCCCACAGAGAAAAGGTGGAATGGGCTGAGAGGGATAGGTTAGTTGAGGAGATACTCCAGGTGGATAGGAGATACTCGGAGGCCCCGGACGCGGGGGCTACTGAGGGAGCGGCGGAGGTTACAGGTGGAGTCTGGGCTGTTGACTACAGGGAAGGCGGTGGAACAGCTGAGGAAGGCAAGGGGGGCGATCTATGAGTATGGGGAAAACGCAAGCAGAATGTTAGCCCACCAGCTCAGAAAAAGGGAGGTGGCTAGGGAGATAGGGAGAGTAAAGAGTAGAGATGGAATCATGGTCCTGGACCCAGTGGGGGTGAATGAGGTGTTTCAGGACTTTTACAGCAAATTATATGAGTCGGAACCTCTGGCTGGGGTGGAGGGGATGAGGCAATTTTTGGATCAGTTGAGGTTTCCAAGGGTGGAGGAGGACCTGCTGGGAGCCCCAATTGAAATTGAGGAAATAATTGAGGGGCTGCTGTGCGTGCAGTCGGGCAAGGCCCCGGGGCCTGACGGCTACCAGGTGGAATTCTATAAGACCTTTTCAGAGATATTGAACCCACTGCTGGTGAGGACATTTAACGAAGCAAGAGAGAAGGGAGTCCATCCCCAACAATGTCGCAGGCCTCGATTTCATTGATCCTGAAACGGGAGAAGGAGCCGGGGCAATGCTGGTCATACAGGCCAATTTCTCTACTGAATGTGGACGCCAAACTGCTGGCTAAGATACTGGCCACAAGGATAGAGGATTGTGTCCCGGGGGTGATAGGGGAAGACCAGACGGGATTTGTAAAGGGCAGGCACCTCATGGCCAATGTTCGAAGGCTTTTAAATGTTATTATGATGCCCTCAGAAGGAGACGAGATTGAAGTGGTGGTCGCGATGGATGCGGAGAAGGCTTTTGATCGGGTGGAGTGGAATTACCTGTGGGAGGCGCTGGGAAGGTTTGAGTTTGGTGAGGGCTTCATTGCTCTATCAGGCACCAGCGAGTGTGCGTACGAACCGGTTGATGTCGGGGTATTTTGAACTACACCGAGGGATGAGACAAGGGTGTCCCCTCTCCCCCCTACAGTTTGCTCTGGCCACAGAGCCACTGGCCATGGCGTTAAGAGCCTCTAGGAACTGGAAAGGGCTGGTTCAGGGGAGGGTGGAGCACCGTGTCTCGCTCTAATCAGATGACCTGCTCTTGTACATTTCAGACCCGTTGGAGGGGATGGGGAAAGTTATGCGGATCCTTGGGGAATTTGGTAATTATTTACGGGGTATAAATTGAACATGGGGAAAAGTGAGATGTTCGCGATACAGGCGAGAGGACAGGAGAAGAGACTGAGAGAGCTGTCATTTAGAATGGTAGGAAGAAGCTTTCGGTATCTGGGAATCTAGGTGGCCTGGGAATGGGAGACACTGCATAAGTTAAACGTATCCCGTCTCATAGAACAAATGAAAGAGGACTTTAAGAGATGGGACATGCTCCCGCTATCACTGGCGGGGAGGGTACAGACCGTGAAAATGACGGTCCTCCCCAGATTTCTGTTTGTCTTTCAGTGCCTCCCCATCTTCATCCCGAGGGCCTTTTTTAAACTGGTAAATAAGGTTATTTCGGGCTTTGTGTGGGCAAGTAAAACTTCGCGAGTGAAGAAGGTGTTGCTGAAGCACAGTCGGGGGTAGGGTGGGTTGGCGCTGCCGAACTTTTGTAATTACTACTGGGCAGTGAATATAGCCATGATTAGGATGTGGGTAGTGGGGAAGGGGTCAGCATGGGAACGGATGGAGGCGGCGTCAGGTAAAGACACCAGTTTGGGAGCACTGATAACGGCACCTCTTCCGTTCTCGCCGGCCCGATACTCCACAAGTCCGGTGGTGGTGGCGGCTCTGAGAATCTGGGGGCAGTGGAGGAGATATAAGAGAGTGGAGGCAGCATCTGTTTGGACCCCAATGTATAATAACCATTGGTTTAAACCGGGTCGGCTGGATGGTGAGTTCCGGAAATGGCAAAGGTCAGGAAGAATGAGGAGAGGGATCTGTTTATAGACGGGAGCTTCCCCAGCTTAAAAGTCTTGGAGGATAAATTTGAATTGCCAGCAGGGAATGGGTTTAGATATCTGCAGGTATGAGACTTTTTGAGAAGGCAGGTTCTGGCCTTCCCGCTGCTTCCGCCACGGGGAATACAGGACAGAGTGGGCTCCAGTACATGGGTGAGAGAGGGGAAGGTAGCAGATATCTACCAGGAACTTTTGGAATTGGAGGAAACTCCAGTGGAGGAGCTCGGGGCAAGTGGGAAGACGAGCTAAGGTGAGAGATAGAGGCGGGTCTATGGGCGGATGCCCTAAGCAGGGTTAATACATCCTCATCATGTGCCAGGCTTAGCCTAATACAGTTCCAGATAGTGACATGGCTGGGTTTCTCAGTCTCGAGAAAATAAAGTTTGCCTTAAGAGGGTCAATGTTAGGGTTCACCCGGAGGTGGCAGCCGTTCGTCGACTTTCTCGGGGGAAATTAAAATTTCAGCAGAAGCAGAATGTTGTTTTATGGTTGGGGTGTGTGAAGATTGTGATGGGGGTGGAAAGGTTTATTGTGCCATGTTTATGTCGCTGTTATTATTATTATAAAAATTGCAAATACCCTAATCAAAATATTTTTAAAAGTAAAATAAAAAGTACTTGGATGAGCACTTGGCTCTTCTTAACATTTGAGGCTATGGGCCAAGTCCTGGCAAATGAGATTAGGATTGACAGGTCAGGTGCTCTTCTTGTGGCGGCGCAGACTTGATGGGCTGAAGGGTCTTTTTAGCACTGTATTTTTCTGTGATTCTGTGATATATTAGCTGCCCTTGAATCTGCAGAAACTGTTCCAGAGTTGATAGAATCTTGGAAGATCACAACCAATGTATCCACTCTTTCTCGGGCCACTTCCTTTAGTACTCTGGAGTGTAGATTATCAGGCTCTGGGGATTTATCAGCCTTCAATCCCATCAATTTCCCCAACACCATTTCTATACTAATATTAATCTCCTTCAATTGCTCCCTCTCATTAGACTTTGCTTTCCCCAATATTTCTGGTATCATATTTGTATCCTCAGTTGTGAAGACAGAACCAAGGTGTGTATTTAGTTGCTCACCCAGTTCTTTGTCCCAGGTCAACAGAGGAAGAAAAACTTGGGCGGGGGGAGGGGTATAACCTTGTGGGAATCCCCACGATAAGCCCAGGGGGGTGGTTTAAGAGGGGCCCTCCCCCATTGCCAATCTCCTGCCCATTCAGGGAAACTTGCTGACCTGGGCTCTTAACGTAGGCCTCTCCTTCATTCTGGCGGCTGTGGCAGCACGGTGGTGCAGTGGGTAGCACTGCTGCCTCACGGCGCCAAGGTCCCAGGTTCGATCCCAACCCTGGTCACTGTCCGTGTGGAGTTTACACATTCTCCCCGTGTCTGCTTGGGTCTCACCCCCACAACCCAAAGATGTGCAGGGTAGGTGGATTGGCCCCACTAAATTGCCCTTTAATTGGAAAAAATTAATTGGGTAGTCTTAAATTTATTTTTTAAAAGCTATCAAAGAACTACAAAGGAACTGTCCAGCCAGTCCAGGAAGTGTCACTGAATGCAGGAAATGTCAAAGCCATCCAGAAAGTGTCCAGATACTCGGTGAGTTGGCATGGAAGGAATAAGGACAAAGGGTGGTGTGTGGGGTCATGGGTTGGCATGAGTTTGCACTAAATTTGAAGTATAGGGGTCATGGGTATGAGTAGATGGGTATGGTTTTGCACAGAGGGTATGAGTGGCCATGAAAGTGGGTTGGCATGATTTGGCATAGGGAGCATGTAAGGGGCGAAAACCAAAGGGGTGTTTTTGTTTTATTTTTTAATTGTTTAAACACAGCACCGGTGCACAGGGGTAGGTCCTGTGTCCAGCAACCCCACCCACCCCTCCACATGCGGCAGCCTCCACATTGATTCCAGGGTTGCCCAATCAACTTCTAATTCGGTCAACCCCTGCCCCCCTGCCGTCCCCACCCCCAGTGGCCCCACCCCGCCAACCAAAAATCCAAGCTGTGGGCAGACTTCTCCCGACTCTGCGCAGATGACCCAGAGACAGAGATTTGGGCCTTAGTGTTTAACAATGAGCCTAACTCGCTATTAGACTTCCGTGTAGAGGAACAGCTGGGAAGCAATGACAATTAGGTTAGGTTTCAATTATCCAAACTAGCTAAAGGTACTGGCAATCTACAGTTAATACCAGATTTTAAAATGGGTAACTGCGGGTTCACCCCTGAGGCATATACCATCCTGGCTTGGAACTATATTGCCATTCCTTCACAAAACCCTGGAACTCCCTGAACCCACACCATGTGGACTGTAAATGAATGCCAATTGTCTATGACGATTCATTTAATTTTTCCCATTTTATATAGCGCCTTTCAGAGGAACCAGAATCAGAAGAAGTACTTTTGAAATATTCTCGCTATTATAATGTTGGAAACGTGACAGCCTTTGTGCACAAGGCAAGCTCCCACTATGAACACTGCGATAACAACGTTAATCTGTTTTTGTGATGTTCACTGGGTGATCAACATTATTCAGGGCACTGTAGATAACTTCCCTATTCTTCTTTGAAATAGTGCGATGGGATCTCTTATATCCATCTGCGAGGGCAGATTGGGCCTCAGTATCATAAAGTGACAACTCTAACAGTGCACTGAACTGTCAGCTTAGGTTTTGTGCTCAAGTCCTGGGGCAAGGCTTAAACCCACAATGTCAAGAGTTTTACCAATTATGCCACATCTGACATTTGCCAGTGATTGAGTGTTTTTGAAAAATCATTCAGTGTCGCTGTTTAGGCCAGCATTTACTACCTATCCCTAATTGCCCTTGAGAAAGTGGTGGTGAGCTGCCTCATAGATCATAGATCATAGATCATAGAATTTACAGTGCAGAAGGAGGCCATTCGGCCCATCGAGTCTGCACCGGCTCTTGGAAAGAGCACCCTACCCAAGGTCAACACCTCCACCCCATCCCCACAACCCAGTAACCCCACCCAACACTAAGGGCAATTTTGGACACTATGGGCAATTTATCATGGCCAATCCACCTAACCTGCACATCTTTGGACTGTGGGAGGAAACCGGAGCACCCGGAGGAAACCCACGCACACACGGGGAGAATGTGCAGACTCCGCACAGACAGTGACCCAAGCCAGAATCGAACCTGGGACCCTGGAGCTGTGAAGCAATTGTGCTATCCACAATGCTACCGTGCTGCCCCATGCTACCGTTGAACTGCTGCAGTCCATATGGTGTAGGTACACCCACAGTGCTGTTAGGGAGGGAGTTCAACAATTTTGACCCAGCTACAGTGAAGGAACGGTCATATATTTCCAAATCAGAATGTTGAGTGACTTGGAGGGGAACCTCTAGGTGATGATGTTCTCATGTATCTGCTGCCCTTCTACATGGTAGTGGCTGTGGGTTTGGAAGGTGCCGTCTAAGGAAGCTTGGTGAGTTCCTGCAGTGTATCTTATAGATGGTACACACTGCTGCTACTGTGCGTTGGTGGTGAATGAAGTGACTGTTTGCGGAAGGGGTGTCAATCAAGCGGGCAGTTTTGTCCTGGATGGTGTTCAGCTTCTGCAGTGTTGTTAGAGTTGCACTCATCCAAGCAAGTGGACAGCATTCCATCACATTCCTGACTTGTGTCTTGTAGATCGTGGACAGGCTTTGGAGAGTCAGGAGGTGAGTTACTCAGCGCAGGATTCCTAGCCTCTGACCCACACTTGTATATGGCTGGTCCAGTTGAGCTTCTAGTCAATGGTAACCCCCATTTGCAAATTGCATTGGAGGGCAAGTTTCTGGCCTCCCCTCGGTGTTTTTCTCAGCGGTGGGAGGCAGCCTGCTGTGGGCCGGCAGTGGGATCCTCTGGTCGGTGGGAATTGTCAGAAGATCTTGCCCATAGTGCCAGTTACACCACACAACATAATTATCATAGAATTTACAGTGCAGAAGGAGGCCATTCGGCCCATCGAGTCTGCACCGGCCCCCGGAAAGAGCACCCCACCCAAGGTCAACACCTCCACCCTATGCCCATAACCCAGCAACCACACCCAACACTAAGGGCAATTTTGGACACTAAGGGCAATTTAGCATGGCCAATCCACCTAACCTGCACATCTTTGGACTGCGGGAGGAAACCGGAGCACCCGGAGGAAACCCACGCACACACGGGGAGGATGTGCAGACTTCGCACAGACAGTGACCCAAGCCGGAATCAAACCTGGGACTCTGGAGCTGTGAAGCAATTGTGCTATCCACAATGCTACCGTGCTGCCCGTTAAGGCTGGAAGGTACAACTGTATTGCATTTTTGAAATAAATGTTAGGGTCAGTTACATGTCAGAATATAGATATAGGGCGAAATTCTTCTACCCGCCCCGCCACATTTCTGCGCTGACCGGCCGGCGGGAGTCTCCGTAACACCGGCCGGTCAATGGGGTTTCCCATTGTGGGGCAGCCCCACGCCGCCGGGAAACCCCCGAGCGCCGGCAGAACGGAGACTCCCGCCGGCGGAGAATGACGCCCCACAGATCCGGCTTTTGTTTGATTGACAATAGGAATTTGTCGACATTGTGGAGCAGTGTATTCTTGGAGACAGTAACCTGAAGCAGTACACTTTTAGATTGCTGTTCCTCAGTTGAGTGGAGGATCTAATATATTAGAACCTGTAAGTTATTTGAATTATGCAGAACATTGTTCAAAGTGTTTAAACATGTCTATATGTTACATGTACCTAGCTAGGAGCTTCACTTTACTTATATTAGGAGTCTGCAAAAATCACTCAATCCCAGCTTAACCAGATATGAAAAGAAATCAGTGAGAAATCCCTCTAGTGGCTGGAGTGATGTCTGACAGGAAACCAATCATCAAAACCCCAGGACAACACTGGAGGAGTTTCCTGAAACAATCTTGTCAGCCCAATCATCCACAGCTGCTTTATCCGTGCCCTTCCCTCCGTCAAAAAGTCATAAATGAGTTACTCTGATATTCTTCCAGTATTTAATCCTACACATGATTCCTTTTACAACAGAATAACTATTAACAAAACAGCGAACTATTGCAGATGCTGGAAATTTGAAATAAAAACAGAAGATGCTGGAAATACTCAACAGCAGAGAACAGTGTAATTTTCCACCCCACTCTGAACTATCATCTTTGGTCTCCCACACTTTAATTTCCAATGGTGCTCAACATAAACTCAATGAACAGCCCCTCATCTTTCAATTAGGCACTTCCCAGCCTCTCACACGCAATGCTGAGTTCAATAATTTCATATCATAACCTCTATCTTCTTGGTGACAATTCTGCTTTTGCCAATTATACTTCCTCGCGCTCCATATATTGGGCTGGATTCTACGTTTACTGACCGCAAAACAGGGAAAAGCGATTGGGCGGAGAATAGCTTCCACCATTGAAATCTCGATAGGCGCCGGTTTAACGTCAAATCAGGATGCTCCGGTACCCCCAAAATGGCGTAAATGCGGCACTCGCCACACGGTCTGTAAGTACAATAGGCATATCATTAGCGGGCCTGACACCCGATGTTCCGGGGCCTCCGTGATTCACAGCGTCGTTCACTTGTGCTTATAGAAATCGTGACTGTGGCTGCTGAGCGAGAGAGAGGAGGTAGGAAATGATGTGGAGTGACTGAGGGCTGCTGGCCGAGGCACCTGCCGTGCTGGCTGTGGCGGGGGACCCCCTGCCAGGGCCAGGGAAGGGAACGGGGGGGAAACAGGCCAAATAGCCAGGGTGCCCTCCCACAAGACTGAAGTGGTGCCTGATGCACAATCAATACGCTTGAGTCCACGAGGGGTCATATCGATTCAGCTTTAATCAGATAGAACTGTACCCAGCAGCGAAGTTACAGAAGTGAAGGCTGGTGGGGACAGCACAGGTTCTTATACCCCGCCTCTCAGGGTGGGGCTATGTACATTGCCCAATGGTAGACCCCGTGGTCTAGCCAATGGTTATTCCTCTCTCTGGTACCGCAATACTTGGTATTACCACATTCACCCCCTGTTAAAAAAAAGAGCCAGCGGGGTGATGGCCAGTATTGCTGTCGCCTTTTCTGGTAGGACCAGGTATTGCAGGTACCATGCTATCGAGGGTTGCGGAGAAAGTTCCTGCGTAGTTAATTCTTCTTCATGGTGCTGCAATCAGATGATCGGGCGGCCTGGTCATCCTGCTGGAGCGTCTATGTTTCGGCGGCGATCCTGGTGAGGGCCCCGGCAGTAGTGACTCCAGAAACATGGTGTCTTCCTCCCAGGCAATTTCGTCACCCCTAGGCGGCGCTGTAAGGTCGATGGATGGGCAGCAGGAAGGGGTGCCTGAAGGGGGCGTCGGTGCCTGCTCAGCTCCGGGTCGGGGTTCTGGCGGCAGTACTGACCCTCTGGTCAGCTATGGGGGTGGGGGGTGGCAGTGGCTCGGGCGCGCGTGGCGCTCCGGCGGGCGCCAGGTCCCGGAGGGAGACCGTATCTTGGCATCCATCGGGGAATGCTATGTAGGCGTACTGGGGGTTGGCATGCAGCAGGTGGACCCTTTCGACCAGCGGGTCCGACTTGTGCGCCCTCGCATGTTTCCGCAGCAGAACAGTTCCTGGTGTTGCTAGCCAGGTTGGGAGTGAGGTCCCCGAGGAGGACTTTCATGTCGGGTGGGACGAAACTCACCGTGCTCCCAGAGTCAATGAGGCATGACATCACGTGGCCGTTGATGCCGATTGTCGTGGTGGCCTTTGCTAGCGTTCGGGGCCAACTCTGGTCCAGGGTGACGGAGGCCAGCTGCAGCAAGGAGTGAAGATCGGGCAGCGCATCGTCAGCCGTGTTGGGGGCTTGAGGCCCCATCCAAGATGATGCCGTCCATGGCTCGCACATGGAGTCCGGGGACTCCGAGGATGGCGGCGGGGAGAAACAAAATGGCGGCGGGGAGGGACAAAATGGCTCCCATGAGGCGGAGGCCAGCTGCAACCACGGGTTTTGGTCGGGCAGCGTGTAGCCATCACCGCTGGGGGCTTGAGGCCCCATCCAAGATGGCGCCGGCCATGGATCGCACGTGGAGTCCGGGGACTCGGAAGATGGCAGCGGGGAGGAGCAGACTGGCGGCGCACGCTGCTCCAGCGTGGCGGAGGCCAGCTGCAACACAGGGTTTTGGTCGGGCGGCGCGTAGCCAGCCGCGCTGGGGGCTTGAGGCCCCATCCAAGATGGCGCCGGCCATGGATCACACGTGGAGTTTGGGGACGGAGACCCCGACGATTGGGTCGGCGAGGGACCAAATGGCTGCGCGTACTCCTCCAGCGTGGTTGCCGTGGAGAAGAAAGGCTGTGGCAGCAACGCTGTCTGGCGGGGCAAAAACTGTGGTGCCGTTGGGCCGGCAGGGCTGGGAAAAGGGAGTGCGGCGGTGGGCCTGGAACAGTCGGGGTGTGGAGGAACGGCTGTGGTTGCGCGGCGGGCGGCTGGAAGAATGGCTGAGGGTAGTCGCTGGACAATGCGTTCACCGCGTGGGCGAGGCAGACCGTGGCATAGTGGCCTTTCTTGCCGCACCCTTTGCAGGTGACGGTGCGGGCCGGACAGCGCACGTGCGGGTGATTCGCCTGGCCGCAGACGAAGCAGCGTTAGCCGGCGGCGGTAGCGGGGCGCCTTGCCGCGCAGGCCTGCGGAGTTTGCGGGTAAGTCTGGGGGTTAGGCAGGTAAGTCGGGGGTGCTGGCGCGGCGGGGTGCCACGCAGCCCAGGGGACGCGGTGCACACGGGGGCGTACGCCAGGGCGTTTCTGTACGCCACGTCCATAGACCCTGCCAGGGCCTGGGCCTCGGCGAGGCCCAGCGTCTCCATTTCAAGCAGCCTTCGGCGAATATCGGGGGATATCATACCTGCCACAAAGGCGTCTCAAATTAAAAGTTTGGAGTGCTCGTTCGCCGTCACCGCTGGGCAGCCGCAGTTTTGGCCCAGCACGATCAGCGCCCTGTAGAAATCTTCTAGCGTCTCATCTGGGCTCTGCCGTCTCGTTGCCAGCAGGTGACGGGTGTAGACCTGATTAAGTGGACGAATGTAGTGTCCTTCCAGCAGTTCCATGGCTTTATCATAGTTCGCCGCCCCTTCGATCAGGGGGTAGATCGCCGGGCCGACCCGCGAGCGTAGGAGGTGCATTTTCTGCCTTTCCGTGGGGGTGTCGGCAGCCATCTCAAGGTAGCTCTGGAAGCGTGCCAGCCAATGCTTAAAAATCTCGGTGGAGTTTTCTGTGTGCGGGCTGAGCTGAAGGCATGCCGGCTTGATGCGGAGATCCATCCTTCAAAAGTACTTATCTGATTAAATTGATACGCAGTCAATACGCTTGAGTCCACGTGGAGTCATATCGATTCAGCTTTAATCAGATAGAACTGTACCCAGCAGCAAAGTTACAGAAGTGAAGGCTGCTGGGGACGGCACAGGTTCTTATACCCCGCCTCTCAGGGCGGGGCTATGTACATTGCCCAATGGTAGACCCCGCGGTCTAGCCAATGGTTATTCCTCTCTCTGGTACCGCAATACCTGGTATTACCACAGTGCCCAGGCTCTGACCACCATTAAAGCGGCCATCTTGCTAACTACCCACCCCGGCTCCTGGTTCTACACAGTGACACCGGCTCACCCCCCGCCACAACCCGTCCCCCCTACCTGAACACACCACCCAACGTGCCGCCACCCACCAGGGGAACATCCAGGGCCACACCAATGGCAGCCCCCAGTGTGAGGGCAGTGCCAGCCAACGGCACCCTGGCAGCAGGGATGGGCAGCAGGGATGGGCACCAGGACTGGGGGCACTGACGGGGCCGGGGTGTGAAGGTGGGGGGGGGGCTTGCGTGGGCAGGGCCGACCACCCAACAGACTGAGGAGGAGGAGGAGGTGCCAAGGGGGCACCGGATGAGGCCCCGCGTGTACCACAATCGCAGGTCATTCGAGGACCTTCCGGACCAGGCATGCAGACAGAGACTGCAGATGAGCAGAGGCACTGTGCGACACATCTGCCAGATGGTACACCTGGTACCGCAGGGGTATGGGGGAGGATACCCGCTCCTGGTGGCTGTCAAGGTGACGGTCACGCTGAACCTCTGTGCGACGGGGTCCTTTCAGTCGCCACGTGGGGATCTGTCTGGGATTTCACAGACATCGGTGCACAGGTGCATCCGTGCCATCACAGATGCCCTATTGGCACAGGCGGATCAGTACACCCAGTACCATATGGACCGTGCCCACCAGGATGCTCGGGCAGCGGGGTTCGCTGCCGTCGCCGGGATGCCCCGGGTCCAGGGGGTGATCGATGGCATTGTGTGTCGCCCTACGGCCACCTGCGGATAACAGGCCGCTATACATCAACAGAAAGGGGTTCCACTCCATGAACATCCAGCTGGTGTGCGACCAACAGATGTGTATCATGCACGCCTGTGCCTAATACCCGGGCAGCGTGCACGACGCATTCATATTGGTACACTCGGTGATCCCCGACATGTTTGAGGGCTGGCTGCTTGGTGACAAGGGTTACTCACTGTGGTCGTGGCTGATGACGCCTATCCGGCGGCCACTGACCGACGTGGAGACCCGATATAACGATGCCCATACAGCGACCAGTACGGGGCTAGGAGGGTCGCCCGCATCATGGTGGTCTGCTGCGTCCTCCACAATATAACCCAGGAGGAGGAGGAAGAGCAGGCCTCATCTGATGAGGAGGATGTGGGGGAGGGGGGACAATGAGCAGGTCATGGGGCTCGGGCAGGCATGGGAGGTCGCACAATTCCATTGCCAGAGCCAGCGCGCACGGGACACCCTCACGCTTATCATTTCACCGACTGGGGGGTTGCTGGCCAGGCGCACGGACACCACCATCGCAGACCTACACCCCCTCATCTCCCACACCACCAAACCCCCTCCATGATACATACCTGTGGCGCAACGAGCTGGGGGCACTGGGTTGGTTGTGACAGCGGGTCTGGTCCATGGGATGGAGGATGACGACAGCCCGCTCTGCAATGAGCTCCGAGCTCCACATCGTATGACAATGTCTGGCTCATGCCCACAGTAGCACCTTCCACCTGGGTCATTCCTGCATGTGAGCTGGCCATTCCATCACACGGTCGCATAGAATCCCTGGGGTACGGGTGCTGGGGACCGTTGGGACAGTGCGGGGAGGGAGGGAGGGTGGGGAGCACGTTCCATGCACGGGACCTGCACTGGTCCCCCAACCCGCACACCCCCTGGCCAACACCTACCGGTCCACCCCCACACCCACCAGGCCGAGCACCAAGGCGGGTTTCATCGGTGTTAACAGGTGTTTATTGTGGAGAAATATACACAGTCTGTGCCCTCGCCCCTATAACTTAACTGTGTCCTGCACCCCTGCCAACTTAACTGGTGTCTAACTTTCTTTCCTTACAAGCCCAACACTACACCTAGGTGGTTCCCCAGATTATACAGCAGGAGTGGAGCCAGTCTGCTGTGACTCCTGCCCTGCGACAAGGGTCCCCGTTGGCGCAAGTCTCCTGGGACGACACTGCCTGGATGGGCCTGGCTGCTGCTTGGGTGTCCTGCGTGGCCTGGTGCCGCCCTGTTCTGCCCGCTGACCACCAGATGCACCAGATACTGGAGGTGGGGTGTCCGAGGTGCTGCGTTGTTCCGGCACCACCCCTGCAAGAGTCAACGGCACGGGCCCCAGCACCTCCTCCTACCTCGAGGTGCCTGATGGGCCCCGGGCCACTCCATTGGGTGGGGGTGCGAGCAGAGCCAGCCCCTGAGGCCCCCATGCCATCTGGCGCTGTCAGTTCTGGAGGCCCGCTCTGGTCTCGACCAGGGTCTGCACATTCGCGGCCATGGAGCATAGGGAGTGGACCATCTCCGCCTGGAACTGTGCCACCACCCTGAAGGTCTGTGCCACATCAGCCAGTGACTGGGCCACATCCCTCTGGGTGTCTGGGTGTAGGAGACATCCCTCTGGGACTGGGCCACACCGTGCAGTGTTTGCACCATGCCGGCAGTGCCTGGGCAATGCCCCCCCGCATTCTCAGCCATGCCCTGCTGTGACTGTGCCACGCTGAGTAGCGCCGCTGCGATGTACAGGTGGCTCTGACACATGGCTGCCTGTGAGAGGGTAGCCCTGTCCTGGGTCTCGGCCTCTGCCTGGACAGAATGCCCCAGGCCTTGCACACTCTGACCCATATCCAACACAGTCACCCCCATTGCCTCTACCGCAGATGCCACTGATGCGGTGTCGGCCTGGGTGGCACATATGACCGGCACGTCCTCCTGCTCCTGCACGCGGATGGACTCCTCCTCCTGTGCCTGCAGGTGCTGGAAGCCGGCCGTCATCCCCTTCTCTTGTCCCTGGGTCTCTGACTGCACCTGCACTGTGGCTGGGACTGGATGTTCCAGGAGCCCATGACCCATCTGGACGGCAGTTGGTTCCTGGAGCTGGGCTACCCTCCAACTGTCCGGCCCCTCAGCTGCTCCTACTTCCACTTGCTGTACCGGATGCGATGTGTGGTGCGCACCAGATCGTGTCCCACTATGAGGTGGGTGAGGGGTGTGGGTGGAAGGGGGATTGGGAGGAGGTGAGGGGTGTGGGTTGAGGGTGGTGAAGGGAGTGAAAGGTGGATGAGGGGGGCGACCACGCATATGTCATGGGGATCTGCAACTAAGCATGGTCTCACTTGCTCTCTTGACGTCGGCGACCTCCCTTTCCTCCAGGCCGCTGACCAAGTCCAGTGCCCTCTGCTCGGGCACGGTGAGAGGCCACGGGTCTGGTGGGCCCCTTCCGGTCTTCTCCCGCTCGCGGCGGTTGTGTGCGGCTTTCTCCTGCGCGGAGGGGAGGGGAAACACAAATAGCAAAATGACGCAAGCAGCCCAGGGGTTGGGTAGGTGATGGCATCAGTGGCCAGGGCACCCGGCCATTGCGGCTGGCATGGGTGCTGGCATGTGGGGCAGGGTGGGGGTTCGGCCATCCCCTGGGGTGGGGTCCGGCTTACGTGTGTGTGTGGAGGAGGGGATTTGGTGCCAGGGGCACAGTGCTGCCTACTCACCATGGCCACCTTGAGGAGGTCGTGTAGTTTCTTCCGGCATTGTTGGCCAATCTGGCCGAATTTGCCCACGGCGCTGTACGCGTCTGCCACCTGCGACCAGGCAGGGCGAATGGCGGCACCTGGTGGTCTTCCTCCTGGCCGAGGTACAGGGTCATCTTTCTCTCCTCCACGGTGTCCAGGAGGGTGTTCAGCTCAGCGTCCCTGAACCGTGGCGCTGCTCTTCTTTCAGCCAACCTGATGACTGGGACAGTGTGTGTGGGTGAATGCATCGTTTAAGTGCAGCTGTGGCGTGTGAACCTCGTGCACCAATCACTGGCAAATCCGGCTTCGTTTCGCATGGAACCGGTTGCGTTCCACGTGGTGACGGTGCTAACCCATTTAGAGTTGCTGAATCGGTGCAGCTGTTGCACCGTTTGCCCTGTTGTAAAACACCACCGTTTCCACGCCGGGGTCAGCACTTAGTTTCAAACTCGGAGAATCCAGCCCATTGTTTATTTGTCCCTATCTTGTCTCTATTTTGCCTTGCATCTCCATCGCTTTGTCATTTAATCTGTCCCACCTTCCACCTTATCAAAGGCCTTTCCTATTATTCTTCCACGCTCTCCTTTTCCGACCTTTATACCTGCTTAAAGCCTGTCATATCCCCAGTTCGACCTGAAACTTTAACTCTGTTTCTCTTTCCACAGATGCTGATGATTCCCTACATTTTCTGCTTTCATCAATGAAATATCCATGCCGGCCTTCGACAGGGCCTGGCCAACATCCAGACATGGCCCGGCCGGGATTCTCCCCTACCTGGCGGGGCGGGGGATCCCGGCGGGATGGAGTGGCGGGAACCACTCCGGCATCGGGTCCTCCCAAAGGTGCGGATTTCTCCGCACCTTTAGGGGCCAAGCCCTCACCTTGAGGGGCGAGGCCCGCGCCGGAGTGGTTGGCGCGCCGCCGGCTGGCGGGAAAGGCCTCTGGCGCCATGCCAGCCAGGGCTGAAGGGGCCTCGCTGGTCGGCGGAAGTCCGTGCATGCGCAGGAGCGTCGCCGGCTGCTGATGTCATCCCCGCGCACGCGCGGGGGGGGGGGGTCACTTCCGCATCGGCCATCGCGGAGGCAATGGCCGAGGCAGAAGGAAAAGAGTGCCCCCACAGCACATGCTCGCCCGCGGATCGGTGGGCCCCAGTCGCGGACCAGGCCACCGTGGGGGCACCCCCCGGGGCCAGATCGCCTCGTGCCCCCCCCCGACACCAGAGCCCGCCCGCGCCGCCAGTCCCGCCAGGAAGGGAGGTGGTTTGAATCACGCCGGTGATTACAGCAGCGGTACTTCGGCCCATCGCGGACCAGAGAATCGCCGGGGGGGCCCGCCGACCGGCGCAGCGCAATTCCCGCCCTGCCGAATTTCCGGTGCTGCAGAATTCGGCGGCTGGCGGGAGCGGGATTCACGCCACCTCCCGGCGATTCTCCGACTGTGCGGGGGGTCGGAGAATCCCACCCGGGGTGACAAAAAGCAGGTAACATTCAAGTCGCAAAAGCCCCAGGTAACAATCATTTCCAACAGAAAAAAATAACTGGCTCTCCCTGGCCTTCATCATCATTGTGTCCATCTACCAACAACATCTTGGGAGTGACCATGAAGGTTGGAGTAACCAGGGGAGCATCAGGACAGTTCACTTGAGGGAACAAAGGCATAATTGAGAGAGGCAGCAACAGATGAGCTCAACCAAAGACAGAGTCAGTGGATCTTAAAGAGGTGGAGGCAGCCGATTTATCTTGTTGATAGAGAGGGTATGGGGTTGTGAGTTCAGTTCAGGGTCAAAGGGGACAAACTGTTGTAACTGGCATGGTTCAGCTTCAGACAATGGCCAGGGAGAGGGATGGAATTGATGGCTAGGGAATGTGCTGGGAACGTAAGATAAAGGCTTTGGTCCTTCCAATATTTAGTTGAAGGAAAGTTTTGCTCATCCAGTATTGGGAGTCAAACAGGTGGGAGAGGGTTCCGGAGAAGTGGTGGTGTGGTATCACTCAGGGTTGTCAGAGTACATGTGGAATTTGACACTGTGGCCAGGTTCTGCCAGGACGACTTGGATCTCGATCATTAGTCAGAGAACAGGCAGGGAACCCCCATCAATTTTGTGCGGGGAGTGGGGGGCAGGGGTCCATTGGAATAAAATACCCAGCGATGGCACATGACACAGAGTGGCTGATAGCAAGGTTCCCTCTTTTGGGAGGCCTGTCAAAGACAAGGGGTGGGATTCTCCGACCCACCCTGCAGAAGGAGGCCTTTTGGCCCAGTAAGTCTGCACTGGCCCTCGGAAAGAGCACTCTACTTAAGTCCATGCCTCCACCCTATCCCCGTAACCCAGTAACCCCACCTAACCTTTTTTTGGACACTCACGGTAATTTAGCGTAGCCAATCCACCTAACCTGCATGTCTTTGGACTGTGGGAGGAAACCGGAGCACCCGGAGGAAACGCACGCAGACACGGGGAGAGAGTGCAGACTCCGCACAGTGACCCAAACCGGGAATCGAACCTGGGACCCTGGAGCTGTGAAGCGCTAGTGCTAACCACTGTGCTACATGCCACCAAATAAAGGTCACTGGGAGATTACACAACAATGTAACAAAGTCTGGAAGAGGATCCATTGCAGGTGATGGTCAGGCTATGGTTAAATAAGAATAGAACCAGGTGAGGGCAGTCCTACTCAGCTGGGCAGCATAAGAGAATTGATGGAGGAGGATGGTGTTATCAACAGTGCCAATGTTGAAAGTACACCTATTTTGAAATTCTTTTTATGGAAAAATAAAGCAAAATGTTCTTGAAACATTGCACAGGTTCACCTTTAAGCCATCATAGCCAATTAGTCTCCCACCATTTAAAATGGGTGCTCAGTCACTCAAGAGCAGTTAAGGAACATCTGATTGCATTAAAGTGCACCGAAACGCAAGGTACAAAATGGATGCAGAATCACTCTAGGGTATGACCACTTGGTGATCTTTGTCATTTATACACACTGCATAGTTGCATTTGATTAATTGATTTGATTGATTGATTGATTGTCTCATGTACCGAAGTACAGTGAAATGTATGTCTGTGCGGCCAAGGGAGCGTACACAGGAAGAACATAGTAGACAAAAAAGAATAATCGACAAAAGTACATCGACAAATAGTGATTGGTTACCATGAGGGACAAGGGCCGAACAAAGCCAATACATGAGCAAGAGCAGCATAGGGTGTCGTGAATAGTGTTCTTACAGGGAACAGATCAGTCTGAGGGAGAGTCGTTGAGGCGTCTAGTAGCTGTGGGGAAGAAACTGTTCCTACGTCTGGCTGTGCGGGTCTTGAGACTACTGTACCTTCTGCCTGATGGAAGGGTCTGGAAGCAGGCAAAGCCTGGGTTTGAGGGGTCTCTGACAATGCATTTCCAGCAATAACCACCCCGTTATAAATAAGTGATTATTTAAAGCTATTTCACATCATCAGTCTACCACAAATGAATTTTTTATTGGCAATGCAATGCTGTTGAGTATTTGCTTTTTAACGCTCAGTGCTATAGAGAAGGTGCGGATATGTGCTGATTTTTTAAAATATGTTAATTTGAGGTGCACAGAGCATGAACGAATTAAGAAGAGGCTGTGGTCTTTCCATGCTGGAGGAATGTAAAGCAACTAAGACATTTATGTACTGCCAGTCCTAACAGTTCTTCATACATAGCAGTGAATGAGGCTGGAGACCTCTCCTCCTTAATCTTAGGGTAACAAATGAATAAAAGTGAAACACAGAACAAATTTTGCCAAAAAAAAGTACCTAATAAGGAACAGTTTTACAACATCATGTTTAAATAGTTCCTTTAAAACATCCCAATGCACTTCAAAGGAGAACTTTAAAATAAAATACGACATTCAACCACATAAAGAAATATTAGGTCATATGACCAAAAACTTGGTCAAAGAGGTTTTACAGAGTGTCTTAAAGAAGGAAAGTGAGGTGGCGAGATGTAAGGAGGGAAACCTAGAAATTAGAATCCCGACAACTTAAAGTGCAGGCGGAGCAGTTAAAATTGGGGTGCTCAATAGGCCCGATTTAGAGAAACACCGATATCTTCGAGGGTTGTGGGACAGGAGGAGGTTACAGAGATCGGGGGTTGGCGGGCGGGGGGGGGGGGGGGGGGGGGGAAGAGTAGAAAGCTTCGAAAACAAGGATGAGAATTTTTAAATCAAGATGTGGTTTGACCCAAAGACAATATAGGTCAGTGAGCACAGAGGTGATAGGGGAATAAGGCTGGGTAGAATGTGGGAAACCAGGCAGGAGCACATCAGAAACATCTAGCGGTAATGAAAGTATGAAAGAGCATTTCAACAGCAGTTGAGGTGAAACAAAGTTGAAATTGCACAATGTTGTAGAGGTGGATATAGGCCGCCTTAGTGATGGTGTAAATAAGAAGTCAAACACACAACTTGGGGTCAAATGCGACACCACGGTTGTGAACAGATTATCTTAATCTCATTGTTTCCAGGGAGGGGAATGGAAGGGGATCAAAAATGATGGATTCAGTTTTTAATCAGAAGAAATTTCCATTTCTGCATTATGGATATTGGATAAGCAGTCCAATCGTTTTAACAACAGTGGAGCACTCAAGAGGTGGTGAGGTAGACCTGGGTATCATCATGTGCATGTGAAAATTAATACAGAGCTTTCATATGAAATCATAGTTAAGGATTCAGTGGGCAAGAGTGATCATAATATAATAATTTCATATTCAGTTTGGGTGAGAAACCTGGGTCTGAAACTAATGTCTGAAACTTAAATAAAGGCAATTGCAAAGGTATGAAGATAAAGTGGGCTCTGGTGGAGTGGGAAAATAAGTTAAAACGTACGGTAGCAGTAAACAGCCGCCGCCGTTTGAGGAGAAATTTCAACCCTCCTCCCCCCAAAAATATATATTTCATTGATAAAGAAAGACTCTACAAGAAGTAGGTTAACCAAGGAAGTTAAGAAATTCATCAAATTGAAAGATGAGGCATACGATGCTGTGAGAAATAGTTGTCGGGCAGAAGATTGGAAAAAATGTAGTAACCAGAAAAGGAAGACTTAAAAATATATAGAGAGCAATTAGAATATGAGAGTAAACTAGCAAGAAATATAAAAACCGATAGTAAGAGCTTCTACAAGTATATTGTTATATATGATAATCACTTATTGTCACAAGTAGGCTTCAATGAAGTCACTGTGAAAAGCCCCTAGTCGCCACATTCCGGCGCCTGTTCAGAGACCCCCATCAAAGAACCCATCAGAGACCCCCAACAGAGACCCCCATCAGAGTCCCCTGACTGAAAGCTAAAGAGCAGTCCAGGCAGTAGAGTGAAAAACACTGCATTTTCACTTACCCTTCCCTAACATCTGCCTCAGACAAATGTGTTTAAAGCAGCAGCTATTACAAGAGTCATGGGCTTCCTCGAAAGCCAAGTAGACTTCAAAGGGCTTCAATACCTAGGTAGCCTTTGAAATGCAAATCTTCCATTCAATTTCAACCGCAACACATTACATTAGCCAGTGATTAACAGTTTTATTACTCCGGAGACAGGTGCTTGGTGGATTGTTGATCTATCTTTCCCTTCACACTTGAATGCATCTCTAGTACCCTGCTTTGATGTTAACAATGTTTATAAACACTTTTGCCATGCCTGACAGTTCCTCACCACATCAAAAGCAGTTGAGTGCTTTCTGCTGTTGGGGGTGTCTATAATGGGGGTCTCCTCAAACAGGGACCAGGTGGAATGGCACTTGTGGGGATCTCCCAGGGGATCAGAGGCCCCCCAGGTCTACTGAGCAGTCATATCAGTATATAATGATAAACATGAAATAGATCAATGGGTAATTGATGACACCATTATGCTTAAACTTCAAGATGGGATAAGAGCGATCAAATGTGTCCAGATCTTGCTGTCAAAGTAATGGTGAGGCTAATGGGATCACTGTATTAATGTGCTGATGGTACAGAAAATTCAGGTGAAAGGCAGATATGCAATTTAATTCAGATATCCAAAGGGTGCCCAGGGTATGTCTCTCAACAATGGCATATCACCGATTTTCTCACCATTGAAAAGAATAGAATGATATGAATTTGCTATATTTGCAAAGTAGATTCAAACTAAAATTGCCACAGGGAGTTAAGTCTTGTCTTTTGACACTGTTAAAGATTACCAACCAACCGCTGGCACTGAAAATGAACTATTGCAAATGTGGAGTTTCATCCCTTTAAGTATTAAAGTTGGAGATTTTTTAAATGTTCAGATTTTCTTTACTTTTCCATTGTCCTTTTTTCTCTCTCTATCCAACCCTAGTCCGGTCCCCCAGCCGCATGTTTCTCAGCGGTGCGCCGGTCGCTGGCAGCGGGATTCTCTCTTCCTGCCGCTGGTCAATTGGATTTCCCGTTGAAGCTACCCCTCGGCGGAAACCAACAGGCGGGGGGGTGCTGCCAACGGCCGGAGAATTCCAGCCGCTATGTCTCTTTCTGCAGGTGATTTAACATTGAGTTCACTTACTTTAACTTCCTTCTGATTCCTTATGTTGTTAATTTCACAATCCTTCAATCAAATTGGTCCAGGAGATACATTGGTGGTTATGCATTTCACTCAGACCTCTTGCTGGATGTTTGAATCCGTTGGAGAGTAGGGGAAGGATTATGGGCCTGCTGGGGAGGTTTGGAGGATTCTGGGGGTACAAGCTGAATGTAGGGAAAAGCGAGATATTCACGGTGAATGAGCTGGCACAGCGGGCTAATTTAGGTGGATGCCATTTATGGTAGCGAGGAACAGGTTTAGGTATTTGGGGATTCAGGTCTTGAGGGAATGGACGGGCCTCCATAAGTGGAACTTAACGAAGCTGGTGGAGAAGGCTAGGGAGGATCTTAGGAGGTGGGATACACTCCACTTAACGTTGGCGGGGAGGGTCCAAGTGGTGAAAATTAATATTCTGCCGAGGTTCCTGTTTATCTTTCAAGCTCTCCCGATCTTTACACCAAAGGCCTTTTTTCGGAAAGTGGACACAATCATTTCTGACTTTGTATGGGCGGGGAAGGTGCCGCGGGTGGGGAGTCCCCTGCTCCAGAGGCAGAGGCAGCAGGGGGTGTTGGTATTGTCAAACTTGCTTCACTATTATTGGGTGGCGAATGTGCGGCAGTGGTAGAAAGGAGAAGGGGTAGAGTGGATTAGGATGGAGGAGGAATCTTGTAAGGGGTCTAGTTTGAGGGCTATGGTGATAGGAGCTTTGCCAATGGCTCCAAGTAGGTATTCAGGGAGCCTGGTGGTGCAGTCCACGGTGAAGATATGGATTCAGTTGAGGAGGCATTTTAGGGTGGAAGGGATGTCGGTGCTAACATTATTGATTTGATTATTGTGCAAAATTAAAGCGCATGGGATTGGGAGAAGTTATTGAGGTGGATAGAAAATTGGTTAGCAGAGAGGAAACAAAGAGTAGGAATTAATGGGTCCTTTTCAAATTGGCAGGCAGTAACTAGTGGGGTGCCACAGGCATCGGTGCTGGGACCCAGCTATTCACAATATATATTAATGAATTGGATGAGGGAACAAAATGTAACATCTCAAAGTTTGCAAATGATACCAAATTAGTTGTGAGGGTGAATTGTGACGAGGATGCAGCGATCCTACAGCAAGATCTGGACAGGTTGGGCGAATGGGCAAATCAATGGCAGATGCAGTATAATTTGGTTAAGTGTGAGGTTATGCACTTTGGAAGCAAAAACAGGAAGGCAGATTATTACCTGAATGGTTGCAAATTGGGAGAGGGGAGTGTTCAGCAGGACCTGGGTGTCCTTGTGCACCAATCGCTGAAGGTAAGCATGCAGGTGCAGCAGGCGGTAAAGAAGGCTAATGGTTTGTTGGCCTTCATTGCGAGAGGTTTCAAGTACAGAAGCAGGGATGTGTTGCTGCAATTATACAGGGCCTTGGTGAGGCCACATCTAGAATATTGTGTGCAGTTTTGGTCTCTTTTTCTGAGGAAGGGCGTTCTTCCTCTTGAGGAAGTGCAGCGAAGGTTTACCACACTGATTCCAGGGATGGCGGGACTGTCATATGAGGAGAGATTGACTAGGTTGGGATTGTTCTCGCTGGAGTTCAGAAGAATGAGGGGGGAACTGATAGAGCCTTACGAAATTCTAACAGGACTAGACAGGGTAGATGAAGGGAAGATGTTACCAATGATGGGTGTGTCCAGAACCAGGGGACAGTCTGAGGATTCAGGGTAAACCATTTTGGACAGAGATGAGATATTTCTTCACACAGAGTGGTAAGCCTGTGGAATTCATTACCACAGGAAGTAGTTGATGCTAAAACATTGAAAATATTCAAGAGGCGGCTAGATATCGCACTTGGGGAGAATGGGATCAAAGGCTATGAGGAGAAAGCAGGATTATTATATTGAGTTGGATAATCAGCCATGATCGTGATAAATGGCAGAGCAGGCTCAAAGGGCCAAAAGGCCTCCTCCTGCTCCTATCTTCTATGTATCTATGTAATCATGGGTTTGAGCCAGGGGTGATGGATAGTGTACACAGGAGGTGGAGGGATGTGGGGCTTGACAAGGTGAGAGATCTATCAATGGAGGAAGGGTTCGCAAGTCTGGAGGAGCTAAGGGAGAGGGTAGAGCAGCCGAGCTAGAGTGAGTTCAGGGATTTTGCGCAAAAGATCTGGAGGGGGTTCCCTAGGTTGCCAGGATACGCCATGCTGGAGCGACTGCTGCTTCTGGTAGTGGGGGGGAAGAATTGGGGATATATATAAGTGGCAGGGGGAGCAGGGAGGCGAGCGGGTGGTGAAGATCAAGGAGAAATGGGAAGAGAAGTTGGGAGGGGAGATCAATTGGGGAGTATGGAGTGAGGCACTGCCAAGGGTAAGTGGGACCTCCTCTTGTGCAAGGATGAGCCTGATACAGTTTAACGTGGTGCACAGGGTACATATGACCCGGGCGAGAATTAATGGGTTCTTTCAGGGGGTAGCAGATGAGTGTGAGGTGTGGGCGGGGGCCAGCGAATCACGTGCACATGTTTTGGGGTTGCGCAAAATTGGGAAGATTCTGGGCGGGAGTGTTCGCGGTCTTAGCCAGGATAGTGGAGGGGGAGGTGGACCGGGACCCATTGGTGGCGATATTTGGGGTTTTAGAGAAGTCGGAGCTCATGGAGAGGAGGAAGGCCGATGTCGTGGCCTTCGCCCCTCTGATTGCACAGCGGTGAATTTTGCTGAAGTGGCGGTCGGCAGCGCCACCAAGGGTAGCGACATGGTTGGGTGACCTGTACGACTTCCTGCGATTATAGAAGATAAAGTATGAGTTAAGAGGCTCTTCTGCGGGGTTTGAGGAAAGGTGGGGGATGTTTGTGATTGTGTTTAAGGGGCTGTTCATTGCCAAGGGTTGAGGGAGGGGGGGGGGTTGCTGAGGGTAAAAAAGGGGAAAAATCTGTACAGACTGTATAGCTGATTGTTGGGAAGTATGTTTCCCGGGGTGTTTATTCGCTATAACCTGTTTTGATGTATGTTTGTTAATAAAATACATTTTTCTTTAAAATTCATTTCACTCGGTTCCCAAATGTGCTTTCCTGATGTTACCAGCTGACATGCTCAGCAACTTAGTAGACGGAAAGTTTTTTTGAAAATGTAACCCTGCCATTAGATGTCCTGGGCCATTGTTGATTCAGACGCTATTTTATGAAGCTTAATTAGCCAAATAATATCAAGCACCATCTGACTGGTACTGCAAATATCATGATGAATATTTTAAACAGCCCAGGTATTCAGATGCTGTGGAAATTATTTCATTTTTCAAACATTTTCAGATGTAAATATATTTGTAATAAGTTGCTGTAGTAACACTTCTCCTGACTTTTGAGAAGTCGACTATTTGAGGTATCATACCTGGCCCCATGAGCAACACTGTTGTGTTTGAGCTGCTGCTGTGTTTGTGGTACAGACGATAGAATGAACAATCCCCAAGCCAATAAGTAACGAGATATGGATTCAGCCAATGGGCAAATTACTCTTTCTCCTTTCCCCCGTCAAGACACAATAGCCTAGATAATTGCTGTAATATTAGTGGATGGATATTTAATGTATTTGGCATTCTTTTGCCTGCTATAGACGCAAAGAACAGAGGGGTGGCCATTTTGGTATGGAAACGGGTAGCATTTGAAGCAAAGAACATCGTAGCAGATAGCGGAGGTAGATATGTAATGGTGAGTGGCAGGCTGGAGGGAATGGAGGTCGTGTTGGTTAATGTATATGCCCCGAACTGGGACGATGCGGGATTTATGAGACGGATGCTGGGGCGTATGCCGGACCTGGAGGTAGGAAACTTGATTTTAGGAGGGGACTTTAACACTGTGCTGGACCCGGGGCTAGATAGATCCAGCTCAAGGACCGGAAGAAGGCCGGCAGCGGCCAAGGTGCTTAAGGGGTTTATGGACCAAATGGGGAGAGTGGATCCATGGCGATTTCTTAGACCTAGGGCTAGGGAGTTCTCCTTCTTCTCCCATGTCCATAAAGTGTACTCCCGGATAGATTTTTTTGTTTTGGGAAGGTCGCTGATCTCTAGGGTGGAAGAAGCTGAGTATTCAGCCATAGAGGTTTCGGACAATGCCCCACATTGGGTGGACCTGGAATTAGGAGAGGAAAGGGAGCAGAGAGCACTTTGGCGATTAGATGTGGGATTGATGGCGGATGAGGGAGTGTGTGCAAGAGTGCGGGGGTGTATTGAGAGATACCTGGAGGTCAATGACGACGGCGAGGTCCCTGTGGGAGTGGTATGGGAAGCACTAAAAGCGGTGGTCAGAGGAGAGCTGATCTCCATTGGGGCCCACAAAAGGAAAACAGAGGCCAAGGAAAGGGAAAGATTACTGGGAGAGATTTTAAGGGTGGATAGGGAATTTGCAGAGACCCCGGAGGAGGGACTGTACAGGGAGAGGAGACGACTACAGACGGAGTTTGACCTTCTGACCACCAGAAAGGCGGAGGTGCTGTGGAGGAGGGCACAGGGGAGGAGGTATGAATATGGGGAAAAGGCTAGTCGCCTGCTGGCTCATCAATTGCGAAAGAGGACAGCAGCGAGGGAGATAGGAGGAATTAGAGACGAAAAGGGAGACACGGTGCGAAGAGCAGGAAAGATAAATGAGGTGTTCAAGACCTTTTATGAGGGACTGTATAGGTCTCAACCCCCAGAGGGAGAGGAGGGGATGCGGCAGTTCCTGGATCAATTGAGGTTCCCGAAAGTGGAGGAGCAGGAGGTGGTAGGCCTGGGGGCACCGATTGGGGTGGACGAGGTTATTAAGGGACTAGGAAGCATGCAAGCAGGGAAGGCTCCGGGACCAGACGGGGTCCCGGTGAAATTTTACAGAAAATATGTGGACTTGTTGGCCCCGTTGATGGTGAGGACGTTCAATGAGGCCAGGGAAGGAGGGACTTTACCCCCGACAATGTCGGAGGCGACGATATCGCTAATTTTGAAGAGGGATAAAGATCCGTTGCAGTGCGGGTCCTATAGACCTATTTCATTATTGAACGTGGACGCCAAATTGCTGGCAAAGGTACTGGCATCGAGGATAGAGGACTGTGTCCCGGGGGTGGTGCACGAAGACCAGACAGGGTTCGTAAAAGGGAGACAACTGAATGTTAACGTGCGACGACTATTAGGGGTGATAATGATGCCCCCAGTGGAGGGGGAGGCAGAGATAGTGGCGGCAATGGATGCAGAGAAGGCATTTGATAGGGTGGAGTGGGAGTATTTATGGGAAGTGTTAAGGAGGTTTGGGTTCGGGAATGGGTTTATTAGCTGGGTCAAACTTCTTTATGGGGCTCCAACGGCAAGTGTAGTTACGGGTCGACAAAGATCGGAGTATTTCCGACTATATAGAGGAACAAGACAGGGATGCCCGCTGTCTCCATTGTTGTTCGCCTTGGCAATTGAACCTCTGGCCATGGCGTTGAGAGACTCCAGGAAATGGAGAGGGGTGATTAGAGGGGGAGAAGAACACCGAGTCTCGCTATACGCAGATGACCTATTGCTATACGTGTCGGACCCAGTGGGGGGGATGATAGAGGTTATGCGAATGTTGAGGGAGTTCGGGGATTTCTCGAGGTATAGGCTAAACATGGGGAAGAGTGAATTATTTGTGATACATCCAGGGGACCAGAGTAGAGAGATAGAAGGCCTGCGTCTAAGGAAAGTGGAAAGAAACTTCCGATACCTGGGGATTCAGATCGCTCGGAGCTGGGGAACCTTGCACAGACTTAATCTGACACGGCTGGTAGAACAAATGGAGGAGGACTTCAAGAGGTGGGACATGCAGCCTCTGTCGCTGGCGGGCAGGGTGCAGGCAATTAAGATGATGGTCCTCCCGAGGTTCTTATTTGTATTTCAATGTCTCCCTATACTAATCACTAAGACCTTTTTCAATAAAATATACAGGAGCATCACGAGCTTCGTGTGGGCAGGGAAAGTTCCGAGAGTAAGGAGGGGGTTCCTTCAGCGAAGTAGGGACAGAGGTGGATTGGCACTACCGAATTTGGGCGATTACTATTGGGCCGCCAATGTGGCAATGATATGTAAATGGATGATGGAGGGTGAGGGAGCGGCGTGGAAAAGACTGGAGAGAAAGTCCTGTAAAGGGACGAGTTTAGAGGCGCTGGTGACGGCGCCGCTACCGTTCTCGCCAAAATAGTTTACCACGAACCCGGTGGTGGCGGCAACATTGAATATCTGGGGACAGTGGAGGCGACAGAGAGGGGTGCGGGGTGCCCTGGTGGGGTCCCCAATTAGGAACAACCATAGGTTCGCCCCAGGAAGAATGGATGGAGGATTCCAGAGCTGGCACCAGTTGGGAATTAGGAGGATGGGAGATTTATTTATAGATGGGACTTTTGCGAGCTTGGGAGCATTGGAGGAAAAGTATAAGTTGCCCCGGGGAAACTTCCTGAGATATATGCAGGTGAGGGCGTTTACTAGACAACAGGTGAGGGAATTTCCGCTGCTCCCGACACAGGGGATTCAGGACAGAGTGCTTTCAGGGGTGTGGGTCGGAGAGGGCAAGGTGTCAGAGATATACCGAGAGATGAGGGAAGAGGGGGAGGAGTTGGTGGGCGAACTAAAAGGAAAGTGGGAAGAACTAGGGGAGGAGATAGAGGAGGGTATGTGGGCTGATGCCCTAAGCAGGGTAAATTCCTCTTCCTCATACGCGAGGCTTAGCCTGATCCAATTTAAGGTGCTACATAGAGCACACATAACGGGAGCAAGATTGAGCAGGTTCTTTGGAGTGGAGGACAAATGTGGGAGGTGCGGCGGGAGCCCGGCAAACCACGCACATATGTTTTGGGCGTGCCCGGCACTGGAGGGGTATTGGAAGGGAGTGACGGGAGTGATTTCGAAGGTGGTGAAGGCCCGGGTCAAACCAGGCTGGGGGCTAGCTCTATTTGGAGATGCGGATGAGCCGGGAGTGCAGGAGGCGAAAGAAGCCTGACATTGCCAATGTGCCCAGGTGGCACTGCCAACTGGAAGGGGCACTAATGGAGTTCCAGGTTGTCACTTCAAAGGTGCCAACCTGGCATTTTTTTGTGTGCTGGCGTTTGGACCATGGGTGTGTGTTGGGGATGGTGCGGGGCGTGGGAGGGGGGGTGGGGGAAAGAGAACCCTCCCATAGTGCGTTAGTAGATTCGGGGGGGGTTAGGTGTCGCATTTGGTGGTTAGGAGATCGGCACGCCATTTAAAAATGGCGTCCCAACTCTCACTACAGAGGATTTCCGGCGAGCGGAGCTCCTGGGTGTCGAAAATGAGGCTATGTGCTGCCTTGGCCGTGCATTCCCTGCTGAGGCGCCTTATTTAATGCGACTGACCTTTTTATAGCCATGTGTTTCTCAGCGCTGCGAGCACCGGCAAACACGCAGCTAAATGCACCCGCTATGGAACTTTGTTCCCATCTAGTTGAACAGAGTATAACAGAGTGACTACGTTTTAAAAGTACTTAATTTGCTGTAAAAGGGCCTGTAGGATATCCTGACGAGATGAAGGGCACTGCATGAATGCATCTTTTTTCTTCCATCCAGCTCAATTTGCCGTGAATATTTTCTCATCTATGGAATAAAGAATGGGCCATTGTCATAAACCTCCGAGGACCATGGTGAAACCATTGTCGATCTCCCTGTGGGACCCGTGGAGCTTCCCAGGTAGGGGGCAGAGGACACCCAGCTGGAGCTCCTTAAAGACTACACATGAAAGCCGGCCCAAGCAGGGCCAGCAGTTGTTGGTTGTCCCAACAGGGACTGAATTGGGAGAAAGTTACTGCTGTGGGCAGAGTATTCCACATAGTTCAATAATAAATCCTTGTCCTACTACTGCTGGCTTCCTCAAGTTGCTAAAGCCATTTACAGCAGAGCTAACAGTAGTCAGGAAATATTAATTGTTCCCAAATTTTTGACTAATTATGTTGAAAAACAACAGTGTTTCCAAGGACTGCACCATAGAAATAATACAAAACAAGGAGGAGCAAACAGACTAAGCGTGTATGTTACAGAGCACATTGTTAAAAGTTTCTGTCCACTTCACACAATGGCAGATTCTATGAATGCAACACAGTTTAATATATAAAATCCCAGAAAACTCCTAATCTTATTCAATGCATATATAATTGAACCTAGTAGATAAGTGTGCAGTACATTTAAGTACGCCACTGCTCTCCCATGCACACTTTAAAAAAGTATCTAATTGAATTGGCATTTATACACCATGTTCAAATGAAAGTGATCCACTTTCGACTTTAACTACAACATAAATCTTTGTGTGTTACAGTACATGACAGAATCATCCAAGTGCCTTGCAATGAAGGCCTTATTTATACTATGACAGATCTTGATTTCCATACATATTATAGCATGTTTAGATGTGTGTGGTTTTGAATTATTTAAAATTAATGATGGGAAGTAGCATGTTCTTGCGACATAGTTATAAAGAATTACAATGTTGAAACCAGATGCTGTGACATTAGGCACACATGGTTACATATTGTACAGCGACTATTATGGCTGAATGTGTTTTTCTATTAGCTACACTTAAGTAGATGCCTCAGTTAATTACTATACATTTGACAGAAGTTACTTTCTTGGAGTTTTTCTGTGATGGCAACTGGTGATATTATCACATTGGTCCGAATAACAATACCTGAACTGAGTGATTCCTAGTGATCTCCAGACTAATTGTGTAAGGTGCAAAATATACAATAATGTATTTTACTTTAACTCAAATGTGTTTTCAGCATTGTTCATTTGCCCTGCTCATTATCTGTGTACTCTTCCATGTCCACATCTGAATCGAAGAGTGAATGGCCGGTGTAATCAGTGTCTGGAGTCTGGGAATAGGAAACACTGTTCTCAGTTACTTCTTCATCAAAAGTCTCTGTGCGAGAGTACAAGCTGAAGTCTTGTAGTGGTGTGGGAGTCAAACTATCTTCACTGGACTCATCTTCATTGTCGTATGAAGCATCATCACTCTCTTCAATCCATTCAGGCCAGAACCTCCTCTTAATCCTTTCACAGTACATGGCAAGATTAATCAGCTCATCTGGAAAAAAAATGCAGAAAGGATGTGCACACAATTATGTCACATCTCTGAGCATTCTGGCCTTCAGAATAACATCTCAAAAGATATTCAGTATTAGGTTCTCTTGAATAATTTGATCTCCAAGTATGGAAAGAGTACACTTTGACTTGGGTTAAATCAATGGTTATATTTGCCTGAAGTCAATTTATTTGAATCTTATCACCCAGATAGATTATGTCAATGTATACAGTGAATATCCCTGTTAGCTCCAAACATTTCTCCAGATTAGAAATAATGATTGTTATCAGAAATTCGCAAAATAATGAGCCCACATGTAAGAAATCTCTCATATTAATATATGCTAAAAATCATATATAGTCATTTGTTCTCAGAATTTGATGATCAAGTGAAAGCCACAAACAACCATTTTGTGTCAACAAATCTGGAAAATGACACCTTTATAAGATCGCCTTCATTCTTGAGAATGCATTTCACCTACTTTGGGAGTAACCTTGGGAGAGTCCATTTTAGACTCTATCTCATTTGCAAGGAATGAAAACTGGGCAGGTTTTACAATGGGTACAATCCATTCCGTAAGATTAAAAATTAACCCCTCTATATGAGTATACCATATCCTGGTTTGTCCTTGAAAAACCATGGGGCAGTTAAATGGTGTCAATGGAATACCAGCAATATCTCAATGGATCCTGAGCACATAGCAAGGAAGCTGACCTACATACGAACATATGGCAACATACTGCTCCATTTTATGGAGGAAAGTGCCCTGGGACTCCAACTTTCTGCTCAAGCCTCTCCATTGCTGCTTTTATCGGGTCAACGCCCTTTACCAAGCCTTCAGAAGTTTCCATCCTCTGCTTCTGAAATTGAGTGTTTAAAAAGTCCACTAATTGTGCCGTAGACTATTGGGCTGGGAGCACACACTCCGGACACAACACCATCCCGCCTTCAACCGCGCTCTCCAGAGCCTCGCAGTCTGTCTGCTGCCGCTTTATTTTTCCCCGTTATTCTTCGTTGGATGCATGCTGGACCGCTCATGGGGCGGGATTCTTCACTCCCGCGCCGAAGTGGCCGCGCCATCGTGAACGCCGTCGAGGTTCACGACGGCGCAAAACGGCCCCGATCCCAAACGATTCAGGCCCTGACGATGGGCTAGGATCGGGGCCGTGTCATCTACACGCGCCAGGCCTTGTCGCCCTCATAAAGGCAGTGCCGCATAGATGACGCAGCCAGCGCTGCATAACTGCCGTCATCCGCCCATGCGCAGGTTGCCCGCCTCCAACCCGCACATGCGTGGTTGCCGTCCTCTCTAAGTCCACCCCGCAAGAAGATGGCGGATGGATCTTATGGGGCCGCAGAAGGAAGGAGGTCCTCCTTCAGAGAGGACGGCCCGACGATCGGTGGGCACCGATCGCGGGCCACCCCACATTTGAGGTACCCCCCTTCCCCCCCCCCCCCGCAGGCCACCCCCCCAGCGTTCACGCACTGTTCACGATGGCAGCGACCAGGGGCGTCATTCTCCGACCCCCCAGCGGGTCGGAGAATGGCCGTTGGCCGCCGTGAATCCCGCCCCCGCCGAAGTCTCCAGTACCGGAGATTGGGCGGGGTCGGGAATCGGGCCGCGCCAGTTGGCGGGACCCCCCGCTCAATTCTCCGGCCCGGATGGGCCGAAGTCCCGCCCAGAAATTGCCTGTCCCGCCGGCGTAATTCAAAGCTGGTATTTACCGGCAGGACCAGGCGGCGTGGGCGGGCTCCGGGGTCCTGGGGGGGGCGCGGGGCGATCTGACCCCGGGGGGTGCCCCCACGGTGGCCTGGCCCACGATCGGGGCCCACCGATCCGCAGGCGGGCCTGTGCCATGGGGGCACTCTTTCTCTTCCGCCTCCGCCACGGTCTCCACCATGGCGGAGGAGGAAGTGACTCTCCCCACTGCGCATGCGCGGGAAACTGTCGGCGGCCGCTGACGCTCCCGCGCATGCGCTGCATTTCCGCGCCAGCTGGCGGGGCAACAAACGCCATTTCCGCCAGCTGGCGGGGCAACAAACGCCATTTCCGCCAGCTGGCGGGGCGGAAATCCCTCCGGCGCCGTCCTAGCCCCTCAATGTTGGGGCTCGGCCCCCAAAGATGCGGAGCATTCCGCACCTTTTGGCCGGCGCGATGCCTGTCTGATTGGCGCCGTTATTGGCGCCAGTCGGCGGACATCGCGCCGTTGGGGGAGAATTTCGCCCCAGGTGTGGACAGCGCCGGGGGGAACCCGCCGTTTTGGCCTGGCCGCTCGGCCCATCCGGGCCTGAGAATAGCGGGGGTGCCGGAGAATCGCCATTTTGGGTGTCTCCAGCGATTCTCCGGCCTGCGGCCCGCGGAACTCGACCGGGCTTTTCCCGCCGCTTGGGAGAATTGCGGGAGGGCGTCGGACCGGCGTCCCGGGAAATTTTGGCGGCCCAGGCGATTCTCCCAACCGGCGCAGGAGTGGAGAATCTCGCCCATGCAGTTTGCCGACACCTTCGCTGATTGGAATCCGGATTTCGGGATTGTATTCGAAAGCCCGAACATGATTCTTAGGTAAAAACAAAATTTCCCCTCGCAGGAGCCACCAAGTCCACGGGTGACTAGCCACCACCGGATGTTCCCTAGGACACCTTTTTCTAAAGTATTTTCTTTTTATCTCTGTTTCGTAAAATAAATAAGAGGGAAAAAAAATCCTCAGATTGCGGACAGTATTTTCATTCATCACAGTTATAGCCTTTCTGTGTGGGTCTCTCCTGCTGCATCCTGTTGCAGGGTTTAAAGAACTATCTCAAAAATGCACAAAACGCTAATCATATGCTTTAAAAATTAAATAATTTATAAAACCCAGCAAATAAAAATATCTGCACACCTTATGCTGTAATGTGGTTCCTATTTGTTTGACACTGTTTGAATCAACTTTAGTTATTTGTTATATAGTATGTGCAATTTCATCACAATCAGTCAGTTTGTAAGAGGGGACCCATAATTCTGAACACTCCTCGAAGCTCTGGAGCAACTACAAAGCTGTTTCGTCCATAGATAGCAGCCATAGCCATATTGAGAGTTTCACAATACTGGCTGCTGTGACTTAACATTGCCACTGGAGGTCGCTTTTTTTTTTCAAAATACCAAAGGTTTAATTTTAAACATTAATAGTCCTGGCCCAGAATTTCTCTGAAGCTTAGGCTGAAGCAATGGCCCAAGTCAATGTAAAAGTTTGACGCAAGTGATTTATGTCCATTTTTACGCTATATCAGAATTTCCTTGATCTCTTGTACAACTCCATAGAATCGCCACAGAAATCTTCTACAGCTGAATTTCACAGTTCTGTTTCCTATGCGAATGCAAATTTCCTGAATTTACACCGGTGTTGAGCAGGCTTTAAATTTACACCAATTAAGTTAGGCCCAAAATCATATTTCAGCTGCTCCTGGTGATTTTTTGGGGGAATTTCTGTTTCCGCCTCACTGAGACCCACCATGTTCTTCTGTGCCTTTCGATGTATCTCTATGTTGCCTGAATGATTTAATTCAAAATTTTAAAATTATACTAATTAATTTTCTTAAACCACCTGTGCCCAATGTGCATAAACAGTGATTTGCAGGCTTCAATCTTTTAATGTCACACATAAAGAGTGAGTTAAAGCAGGAAATTGAGTGTTAATTTGATAATTTCTTACCTCTGATCAGCCTTTCTGGCCTGCTTCCTGGCAGCGTCCACATAGCCTGAGCCAATTGCCCAAATACAGCAGCATCCACTGTTGAAGGCCTTGGGCCCATGATGTACTTCTTATCACCTAAAACAACCAGATCAATAGAAATACATTTGTTTTCTTCCCCATTTCTTCTTCATTAATACCCCCTATCACCCCAACCATGCCTTGCCCCCAAACGCCAAGCCTTAAACGACTCTTTTGTTAGGAGGAATGAAAGGGACATCTTCACACCCTATTGCCAACAATGTTCTTTAGCCAGGGATTGCAAAGTGTGGAAAACCTGTGCAGATGGACAGAGTAGGCAGGAGTAAACTGTTTCTATTCATGAAAGGATCGAGAACGAGATAGCACAGGTTTTAAAATAAATGGCAAAAGAATCAAAAGCGTTATGAGGAAAAATCCGTTCACACAGCGAATGGTTCAGGTTGGGAATGTGCTTGTCGTGGTGGCAGGTTTAATCGAGGCCTCAATCAAAGAGTGAATAAGGTGATCCTTTGAAAAACAATCTGCAGGGTTTAGAATGTGCGAGAATGGCACCACGTAAAATGCTCATTCGGAGAGCCAGTTCAGACGCGATGGGCACGATTCTCCAGCCGCGTGGCTACACATTTGCCTGTTTAATAAGGCTTAAATTATCAAATGGTGCTGTACATAAGCTTAGTGATGAGAAGTCTTAATTTGCATCTATTATTGGGATGATTTGTGAATTTTGGGGTATGATGTTAAGAAAATCTAAAACGTGGACTTCCAGTTGCGGCTATGCCTAGGTAGGTCGCACGTTCGGCAGCTCCCGCCGGGAACGGACTTTTGGGCTCTCCAGAGGGGCCCCAATGGCAATTGTTCGACGGCTTCCAGTGTGGGAAGGTGACAGCAGGGTCCCCCCGACATTATGTGGATTGGACCAGGAATGGAGCGATGAAAAAAGTGATCTTGGGGCAGCGAAAAGTGCGAGGGAGGAAAAGCAAGATGGCGACGGGTGGACACCAAGCAGCATGGGTGCAGGAGCAGCAGGAGTTTCTTAAACGCTGCTTTGAGGAGCTGAAGATAGAAATGCTGGCGCCAATGAAGGCGGTGATTGAGAAGCTTGTGGAGACTCAGAAGGCCCAAGGGGCGGCGATCCGGGAGGTGCGGCAAAAAGCCTCGGAGAACGAGGATGAGATCTTGGGCCTGGCGGTGAAGGTGGAGGCGCACGAGGCGCTGCACAAGAGGTGGGCGGACAAATTCGAGGAATTGGAGAATAGGTCGAGGAGGAAGAATCTTCGAATTCTGGGTCTCTCTGAAGGAGTGGAGGGGCCCGATGCTGGGGCATATATCAGCACGGTGCTCAATTCGCTGATGGGCGCGGGAGCTTTCCCGAGGCCCCTGGAGCTGGATGGGGCTCATTGGGTCTTGGCAAGGAGCCCCAAGGCCAACGAGCCGCCAAGGGCTGTAGTGGTGCGGTTCCACGACTTTATGGACAGAGAGTGTATCCTGAGATGGGCCAAAAAAGAGCGGAGCAGCAGGTGGGAGAACACGGAGATCCGAATTTACCAGGACTGGAGTGCGGAGGTGGCTAAGAAGAGAGCAGGTTTCAATCGGGCTAAGGCGGTGCTCCATCGCAAGGGGGTGAAGTTCGGTATGCTGCAGCCAGCGCGATTGTGGGTCACGTTCCAAGATCGGCACCATTATTTTGAAACGCCCGATGAGGCTTGGAACTTTATACAGACTGAAAAGTTGGACTCAAATTGAGGGTTTGTGGTGGGGGGATGTTTACTGTGTTCACTGTGTTTATTACGTTTGGGGAATGTTCTTTTGGTTTGAGTGCTGGGTGGGGATGGGTGAATGGATTTGATGTGGGGGCTGTGGGAGAGTGTGGCCGTCGGTGTTGGAGGGGCAGGCCCCCACGGAGGAAGGGGGGAGCGGAGGCCCGGGGATGGGGAGTTGGTGTAAGGCCGCAAAAAGGAGCTGCGCCAGAGGGGGAGGGGCCGGCTCAGGAAAGTGTGGGCTTTTTCCCGCGTTAGGGAAGGACGGGGGGTGGGGCCGGTGGGGGGATGGGCGGTGCTGGAGAGGAGCGCACACTGACTGCCAAGGGGAGGGGGGATTCTCACACTGGGAGGTCGATGGAATGGCGGGAGAGGCAGGAGTCAGCTGACTTACGGGAATGTTATGGGGGGAGCAAAATGGCTAGATGTGGATCTAGCGGATGGAGGGGGAGGGGGGGTGGGTTGCTGCTGCATTGGCCAAAGGGGAGCTGGAAGTAGGAGAGGTGGTCGGGGCAGGGGTCCGCCGCCTGGGGGACTGGAGGGTGCGGGAGGCACGGGCACGTGGCTGGCCTCGAACAGGAGATGGCTAGTCGGCAGGGGGGTGGGGACGAGTAGCCCCCCAATCCGGCTGATAACTTGGAATGTGAGGGGCCTGAACGGGTCGGTCAAGAGGGCCCGGGTGTTCGCGCACTTAAAGGGAATGAAGGCAGACATGGTTATGCTCCAGGAGACCCATTTGAAGGTGGCAGATCAGGTTAGGCTGAGAAAGGGTTGGGTAGGGCAGGTCTTCCATTCAAGGCTGGATGCGAAGAACAGAGGGGTTGCAATACTGGTGGGGAAGTGGGTGTCGTTTGAGGCAATGAATATTATAGTGGATAATGGAGGTCGATATGTGATGGTGAGCGGTAGGCTGCAGGGTGTGTGGGTGGTACTGGTGAACGTATATGCCCCGAATTGGGATGATGCCGGATTTATGAAACGCATGCTGGGTCGGGTTCCGGATCTGGAGGTAGGAAGCTTGATAATGGGGGGGGGAACTTCAACACGGTGCTGGACCCAGCACTGGACCCCTCTAGTCTAGGACGGGTAAGAGGCCGGCTGCGACCAAGGTGCTCAGGGGGTTTATGGACCAGATGGGGGAGTGGACCCATGGAGGTTTTTTCAGGCCGCTGGCCAGGGAATTTTCCTTCTTTTCCCACGTCCATAGAGCCTACTCCCGGACAGATTTTTTCATTTTGAGTAGGGCACTAATCCCAAAAGTGGAGGGAACGGAATATTCGGCCATAGCCATCTTGGACCACGCCCCGCATTGGGTGGAGCTGGAGTTGGGGGAGGAGAGGGACCAGCGTCCACTGTGGCACCTTGATGTGGGACTGTTGGCGGATGAGGAGGTGTGCGGGCGGGTGCGGGGGTGCATTGAAAGATATTTGGAGGCCAACGACAACGGGGAGGTGCAGGTGGGGGTAGTCTGGGAGGCGCTGAAGGCGGTGGTCAGGGGAGAGCTAATCTCCATTAGGGCACACAGGGAGAAGAGAGAGGGGAGGGAGAGGGAAAGGTTGGTGGGGGAGATTTTAAGGGTGGACAGGAGGTATGAAGAGGCCCCCGAGGAGGGGCTACTCAGGGAGCGACGGAACCTCCAGACGGAGTTCGACCTGTTGACCACAGGGAAAGCAGAGGCACAGTGGAGGAAAGCGCAGGGGGCGACGCATGAGTATGGGGAGAAGGCGAGTCGGATGCTGACACACCAGCTTCGTAAGAGGAAGGCAGTGAGGGAGTTTGGTGGAGTTAAGGATAGAGGGGGAATACAGTGCGGAGTGTGGTGAGAATAAACGAGGTATTTAGGGACTTCTATGGTGATCTGTACAGGTCTGAGCGGGAGAGGACGGGATGCGACGATTCTTAGATCAGCTGAGGTTCCCGAGGGTGGAGGAGGAGGAGGTGGCTGGTTTGGGGGCGCCGATTGGGCTGCAGGAGCTGGTTAAAGGATTGGGGAGCATGCAGGCGGGGAAGGCCCCAGGGCCGGATTGGTTCCCGGTTGAATTCTACAGGAAATACGTGGACCTGCTGGGCCCGTTGCTAGTGAGGACTTTCAATAAGGCGAGGGAGGGGGGACCTTGCCCCCGACAATGTCTAGGGCGCTGATTTCTTTGATCCTGAAGCGGGACAAGGATCCACTGAAATGTGGGTCGTTTAGACCGATCTCGCTCCTCAATGTTGATGCTAAGTTGCTGGCGAAGACGCTGGCTACGAGAATTGAGGACTGTGTCCCGGGGGTGATCCATGAGGACCAGACGGGATTTGTGAAGGATAGGCAATTAAATACAAATGTGCGGAGGCTCCTCAATGTGATTATGATGCCCCCGGTGGAGGGGGAAGCGGAGGTAGTGGCAGCTATGGACGCGGAGAAGGCCTTTGACCGGGTGAAGTGTTGCGGAGGTTTGGGTTCGGGGAGGGGTTCATCAGCTGGGTCAGGCTGCTATATAGAGCCCCGGTGGCGTGTGTGGCTACGAATCGCCGGAGGTCGGAGTACTTTCGGCTGTACCGGGGGACAAGGCAGGGGTGCCCCCTGTCCCCCTTGTTGTTTGCACTGGCAATTGAGCCTCTGGCCATGGCACTAAGGGAGTCCAGGAAATGGAGGGGACTGGTCCGGGGTGCAGAGGAACACCGGGTGTCGTTGTATGCTGACGACCTGTTGCTGTATGTGGCAGATCCAGTGGAGGGGTTGGCGGAGGTCATGCGGATCCTAAGGGAGTTTGGGGACTTTTTGGGGTATAAACTCAACGTGGGGAAGAGCGAGTTCTTTGTGGTGCATTCAGGGGACCAGGGAAGGGGGATAGACGGGCTACCGCTGAGGAGGACGGAAAGGAGCTTTCGGTACCTAGGGATCCAAGTAGCTAGAAGTTGGTGTCCCCTGCACAAGCTCAATTTGATGCGGTTGGTGGAGCAGATGGAGGAGGATTTTAAAAGATGGGATATGCTGCCACTCTCACTAGCGGGTAGGGTGCAGTCGGTCAAAATGACGGTCCTCCCGAGGTTTCTCTTTGTGTTCCAGTGCCTTCCCATTATGATCCCCAAGGCCTTTTTCAAACGGGTAAGTAGGAGCATCATGGGTTTTGTGTGGGCGAATAAGACCCTGAGGGTGAAGAGAGTGTTTCTGGAGTGTAGCAGGGACAGGGGGGGCTGGCGCTGCTGAATTTGTGCTGCTATTATTGGGCAGCCAATGTGGCGATGATCCGTAAGTGGGTAATGGAGGGAGAGGGGGCGGTGTGGAAGAGGTTAGAGATGGCGTCCTGTGTGGGCACGAGCCTGAGGGCACTGGCGACGGCACCGCTACCGCTCTCGCCGACAAGGTACACCACGAGTCCGGTGGTAGCGGCGACGTTGAAGATCTGGGGCAGTGGAGGCGACACAGGGGCGAGATGGGAGCCTCGGTTTGGTCATCGATTCGGGAGAATCATCAGTTCGTCCCGGGAAGGATGGATGGGGAGTTTCGGAGCTGGCATCGGGCAGGGATTAGAAGAATGGGGGACCTGTTCATCGATGGGACGTTTGCGAGCCTAGGGGCGCTGGAGGAGAAGTTTGGGTTACCCCCGGGAAACGCTTTCAGGTACATGCAAGTGAGGGCGTTTGTGAGGCGGCAGGTGAGGGAATTCCTGCACAGGGGATTCAGGACAGGGTGATTTCAGGTGTATGGGTTGGAGAAGGCAAAGTTTTGGCGATTTACCAGGAGCTGAAGGAAGAGGAGGAGGCCTCGGTGGAGGAG